>NC_028458.1:22756222-22897200 GCF_000263155.2 Setaria italica | reverse complement strand
CATGAGAGTATCAAAAGTCCCATGTATGTAGTAGGTAGGTGTAGTTCCATACTCGAAATGTACATTTGTGCGTCATGTTTACTTAAAAGTAAAAGAAACTAAAGTCATTTTAGTTTTGTCCTAGTCAAATTTATTTAACCTTGATCAAGTTTACATAAAATATATTAACACTACAATATCAAATAAATGCACTATAAAAATACAACATGATCTATCTAATGAAACTAATTTGATATTATATATATTTATGCACTTCTTTATAAATTTGAAAAAGTTAAAAGAAATTTGACTTAAGATGACAAATCTAAAAAGATTACCTTTGTGCAAAGGAAATCTAAAACGATGTATCTAGCTAGTAGTTAAAATTAGTTGTATACCATGAGAGCTTTGCTGTCCACTCCATTGAACAGGTCGGGTGTGATCCACCCCTCCACCACCAGCCACCCGCCGAGATTGACGGCCCTGATCGGCGGCGAGGTGCTGCCAGAAGCAGGCGAGGAGGCGACCGCGATCATCAGGACCAGCGCGACGAACAAAGACACCTTGCTTTCCATCGATCTTACCCAGCTGTCTACTGATGAAGCCCTATTTATAAGAGCCCGGCCATGGCATCGTGCATAATAAGACCCAAAGAGCACGTACTACAACTTACTCTCTGGGTCTTCCGATCCATGGAGTCAAGTCAAAGTCCACGCTAGCTTGAACGTAGCGCTTGGCCGTGGTCAAGACGTTGGATCGTCGGTTCTAAAAGGGGGTCAGTACAGTGCCCGCCCTATCTTACCTAGGCCTTGCGACTTTCACTACGGGAAAGCTAAAAATTACCGAGTGTTTTTCCTTTGCCGAGTGTTTTTTCGAACACTCGGCAAACAAGCTCTTTGTCGAGTGCCAAGCTAAAAACACTCGGTAAAGAAAAAACACTCGGCAAATTGGGCTTTTGCCGAGTGTCACAAAAAAACACTCGGCAAACCCCCCTCTTTGCCGAGTGTTAAAAAAACACTCGGTAAAGAGGTGCCGAGTGTCAATTTTTGACACTCGGCAAAGAGGGGGGTTTGTCGAGTGTCTTTTTTGACACTCGGCAAAAAAATAATTTTTTTCCCTCTTTTCACCTTGAAATTTTTTCTACTCCCCACGTACAACATGTGGTACTCCATGTTAAAATTTGGTATATTTTTGGATTTATTTGCTATATTTATTTAATTAATTGTATTTTAAGGAAATTTTTGGTATAAGTCAAATTTGAACTGCAAGTGATTCAAATTATGGAACAAAATGAGTAGAAAAATGATATTCATGTTATTTGGCCCAATTTGAGACCTGACCCATGAAATGAAAAGAAATTTTGAACATCTTGTTTAGGAAACACGACCATGAACGTGTGGCAGTAGTATTTTTAAATTGTAAAAAAACAAGCAAAGTTTGAAAATCATGAGATTTGTCATGATGTGATGATATAATATATGGAGGCTGTGGAAAAAAATTGAGAAGGTTTTGCACATTTCATCATATACGATGATTATAAATCGAAGCATCTCAGAAGAAAAATAGTAACTTTGAGAAGGATTCGATAAGATTTAGAGTCGAAGTGACGGTCGAGTTTGATTTGACTACAAAATTTTTTGTATAGTCAATAGAGAACATATATTGTTTCGTGTGAAAATTTGGTATTTTTTTGAAACTGTTGGATATTTTTTAATTTTTTTTAAAAAACTTTGCCGAGTGTCCTAGGTTAGACATTCGGCAAAGAAACCCTTTACTGAGTGTCCACATAGGACACTCGGCGACCTTTTTTTCCGTACCGACCGGGGCCCGCCTCCTCTCACCGCCCCCCCTCAAGACACCCCCGACCCACAAACCACCCCCGCCCCCCTACCCGCGCCTCCCCCTCACGCCGCCCCCTCCCCCTGGCCTCCCCTCATGCCGCCCCTCCTCCTCCTCCCCTCCCGTCGCCCCTTCCCTCCCGTCGGACGCCACCTCCCTCCCGTCGGACGCCGCCCTCCCCTCTCCCCTTCTCCCCCGGCGGGGGCCAGATCCGGGCGAGGATGGGAGGGCGGCCCTCCCTCCCCTGGTGGACAGGCCAGATCCGGGTGAGGATGGGAGGCAGCCCTCCCTCCCTCAGCGGCCGCTCCCTCCCCTTCTCTCCGGCGCCTCTCCCCTCCAGATCCGGCGGCGGCTCCTCCCCTCCTCGCCGGATCCCCTCCCCTCGCGGCCGGTCGCCCCCTCCCCTTCAACTCGGCGACAGGTGGCGTGGCGGCGGGTGGCCTCCTCCCCTTCTCCTCGGTGGGTGGCGGTGGGTGGCCGGGCGCCCCCTCCCCTTCTCCCCGGCGACGCGCAGCCCGCCCCTCCCCTTCTCCCCGGCGGATGTGGCGGTGTGGTGGGCGGCGGCTGTGGCGAGGCGGCGGCCATGGCGAGGCAGCGTGGTGGCGGGTGGCAGTTGTGGCGGTGGTGGAGGCCGGTGGGCGGCGACCGTGGCGAGGCGGCGTGGTGGGCGGTGGCTGTGGCGAGGCGGCGGTGGTGAAGGCTGGTGGTGGTGGCCGCCACCACGGCCGACGTTTTTCTTTTTTTATTTTTTTCGAAAAATATGTTTGCCGAGTGTTTTTTTTTTCACTCGGCGAAAGCTTCGCCGAGTGCCCGACATAAAACACTCGGCAAAGTTAACTTTGCCAACTCAAAGTTTGCCGTGTGCCGTTGCCGGCAAACGTTTCGCCGAGTATTTTTGGACCTTGGCCAAGTGCCCCAGTCACTCGGCGAACTTTCTGTTCGCGGTAGTGTCTGGTGATCGGAGGGCACTATATATGTGCCTGTACGTGACAACTAGGCGTTTATCTCACGGGTACAAGGCGACGACAACTGAACAGAGAGCTAGGAGAAGAGATGATGGCCACCGGCATCGTCGTTGCCAGAGTGACACGGAGATCGAGTTAAACCATACGTACGCTGTACACATAAAAGAAACTACGCGATGCTTAGACACGATGCGGTTTAAGCGGATGCTTATAGTTCCAATTGCAGTTGCAGGACACAGGGACAAGTGGCATTTCTTCAAGAAACTGCGGCAGGACATATTGACTTGCATTTTGGTGATTCAATGGCAAACAAGGTGATCTACCTACATGGTAGTACAAGATAAGAAAATATTCCAGACACGATTAACTAAACATCTAACAGAGTGAGCTTTAGTAAATCTTTGTTAAATGAACACGTTTTAGCCATCATTTCTCTAAGCACGTAGAACTGAATTTTTGAGCTTACAGTTTCAAGCACATATATTGCCTGCATTTACAAGCACACTGCAACGGAAATTGATATTTCAAATTGCCTTTCCTTTTTGCTAATGTGAAGCAATCTGATCTCAGAAACTCCTGAACTGTACAGATAGTGGCTCTAGTAGAGGACTGGGCCGAGCCTGACCTCCAGCTTGATTCAAGCTCAAGCCAAGTTTTAACGCTCGAGTTTGGCTCATCTATGGATGCCAATTATATTGTCCAAATGGACGTGCTCAAATGAAAATTGCAAGCCCACGAGCGGAGGAAGGGCCCGCTGCCGAGTAAGGTGGGACTATTCAATAGGTGAGCACTCCTCACACTTAGTTTTCACGCTCTCCACAAGTAAGGTGGACTGTTCCCAACACAACCCCACACTAGGCTCAAGGTATTCTATATGAACCATTTGAAGCCTCCAAGTATATTAAAAGCTACAATAGCTGATGTAACAGTCCGAAAATTCAAATCTAAAAATCACTCGGAATCAAAAACTTCAAAACCTATTTTAAAATCTAATTTCAAAATATTGCAAAACTATTCCGAGCTCAATTCATTTTCTATCCATAAACCATCCCAAGATTCCCCTTTAATCCTTTTGTCTTTCCAAATCAATTCAGACATTTAACTTTCTCTCTAACCTTCCTATTCTCCTTAAACCATCACCATCAACTTGCTAATCCCTTCTTTCATGTATGCTCTCCCACACAAACTTGCCACATCCCTTCATCTCCCACACACGCAGCATGCACCTTAAGCACGTACAAAGCAGCACAGAGCCGCAGACAATAGCAGCATGAATGCTGTATGCAAGCTTCATGCGCTAGGGGCCCTTGCCGTGCTCGCCCTACTCTGCTCGAGCGATAGCCTAGCCCCGCGAGGTGACCACGCTCTGCCGCCTGGCACCGCGCCGTGCCGCCCCTTGCCACATCCCCACCTCAACCACGCTGCTGCGTTCAAGCTTGCTAGCCCTGCCGCCTCATCGCGCACGCCGTCAACGCCGTGTTGCCTCAGCGCCACCGCCGTGATGTAGCACTGGCCCGATCTTCCGAAAGGTAGTGATAAATTCGATTGGTGGAGACTCGACGTTGACGATCCGAGCTTCTAATCAGGCACGATTCGAATCCCTGCAACCACTACGCCGCTGCTCCGTTGGTTATTAACAAGCACAACTTGATTGACCTCGTCGAGAAGGCTTTCCCTGCAAGCGAATCGAAGAACACAAGCAAGAAAGTATAAACACGCAATCTGATATTGCAAATATGAATGAAGTAAAGAAGGGTTCAAGCTCTCAATTCGAAATGACTAATCAATACAGTCGAGGAGAACTAGAACAGGGGCCTTGGATCACTGTAAAAGGATTTGCCGCCACAGTTACAACGAATCAATCTCAATTTCTCAAAGGAAAATAAAACTAAATAAAACCCGAGTTTCTAAGGTGGTGGCTACTGAGTTTATATCAAAAGGGGTGAACTAGGGTTGGGGGCAACCAGGAAGGGGGCGCCCACAATTTGGGCTTAAGGCCCGACACGATACAAGGTCAAGTTGGTCCAAAATTGGTAACGCAGCACCTTGTCGTGGTCACACAGAATGATCCACGAACCTTCCGGAGCTAGGATCAGAACCAAAAGAACAATGTCGTCGTTCCCGTTCCAACGCATTAAAAAACACCTCATTTCGATGTCGTATGAGGGAGATATGGCCGAAACCGTGCAGGAGTATCGGCTGAATCCGAAACGAACGCGACGACCGAGTTGGTGATGAATTGTAACTTGGGGAAGATCATGACTGGTGCGTGTCCAGCATGGTGATGTCCTCATCACGCTGCAGCAAGCCCGACGCTCGCAGGCTGCCGCCCGGCCACAGTGTCGCCATTTATGGTGAGCGGGTGAGCCGCTGGCGCAACTCTGCTCTCGCTGCCTATAAAAGCCACCCCGAGCTGCTCTCCGTCACCATCCCGAGCTTGCCGAGCCGCCCAGCTCTAGCGCTCATCTCCCTCCTCACTCCAATTTCTCCCTTCTTTGTTCTTGCGCTCTCCCTCATTGATCTCCGATGACAAGCCACCACAACTCAATTAGTTCGTCAGTGAGCACCTCCACACCCTCCTCTACCTTCCCCAAGCAACGGCCCTCCATATCCTTGCCTACACCGAGCTCCCAAAAACTCCAGAGCCACATCCATGGCCGCCCGTGGCCGACCTCCTTCCACCCCCTCACCCCGACCAAGAACCCCAGAACCGAATCCCCATCCACTCTTCTCTCTACCTATGCCCTTGGATTCGAAAACGGTGGCCGGGAGTGCCGTTCCGGCGGAGCTCCTGCTGCTGTTCATGGCAGTGCTGGGAAGAACGGGGATGATGTCCCTGTTCCCTCCCGTGCCTGTCTCCATCCCTCTCTCCGTTTTCTCTTTATTGCAGCCAGCTCCCAAATAAACATCACTGGTCCATGTGCTAGTCGAAAGGTCCAAAAACCCACTGAGGTCAATCATGTACAGGGACCAGCGAAGCACCCACCTATTTTTGTTAATCCATTTTCAGAATTTAATTAGTAGCCAATCTTTGCACAGCCATATCTTAGCTATCCCAACTCCGATTCACTTCATTCTTTTTCCTAAATTCCTCTAAAATTATATTGTATCTATTCAACCTGTTCTCCCCTCCGTTTGAGCTTATTTCATTTTGTGTTTGTTCTTGTTTGTGTTTGTTTGTCATTGCACCGTCGTTGCCATAGACGATGGAGTGACTGAGGAAGAGAGCGAGTTTGGAGGCCAGTACCGCGAGCCGGAGTATGAAGGCCAGGACTGCGAGCCGGAGCCGGAAGACTCGTACCGCGAGCAGGAGCTTCCGGAAGGCTTTGAAGATGGCAAGTCCAACCTATTCCCTTTTGATCATATTTATCCTAGTTTCTAAACACAACCCGTAGAAGCCTTTTTTGTTTTCATAAATTGCATCCAGTTATATATATATGCTCAGATTATTTTACTACTTGATCTAGTTATAACCCGATTGGATAGCCACTCCTTAAATTGACATATCCTGATTATACCTTGACGACATAGGATTTATCGCTGGACATGATACTCTCTGTTTAGCCGATTACCTTGATAGTAATATGCTTAGAAACTGATTACTCAACTCGTTACTACTTGTTTTACAAATGCAATAGTTTTACAAAAGATAAAATATGTTGAGTGTGTTGGGGTGAGTATGGGTTGGGATTTTGGAAAAGTGATAATAAACAACTGGTGTTGGTGATTGTTTAGATGGGTGGATCAGGGTTCCTTGTGTGGGATGCCTTGGAGTATTGGTTTGTGCATGTGTGGCTGAGTATGGGAGATCCGTCTTGTCTTAATTAAGGACCGAGTTCATGTGTCATCTTGCCTAACCCAACTTATCGTACAACCGCTCGATCTTTGTGTGAGGCAAAGGTTTAGCATAAATCCCACTAGCTAGTCTGATACTCATCCGTTGGCTAGCTAGTTTGATAGTCATCCGTAGGCAGGCGCGCAATGGGAAGCCAAGGAGCAGGCGTAAGCAAGTATTAGTGGCCTAGTTGAAGACCTCGTAGGAAGGTCAGGAATCCCTTGGTTAGCTCTCATGGATGACTAGTCATGACTATGCTATGATGGGTAATGGATTTGATGGATCCACACCGGCACTACGGTGTTCGTGTTGCGGTACTCTACTTGTGGGTAAAGTGTATACCTCTACAGAGTTAAAACCTATTCGAATAGCCATATCCACGGTCTTAGACGAGTTATGACTTGGTCACATAACTAGTTATTTTGGAAAGATGGGCAAACCCTTTTGGTGAAAAATTGGATTTTGAAAATATCCGACAAGTGTGCCGTGTGTTACCATGGACAGGATGTCCAGTAGCACTTAAAACTTGGATCCTTTGTGTAGGATCACCTCACTCTTTCATAACTACGATCACCTCACTCTTTCATAACTATTGTGGTATATATGTATTTTGCAAAAACCGGTTTATCAAATCATACCTTGCATGTGTATAAAAGATTGCTTTCTGCAAAATAAACCTTGACCTATTCCTTGAATTACCCCTATGCATATATTCTATTATCCCTTCTGTAGGGTAGGGATGGATTTGCTGAGTACGTATGTACTCACCCTTGCTTTGTTGATATAGAGGAAGACCCGAACTACGTCGCTGGTGAAGCTTTCGAGTAGAAGATCGCCTCCGCACCCAACTTGCATGTTCCGTTGGGCTGTTAAGGATGCTTCCGCTGTCGTGCAGTATTGCTTGCTACTTATGAACTTGCATGTCCATAGGTTGCATCTACAGCCTGTTTGTGTTGTATCTCTTTTGGGTCTATGTTACCCGACCGCTCCCTAGAGAGTTGTACGGCTTTTGAACTATATGTTGAATATGTGTGTACCAACCTTCCTGAAACTGCTTTTTGTATCACATTTAGTCCCTATGCAAATGGAGGCCCTATGCAAATGGAGGCGCTTGAGCTAGGGAAGCCGGCTTAGAGCATCTCTAGCAATCCTCCAATAAATATTTCCTAATAACTAGTTAATGGGATATCCCAATATCCTTTTCATTATTATTAGGAGAGTTACTTTTGCAGTGTCTCAATAATATCATTCAAATCCAACTACCGCATTAGAAGAGCCAAAACTCCTTTATTTAGGGAGAGTTGGGAGCACTATTTTTTTTACCACCTCTCCTTTGATGGGGAATGTGGTGGAGCACTATTTTTTTTTACCACCTCTCCTTTGATGGGGAATGTGGTTCTTCTGGAGATGCTCTTATAGCTTTGAGTAAAATACACTAACGGTCCCTGAACTTATCTTGTGGTGTCATCTGGGTCTCTAGACACTCAAAATCCATTTTTAGGTCCTCAAACTTATTTCAAGGTGTCATATGGGTCCATAAACTCTCAAAGTGCATACTTAAACCCCTAAAGTTGTCCTCGGATTTCATCCGGGTCTCTAAACTCTCAAAATATATTTTTAAAATCTTAAAACTTGACAAGAGTCACTGATGGCAATGTTTCCTCCTCGCTCGTTGCCTTCACAACCACCTTATGGTAGTGACTGCGCATGTGTTGCTTGGCGCTTGATCGGGGAATCTTAAAATGCATTTTGAGAGTTTAAGGACTTGGATGACACCTGTCTGGGGGACCTGAAAAATATATTTTCAGAGTTCTGGGATCTAGATGGCATCTTGAGACAACGTCATGGACCTGAAAAATACATTTTGAGAGTTTAGTGACCTAGACACCCAAGTTAAAGGGTCGTCCATGTATTATAGAGATACTCTATAGCTTTTTATAAGCCGATTGATTTTGATGCTTGACTATAAAGTTTAGTGTGTCCGAATCGGTTTGAGTTTTCTATAGCTACTTTCTATTGGCTCCAACTGATCCAAATAGATTTAAAACCGCCCGAGGCACTTGATCAAATTGGACTCGATTCTTTATTTCGGACTGACCACCTGAGATTGTGTCCGGGCAAATGAAATGAAACACGTCCCATGCCAATTTGAAGAGACGGCGACAATATTATTCCTCCTCCCTCGGTCCCGCCTGTCGGCCGCACAGCAGTAAGCAGGTGCGAACAGGGGCCATAGGATCATGGGCCGGGGGTATATTCGTCGTATGAGATTGTTGCACACCAGGACAAGAATCCGTCACGATCCTCGAGCGAGCCAGTCGGTGCAAAGTTTTCTTTTCCTTCTCCGTGTTTCACGCGTCCTTGTAAAATTCAGTAATACCGGTGACGAACGATGATTAATCCTTGCGCGCTACCGATTTCAGATCGGTATATAATTAAGCTATCTCTCATGTGCTCGTCGCCAACTCAAAAACTCGGATATTTTAGGTTTGTTTTTTTCCGAATCACACGGTATAGACGCAGACACTCACATACACGTGCGCACACTTGTCCCTATGAACACACGCACGTAACCCTACCTCTATGAGCACTTTCAAAAGATTGAGTCAGCAAATCCTCTGGAATGACGAAGTCACTACTAGTGCCTTGCTATTGTGGGCACATCGCCAAAAGAATTGCACCAATTAAATTCGGGAATAAATTCATGAAAATGTGAGCACCAGTGCCGAGGAGTTGATGAGCCGTTTCCACCACAAGGAACCTTACCACCTGAGTTATGCTTAATTCGCTTAGGTTTGATTTTTTAATACCAGCATGGTATGTTATTTATAAACAAGTGTAGTAATACTTCAAATTTTCTTCTCATTTTTTTGCGAAAGCTAGTGTTTCTTTAATCTATAAGTGTGGTAATTTCTAAGAGTTAAAGTGATTGAGTTCAAGTAGGTTTCCTTGCATTTTTGGCTAACTATTTTACGTGATGTGCGTACCGAGAACACGGCACCTAGTCCTATGAATAAGTAGTTTTCTTTGTCAAAATGTTGTATATTACTCCAATCATTTCAAATCGTATGTCGTTTTATCTTTTTAGATACATGATTTTTACTATGTACCTAAATATACGTTATGTGTAGATATATACTCCCTGCATTCTAAATTACTATTCGTTTTGGCTTTTCTAGGTGCATAACTTTTGATATGCACCTAGATATATACTATGTCTAAATACATAGCAAAAGTTATATATATAGAAATGCTAAAATGAATAGTATTTTGGGACGGAGGAAATAATAAAATATATATATTTTTAAGAATCAAAACCATCTAAAACCCAAAACGGAGGGAGTACATGTCAGATACAGTACTTATTAATTTCTGCTGCTACTGATCTAAATTATTGCATTGTTCACTCGAGAGGTTAGAGATCTTTGGTCGGTAGTAGATCTCATCTCACACAGCCCCGTCGTCAAAGTCAAGAAAAGTAATCCCTGGCGCCGCAACCTCTTTGAGATTCCGCGATTGATCCTATAAGTACAGCCCCAGTTTGCCGCTCCCGTAAATAACAGCAGCAAGAGCTAAAGCACAGCCACTCCCATTGAGCCATGGCATGTTCGAGGTCAGACCAGAGCATTCACGTGCTCCTAGTCTCGTACCCGACCCAGGGCCACATCAACCCGCTGCTCCAGTTCGGGAAGCGGCTCGCCGCCCACCCCGGCGTCCGGTGCACCCTGGCGGTCACCCGGCACGCGCTCTGCTCAGGCAGGCAGCCGCAGCCCGGCGCGGTCCACGTCGTCACCTTCTCCGACGGCTGCGACCTCCGCGGCTACGACGAGGTCGGCGACGAGCGGGGCTACCTGGCGCGCCTCGAGTCGGCAGGGTCGGAGTCCCTCGGCGAACTCCTCCGCGCGGAGTCAGCGAGGGGCCGCCCCGTGCGCGCCGTGGTTTACGACACGCTCCTGCTCTGGGCGCCGCGCGTGGCGCGGCGGCACGGCGCGGCCTGCGCGGCCTTCTTCACGCATGCGTGCGCGGTGACCGTGGCGTACGCGCACGCATGGGCAGGGGGGCTGACGCTGCCGGTGCAGGATGCCCCGCCGGAGTCGCTGCCAGGACTGTCCGTGACGCTCGGACCGGCAGATCTCCCCAAGGACCTGAGCGACCCTGGCAGCCACTTGGTCTACCGTGAGCTGATGCTAGAGCAGTGCCGGGCGCTCGAGGTGGCAGACCACGTTCTCGTCAACTCCTTTCACGAGCTGCAGGCCCAGGTAATCGAATCCCCTAACCGAAATGCTACTTATTCTAGCCATTACTACTTGATTTGGAGTTTGGGATCTTGGGTATAGTGATTCATGGCATGTCGGAAAATTGACAGGAAGCCGAGTACATGGCGTCGAGGTGGGGCGCCAAGACGATTGGCCCAACCGTGCCGTCGGCGTACCTCGACAACCGCCTCGCTGAAGACGTAAGCTACGGCTTCCACCTGCACACGCCGATGACGGCAGAAAGCAAGGCTTGGCTCGACGAGAGGGATGCGCACTCCGTCGTGTACGTCTCCTTTGGCAGCCTTGTGGCCCTAGGCTCGGATCAGATGGCTGAGGTGCGCGAGGGGCTCTACAACAGCGGCAAGGCCTTCTTGTGGGTTGTTAGGGCCTCTGAAACTTCAAAGGTACCCAAAGGCTTCACGGATAAGGTGAAGGAAAGAGGCCTCATTGTGACATGGAGCCCGCAGCTAGATGTGCTAGCGCACCCTTCCATTGGTTGTTTCGTCACGCACTGCGGATGGAACTCGACGATGGAGGGACTAGGTGCTGGCGTACCGATGGTGGCAATGCCACAGTGGGCAGATCAGCCGACGAACGCCAAGTACATTGAGGACGTGTGGCGAGTCGGTGTGAGGGTACGACCTGATGTGGAAGGAATGGTTATGAAGCAAGAGCTGGAAAGGTGCGTGAGAGAGGTGATGGAAGGAGAGGCGGGCAAACAATTTAGGAAGAACGCTAGAAGCTGGAGCCACAAGGCAAAGAAAGCCATGGCTGAAAGGGGAAGCTCGGACAGTAACATGGTGGACTTCCTTACCAAACTCCGAACGGATTGATATGCATGGAAACTTGATGTGGAGACCAGAAAACTCATCGAACTATTTCTTGTTCTGCAGTCGAGGCCGCGACGCCTGCTATGGCCGTTTGCTCATTTCAACATTGTTTGTTGCCTATTTATCCTTTTACTTACCTCTGTATGATGTCAATCCTATCTGTAATGAATTTCACTATATATATGATTTCCAACAAGATTTGTGCGTGCCTGCTTTATATGGAATAGCTGGTCTGTTCGCTTCAGCTTATAAGCCGGCTGAAAAGCTGAAACGGCTGATTTGTTGTGAGAGGAAAACACTGTTTGGTGGTTGATAAGCCGGCTGAATAAGTTGAAGCGAACAGGCCAATTAATGCTATTTGTCCTTTTACTTATCTCTGTATGATGTCAATCCTATAGATTAATTATGTTTCAAACAAGAACTACAAGAAATGCAAATGACTCTAGTGCAATTAATTTTCAAAACATTGCGACAAGCAGAGGAAGGAGAGGAGCACAGGGTAACCTCACCATTTTGTTCCTCGTTCTGCTACTCAGAATTATGAACCTGTGACATAGTTACTAATAAACTTCGAAGATGGTGGTTGAACAGGCTGATGAGTTTGCATGTTTTACAGCCGGAGCTGGTTGTGCTGTAGTACCTTGTTTGTGCTGCACTCGCCAGTCGGGTTCAACGAGAAGGTTTCAAGTTAGTGATTAAGGGCCAGGCACGTGCAATGCAACCGTAGAGGACTGGGCCGAGTTTGACATCCAGCTCAATTCAAGCTCAAGCCTAGTTTTCACGCTATGGACGCATGTCCAAATGAAAATTGCAAGCCCACGAGCGGAGGGAGGGCCTGCTCAACAATTCAGATAATACAGTTACTTTCGGAGTCTAAGCACGACAAATCAGAGTGGCGCAGCGGAAGCGTGGTGGGCCCATAACCCACAGGTCCCAGGATCGAAACCTGGCTCTGATAAAAATTGTAGTCTGATTTATTTTGTTCTCTGTTTTTTCTTCCCTCTGCTCACGTTCTCTGTTGCAACTTATTTTCGGGTCCGTGAGCTCAACTGTGAGCAATTTGAATTCCTACATAAACGTACAGCCGTCCTCTTCAAGATCCAATGGACTCTAGCATCATCAGAATTCAGAAGTGATATCCATTAAATCGCAATCTTGCTGCCTGATTGACACGATTGTAGTATAGCTCAGTTTCCTTAGCATCAGTGCAGTAGAAAATAACTCATTTAGACGCAGCTGATATAGCACCACACTATGTAACACGATACGTCATGGAGGGGGACGTATCCGATGCTGATACGCAGTGAATACGTCACGGATACGTATCTGAAAAGTATCGGAGAAAAAAAGAAAAAATCGGATACTTCCGCCGTTACGTGACTTTTTTTTTTCTATTTTTCTATTTTTTCTTTTACGATTTTGTAGAAATAAATAGCCGATCCAAAAATTTGCAGAAATAGAGTTCAAATGGGGCGGTAGGTTAAAAAAAAGGGGAGTTACCGTCAGTTCAAATGGCGGTTGGGTGATGTGGCAGCAGAGGGGGTAACGGTGGTAGCCGTTTACCACCGTTTGAAACGACGGTAACTACCCCCTCCTATGATTCCGCCGGTGGCTGATGGTGGAGCTAGCTACAGCCGGTTGAAATGGCTATAGCCGGTTGAAACGGCTATAACCGTTGAAAGGATGATGTCGCCTAGATGGGGTGAATAGGTGTAACCTGAAATCGTCGCCCCTTAAAACAAGTTTATTAGTGACTTGCGGATTATTGCGGAAATACTTCCGGAGATTTCGCAAATTACGGAATCTCCGAATATAGGAAACACACGTCTTAAGCAGCGGAATAAACTTGTCTGCCTGAAAACGGGAACTTCTGGTTTGAAAACCAAAAGGTTTTGGCTCGG
The DNA here is from genome assembly GCF_000263155.2 of Setaria italica. NCBI lineage: Eukaryota > Viridiplantae > Streptophyta > Magnoliopsida > Poales > Poaceae > Setaria > Setaria italica. Next base: position 22,883,595 of record NC_028458.1, on the reverse strand, counting down.
TAGAGAGAACCCCCAAATCTTATGCGTTGCAAGTGAGGTAAAGATCAAATCAGGTTTAGAGAGTATACTCAGATAGTGTATCTGTTGACGCCAGATTTTGACACGTATGAAATCGGCGTCAAGAAGGGAAGGAATCAGGTGATGCATGGAGGTCACGATTGGGAATCGGCCGATTGGTGCTACAGTTGAGGATTGGCCGATTGGCGCTGCAGTGTTTCGGCGAAGGGGGTTGATGGAAATCGGCCGATCGAGAGGCTGGAATAGTTGGGCCGATATGGGCTCAGAGTAGATCACGAGGATTAAAAGGGGTCGGCCCACGGAACGTAGCAGTCAACTCCGATACGAATCATACTTGTAAATATTCGTTTTCGTTTAAAATTAGAGATAGAGTCCTAGTTGGTTAAGAGATTGGTTGTAACAGGCTATAAATAGCCGCCTTCATAGATCTGTAATCATCATCAAATCAATACAACAACCTACTATTTCCTCGCACTTTATTTTCAAGCAGGCGACTTCACCAATACTTTTCCTCTTTTCACAAGTTCGTACGGGTTGGCGGGGCTGCATCAACTTGATCTCCGGCCGATTCTGTAAGTTCCGCTTATCGAGTAATATCTAAGCTTTAACTTCGGGCGCATCACTATCGTTTCATTTAGATTTATTCACCAGTTATCGATATTCACTAGAATTCTAGGTTTTACCTGTTGTTCTAGTTTTATCACCAGTTATCCAGCTTGGAATTAGAACTTTCGGCTTTCTTATATCTTGTTGCTTAATTTACCGCTTTCCACATAGACGATTAAGATCTGTACCTAGTATTGCTACTGTAGCGTTGTTTAGATTACTCTAGCAGTTTTCTTTATCAACGTTACCTGGTAATCGACTGTATTATAGCCGATTTCTTTATTACAGCAAATCAGCCGATTCGCTGATAAGCTCTCTCGAGATCGGAACCTTAGCCAATCGCAACCTCTGGGATCTGACACGTTTCTTTCCTTGTCAATTAACAGGTCATATTGGCTGGCACGCCGCGCAAACCGCACCAGGGCAATCACCCGAACAGGAGTTAAGCAGATTCTCCCGGGTCGTGTGTCCGACGCTAGAGACTCAATCAGCTGATTTCTAGCGCCAACACACTTTTGGCACGCCCGGTGGGACCAATACAACCGCCACTATGACGAAAGCTGCCGAAATCTCGAAAGACAACGTCATCGAGGTAACGGAAGCAGACCTCAAGGACGACCAGAAGGAAGAGTTGGAGAAGCAGATGACATACTACCGGAAGACATGCTTACAATCCTTCAGTCGTACCAGGAGCAGGGAGATTGTCAGGAAAGCTCCGTTTCCAACTCCCCGCCAGATCACAATTGCCGAGGACTCGGGAAAGATGTCCGAGATGGTTCAACAATCCGTCTACCAAGCTTTCATTGATCAATCCCCGGTGATTTCTAATACGGTATACAATGCCATCATCAGCTCCTTGGCTAATGGCGTGTCCCAAGGATACCAGGGGCCGGCATACGCCCCACCTGTCACAGTCCCGGCCAGGAGTTCTCCATGTATACCCTACTCGGCTCGTCAGCCGATCCAAGCTCAGACTGGAGGTTCCAGCGCCCCTTCATCGTCAATGGATCTGGGGCATAATAGTGCACCATATCTCCAGCCGCAAGCACCGCCCCAATCCATTCAGTTATCCTCCGTGCAAATGTCTTCTCTGAATTCAGTGCCTTGGGGGGCACCATCGGCGACGACCGTCCAAGATCAATCGACCGGCCATGGAAGCTCTCCGGTCCAGGCACCTTTCCAATTGGCCGTGTGGCCGATGATGCCACAGTATCAACCAGTCACGCCGAAGATGGGCAGGGGGCAGAATCAACGGAAGCGCTTCGGGGCGCTGCGCCGATTGTACTATATGAAGAAACGGCCGGTTCACTGAGACAACCGATGCCAACTACACAACTGGCCGCGTCGCAACAGGCGCCGCACGCTTTCGTCCACCACCCGGTCATCCAGCCGCCGATCTACCAACACGTGCCGGTTCCCCAGCCAATAGTTCATCAACAACAAGCAGACTGGACGACACGCATAGCAGAGGTGATTCAAGAGCAATTTGGTCTAAAGCCGAAGGTGCAAACCTACACATACAGAACGCCATACCCGCCTACCTTTGACTTACTGCCGTTTCCCCATTGGTACAAAGTTCCTAATTTTACCAAGTTTTCGGGGTTTGATGATACCTCAACTATGGAACACGTAAATAGATTCATCATCCAATGTGGGGAGGCAGCTGCACAAGACGCCCTACGGGTACGCCTCTTCTCGTCATCCCTGTCCGGGTTGGCCTTCCAATGGTTTACTACATTGCCACCCAACTCCATAATTACATGGGCCGACTTGGAGGAGCAGTTCCACAAATACTTCTACGCGGGGGTACACGAGATGAAGCTTTCAAACTTAACCAGCCTCAGACAGAGGAGTGATGAGCTGGTATCCACGTACGTGCAGAGGTTCAGGGAGATCAGGAACAAATGCTACACCCTAGTCCTAACCGACGCACAATTGGCCGATATAGCCTTCCAGGGTCTCCTGCCCCATATCAAAGAGAAATATGCTTCACAGGAGTTCGAGAGCCTGAGCCAAATCGTGCATCGATTGTCTGGTCAGGAAGTACGTCCCTTTGACCCACGGAGGAATTTCCAGAAAAAGATGGCGTACTTGGAAGGGGCTGAGTCTGAAGAAGAAATAGAAGTCGGCCTAGCAGAGTGGGTTAAAGGGAAAAAGCCGATATCATGTCCGTTCGGGAAAAAGGAGCCGGAGGCATTCGGTTTCGACACATCAAAGGCCGATAAAATCTTCGATCTCCTCCTTCAGGAAGGACAAATCAAGCTCTCACCATACCATACGATCCCGTCGGCCGAGCAGCTAAAAAAGATGAAATATTGCAAGTGGTATAATGCCACCTCTCACGATACAAACGAATGCAAAATCTTCCGATAGCAAATTCAATCGACCATCGAGCAGGGCAGGCTCAAATTTGAAGTCCCGATAAAGCCAATAAAGCTGATGAAGATCAATCAGCATCCCTTCCCCACCAACATGGTTGATACAGGAAGGAACTCACTCTAGACCAAGGTGCTAACGTCTGAATCGGCTAAAAAGAGCGGAGCCGTAGACCCCAGAAATCAAGCAGCGCCCGAAGACATCAAGGAGAAACGACGGATGGAGGATGAAGGCGAGGGATCAGGAGAACCACGTAGGCCCATCACCTCCCAATTTCTGCTCAACAAGTATCAACGGCAACAGGAAAGTTCAAGATTCCGGGAAGAGATGATGCGACGACATGAAGATCACTGGCGATGCCCGTTCTTCATCCACTGCTGGGAGAGTAACCTTAGGTTGTCGTCGGCCGATAATTGCCCTGAGTGCAACGGCCCGTATCGCAACAATCGGCCGTTCAGAAGGTCTCGCTCCAGAGATGGAAGGCCAGAGCCGATCAGCAGAAACTGGCGCAAGCAAGAGGACCGGCGCCCTTCAGTGCGTGATCGGCTGGGGGGCAGAAGTGACCGATATGATCGGTCGGAAGACAGGCGTGAGCGAAACGATAGGCCGGGGGGCAGATTCGATCGGCGCGACCAACCAGAAGGCAGGACCAATCGGTACAACCAACCAGAAGACAGAGTCAGCGCTCACGATCGACTGGAGGAGATGGCCAATGCTCGGGTATCAGACGAGAACCCCTTGGGACGCGAACCAGAATGGGAACGCGCCAAACCTTCGACTAAACCTGTAAACCCCGGGTGGTGCCCTGATGGATTGACTAAATCTCAAAAATGAAGAATCCAACGTCTCCGCCAATGGGAACAACAGGAAGAAGAGCAACAACAGATGATGGACAAGGAGAATGACAGGCCTCGGGTTTGGCACCCCAAAAGAAACGACAGGGAAGACGACGACAACCAAGAATCGGCGGCTGATGTCAGCATGGTTTTCATTCTGCCGATGGAATTCATGACTCCTGCTGACCGACATAACATGTTGGCGATAGAAGAACAGATGGCGCAATTGGCTTTGGAGCCAATGACAGCCACATTCGAGAAAGCCGAGGACGAAAAACGGTAACACCTCAAGGCATTATTCCTCAAGGGACATGTCAACGGCCGACCCATCACCAGATTACTAGTAGATGGAGGAGCTGCTATCAACATCATGCTGTACGCCATGTTCCGGAAGCTAGGAAAAAGCGACGACGATCTGACCAAGACGGACATGATGCTCAAAGACTTCGAAGGCAACGTGTCTCCCGCCCGCGGCGCACTCTGCGTCGACCTCACCATCGACAGTAAGACTCTTCCCACCACTTTCTTTATTATCAATGGCAAAGGGTCCTACAACATGCTACTCGGTCGGGACTGGATACACGCAAATTGCTGCATCCCGTCTACGATGCACCAATGCCTCGTACAATGGGTCGGCGACAACATCGAAGTGGTCACCACCGATTTCGCTTACAGCGTCGCGGCGGCCGATGCGCAGCAATGGAGTTGCGAGAATGTCAAGTGCATATCCGGGAGAATTTGGGACACTGATTTCCTGAAGGTGTCCGATTTTGGTCTACAGCCGATCCGAGCAGTCGGCTCCGAAGACTCAGATTAAATGGATCAATTCGTCCGGGAAGATGGGAAGCTAGGGCACGGGTTCACGTCGGCCAATCCATTAGAGATGATAGATTTAGGCGATGGCACCAAGCCAAGGCCGACGTACATTAGTGCTAATTTGGATCCGGAATACAAATGTAAATTGACAGATTTATTGAAAGAGTTTAAAGATTGCTTTGCTTGGGAATACCATGAAATGCCCGGATTAGACCGATCCATTGTCGAACACCGGTTACCCATAAAGCCGAGGTATCGGCCGTATCAGCAACCCACACGGCGATGTAATCCTAAAATCCTACCCGATATAAAGGCCGAAATCACAAGGCTAATTGAAGCAAAATTTATTCGGCAATGCCGTTATGCCGAGTGGATCTCCAACATTATGCTCGTGTACAAGAAGAACAGGAAGCTGCGCGTGTGCATCAATTTCAGGAACCTTAATCAGGCCACGCCGATGGACGGATACCCGATGCCGACGGCTGATATACTAATAGACGCCGCCGCGGGTCACAAAGTCATCAGTTTCATGGATGGAAACGCCGGATATAATCAAATACTAATGGCCGAGGAGGACATATCAAAAACGGCTTTCAGGTGCCCGGGTCACCTCGGTTTGTTCGAGTGGGTGGTAATAACTTTCGGTTTGAAGAACGCCGGCGCTACGTATCAACGAGCCATGAATTACATATTTCACAAACTTATCGGCATACTGGTAGAAATTTACATCGATGACGTCGTGGTTAAATAAAAGGGACACCAAGAACATCTGGCTGATTTGCGGCAGGTATTGGAATGCATGAGAAAGCATGGGCTAAAGATGAACCCGAACAAGTGTGCTTTCGGCGTATCCGCCGGACAATTCTTGGGATTCATGGTTCATGAGCGTGGGATAGAGATCAACCGGAAGACCATAGCGGTCATCAATAAAGTCGGGCCCCCACAGAATAAAACTGAATTGCAATCCTTGATCGGCAAGGTAAATTTCATCAGAAGATTCATATCCAACCTATCCGGACGTATCCAGGCCTTCACACCATTATTGAGATTGAAACCTGACCAAGAGTTCGTATGGGGAGAAGAGCAACGCAAGGCACTAGAAGACATCAAGCAGTACTTGGTCTCGCCACCAGTATTGGTCCCACCACAAACTGGTAAGCCATTCAAACTGTATTTATCAGCCGATGAGCAAGCTATCGGGTCGGCGCTGGTCCAGGAGTTTGAAGGAAAGGAACGGGTAATATATTATGTTAGTAGAAGACTTCTGGATGCCGAAACAAGATATCCCCCGGTAGAGCGGCTATGCCTATGCCTTTACTTCTCATGCACCAAACTCAGACACTACTTATTATCGGCAGAATGTGTACTCGTATGCAAAGACGACGTAGTAAAATACCTGCTTTCATTGCCGATTCTGAAAGGACGGATCGGAAAATGGGTTTTGGCTTTATCGGAGTTTGATCTACGATACAAATCGGCAAAAGCCATCAAAGGTCAGGTTATGGCCGATTTTGTCGCCCAGCACTGCGGACCAGAAATCGCCGTTGTGGAACCAGTACCGTGGACCTTATATTTTGATGGTTCGTCATGTGGGACCGGATCTGGAATCGGCATCGTTCTCATATCGCCCCTGGGGGAAAGTTATGATTTCTCTCTGCCGATAGAAGCATTCGCCACCAATAACCAGGCGGAGTACCGAGCCGTCTTAAAAGGGTTATAATTGCTGAGAGAGATTAAGGCCGACGCCATCGAGATTTTTGGAGATTCCATGCTCATCGTGGACCAATTGACGGGAAGATCCGAGTGCAAGGATGACGTATTAAGATTTATTATGAAGATTGCCTCCAGCTTCTGAAGGAATTCAAATCCGCGGTTATTGAGCACATCCCCAGGGATTATAATGAAGAGGCCAACAGGCTTGCCCAGCACACGTCCGGGTATCGGCCGATTCAGGGCGCAATGGTTCTGGAACTCGCGGCCGACGACTGGCGAAAAGAGATCGCCGATTATTTAAAAGACCCGTCTAAGAAAGTGGATCGGCGAATACGATTTCAAGCCACAAAATATGTGTTACTGGAAAATGACTTGTTCTACCGGACGATTGATGGCGTTCTACTCAAATGTCTAGGGATGAAAGAGGCAAAGACCCTGATGGGAGAAATCCACGAGGGGGTGTGTGGAGCCTATCAATCGGCGCATAAGATGAAGTGGATGATTAGGAATAATGGATATTACTGGCTGACAATCCTTGAGGACTATTTCAAGTATTATAAAGGATGCCAAGATTGTCAAAAATATGGGAATGTGCAACGCGCGCCCGCATCGGCTATGAATCCAATTATCAAGCCGTGGCCATTCAGAGGTTGGGGAATAGACCTCATCGGGCAAATTTATCCTCCGTCGAGTAAAGGACATAAATTCATTCTGGTAGCCACAGATTATTTCACCAAATGGGCGGAGGCGATTTCGTTAAAGGCCGTAACGTCGGCCGCTATGGTCGATTTCGTAAGGGACCATATTGTCTATCGTTTCGGCATCCCTCAGACTATCACAACCGATCAAGGGATGATGTTCACATCGGGAGAGTTCGAGAAGTTCACGGCCGATATGGGGATCAAGCTGCTAAATTCCTCCCCGTATTATGCTCAGGCTAACGGCCAGGCCGAATCTTCCAATAAGGGGATAATTAAGTTGATCAAGAGGAAGATCGAAGAACAACCCAAAAAATGGCCTGCCACGGGGCTACCAAAGTGTCTCCTTATCAACTGGTGTATGGTCATGAGGCGGTATTGCCATGGGAGTTGAGAACAGGATCGAGACGTACGTCGCTTCAAGATCAGCTGACGGCCGATGATTACTCATCGCTCATGAAAAGGGAACTCGATGATTTGGCGGGTCAACATTTGAGAGCTTTGATCAGTATCAAGGAAAACGAAAAGAAAGTGGCCAGATGGTATGACAAGAAGGTCAAAGTCAAGCAGTTCTCCCAAGGGGATCTGGTATGGAAGTTAGTGTGGCCGATTGGATCTAAAGATCCTAAATTCGGTAAATGGTCTCCCACTTGGGAAGGGTCGTATAGAATCGGCCGATGTGCCCCGGGAAATGCTTACATTCTGGAAACGATCGAAGGAGAAGAATTTACTAGGACCTTAAACGGGAGGTACTTGAAAAGGTATTACCCCAGTATATGGGTGGGTGCATAAGAATCGATCGCAGGGCATATGGGAAAAGAATTCGCCTAAAGGAGAAAGATAATCGTTCAAATCGGCCGATTTGTCATTCGGTACGAATGATGAATTACACGACCGACACAGTACAAGTCACCCTTAGAACAAAAAAATACTCAACCGCGCTTCTTCTTGAGTTCCCTCTCAATCCTACCTAATTCTATCAGAAGGTGGATGCTTCGTTCTTCCACGTCTTTCATTGCGGCCTTTGCCTCAACTTGGCGAGGAAGAGGATGGCTCCGATCCAACACCGGGCGAGATGTCCCTGCCGCGGCATTTTCAAGAACAACCGGACAAGGAAGTGGGTGGCTCCTGTCAACTTGCGGTCGCTTGTAACCATTGCCGTCGATGAAGTCCCAGATCCGTTGGACGTCGACAAGAGCGTGATCTCTGAGTTCTTGACGGTGTGCCTTGATCAAGTCCCTGTCCTCTTGCGATAATGGCTCGTCAGAGTGCACGAGTTCGATTGCCCGTTCGAGTTCGGGGCTAAGGCGCCTTGGCTGAAAAGATGAACAAATGACCGCCTAAAAGTTGGGACGATTTAAAAGAATCAAACTGAAGAAAGATGGAGACGGATCTCATACCTGGTTGACAGAAGAAGAGGAGAAAGAAGAAGACGACAAAGACATGACTACGAACGTTCCGATGGAAACGTAATTGGGGAAAAAGGAATCGAGTGGAGCAGGTATTCTCAAGAGCGAAACCAGGGCCGGTATTTATAATAAGAGAAAGCACGGAGGTTTGGTAAGACGCGTCCCGTCAGAGTAAAAAGGGTAATAAATAGGAGGGCGCCGCGAAGGACGGTCAAAAGGCATTAATGTTCGTACAAAACGGCCAGTACTTTTATAGATCACCCAGAAGGGCGTTAATGGCCGCAATCGCTCGACGCCTGATCTGATCGGCCGAGTCTAAGACTCGTTGGTCATCCTCCGCTGACCCTGGAACTTCTGACATATGGCGATGGAGTCTGAGGGCCTCGTGGGCCAGATGCTGCCTCTCCTACTTTAAATCGGCGATAACGGAAGGGAGTTCCTGAAGCTTCTTCTCATCAATGGCTATTTCTTTGGTTACTTGCTCCATCTCCTTGGCAAGTTCCACCCTTCGGCGCTTGAGACGATCTATCGTGCTGACGAGCCCAGGTAAGGATTCTCGAGGAAGTGAATCCGATGGTGTACCTCCTAGGCCCGATGCTTGTACGAGTCCTCTTCCTCACGAGTCTTGGCCAGCTTGGCACGATCGGCCATGTGACGTAGAGCCCTGAAGATCGGGATCCGCATCAACTCGATATAAGCGGCCGGTGCCAAGGCTTCTTCTGCTTCCTCTAGGACTCACCCACTGACATCACCAAAGAGCTGCCGAATCGGCGAGGCGTCCTCCACCAATTGGCCGATGTCTTCTTGAAGAAGGGACCGTATACTTTCGAGCTTAGCGTGGACATCATTAGGGACGGAGCTCAAAGTGACTTGACGAGAAGCAACTTCCTCGTCATCAGAGAGCGCGACCGCAAATGAGAAGAGGCTGTTATTGGGAGTATCCTGTTCCTGCAAATGATAAATAAAAGGAAAATGAGTCAGCCGATGGTGGCAGCGAATCGGCCAATACGGGTTAAATGACTTCTTACCTCTTTGAAACGGATCTCTTCCGTCTGTGTTCGTGGGACTGCCACTCTCGACTCGGGGAATGGTGCCAATGGCTCATCGGAAGAAGAGGATTCGACAACGATCGGCGCTCTGCTCGGGCCTGCCTCTTGAGGGATTTCTCTGGCAAGCGGCTGATCGGATTGCATAGTTAACGTGCCGACGACCTACGTCAAGGTTGGTAAGGTCATCACTCAAATATTAAAGAAGTGAGTTGAGAGATCGTGTAGCTCAACGGGAGGGGGCACTGGTATTTCAACTTCTATTGGGGCATCGCCGACTGCTGTGGATCTACTGGGGCAGTCTGTGCGGCCTAATATAGAAAAGGTCAGTATTGAAATAACAAATGGGAAAATCAAATGGTGAGTTTACCTAAACGGCTTCTACCAACAATGACGCGGCAGCCGCTCCAGCTTCTGTTGCGGCCTGGAGGTCAACTTCTTCAGCAACCGGAAGGGTCGGCACGGCCGAAGTTTCCACCTATGCAACCGCGGGTGGATTGGCCGATTCTGTGCGGGCTCGCACCCGACGACTGGTTTTCTTGATGATCTTTTTTGACGCTTGTTTCGCCCGGCCAGCTATGTCGTCAATAGAGGGGGCGTGATAGCCGATGAGGGGGAATTCCGTGTATGGGTAACGGTCCTCTATCGGCCGGCCACTCCGGCTATGTTTTGGCGGAGCACGACTCTCAAACTAATATATATATATATATATAATAATAAGAGTCAGTGGTGTATAAAAAGAGGAAGTTGAAAATCGGCTAAAAAGAGAGCGATACCTCGGCATTCGAGTTGATGTTATCAGGGTCCAGGAGGTTACAATATATCACCGCAGAGGCGCAGAATAGATGTTGCTTCCATTTAGCCCACCATAGCTTGAACTGTTGAACAGCGAAAGGGGCCACTATCCAATCGGCCAGGTCTATGGTGCTGGAGTCTGGGATCCGATCGTACAGCGGACTGTAGTCGAGACCTTTGGTGAGGTCGTCTCGGAATTTTGCTCGGCTGGCGAAGTATGCATAAATCGGCAGTTGACCCAAGTCGAATTGCCGTGCTGCGACGGAGGGGTTGTAAAACTCATAAGTGGGGGCATCCTTCCCCGAGAACAAATTCGTCAGCAGGATCCCCAGCTTGATCAACTCATCTGTGAGGTCCTCATCAAATTTGCTAGTGGCTGAGTCAAAACAGGAGGGGAGCTCGAAGAGTGGTTCCTCCCTTTGATAAGGGAACCAGCTGGTTGCATCTTCGCTGAAGCCATTGTAGAAGCATCTGAAGTATTCGGCCACCTTGGTAGCAGAATATGAGCAACCGGAGAAGGCCGATGCCGCTTCACCAAAGGAAGTACACCGACGTCATACAGTGGGATTCTCCGCCGATTCGATATTGGGGAACGTCATGTACTCCACTCGCTGCTGGGAGATCTTGCTCATATACAGATTAAGACACAAGTTGATGAACCACCAGGGTCCACCTGGGTTTCCAATCAGCTCTCCTTTGGATAGCTTGACGCCGATTTGGTGCAACATATGATAAACTGATCCCAATAAATGCTTTCCAAGAGGAACAGAAGCCCCTATCGATAGCGTCTCAGCTATAGCTTGTGTGTTAGTGGATGGACCGGCTGCCCTCCCGCAAAAAAGGTGTTTCTCTAACCACATCATCAAGAAGGCCGCATGCTCTCTTTCTTGGACTGTCCCGGCCCTCCTGTTGCACTTGATGAATCCTTTCCACCCGCCGATTCCTTTCATCTCCAGCCGATGGGACGTTTTGGCCAGATAACGAAAAGGGGTATCAGGGGAGGAAATGTCAAGGCCGGTCAACATGACTACATTGGCCAAGGTGGGAGTCATAGGCCCATGTCCGAAGAGGAATGCGTTGAGAGCATCGGACCAAAAATAGGAGGCTGCTATTACTAAGGGCTCGTTCCTTTCCATTTGGGATAAAGACGGATCAATGCACTGGCCGATTTTGTGCTTGTCCCATTGGACTCTCTTGGAGGCGGCTATCCGTTGGTACCATTCCCTCCAGTCGGGGGTTTCATTCGGCCATGATCTGAAAGTGCCTGACCAGTGATCTAAGTCTATGGTTGATTCCTTGAATGGAATTCTATGGGTTTCCAAATTGATCAAATCAGTTGGATTTGGGTTTCCCATGGGACCAAGGCAGATAAGACCGTGGGTTTCGGTAAGGCGAATGGTTATCTGGTGCCTAACTGCCTAAAAAAGGAAAAAGGGGGCGGAAGTAAGAACGGATCTAAGGTAAATGCATTGGTATTAAAGAAAGAGAAGTTTCGGTAACAACCTCCGGGATGAAGCTCATCGTGGTTGGTGGGATCGCTGGCGGAGCTACGGGTGCTGAAGCCATTGGTGGGACCTCAGTCGAAGCTCCAACTCCCGCTGATGGAGCTCCCGCTCCCGCCGATGGAGCCGCCGCCATTGCCGCTGGAGCCGCTACTGGTGGAGCCATCTCTGGGGCTTCGGATGTTGGTGAGGTGCCTGAGGGTGTCGCCATTGGAAAAGTGGGATGGAATGTAGATGGAAGGAGATGCCAGAGAGAAATATTGGAGGCTAAGGAAGACGCCGGAGGAAGAAGAAGATCAGTGCGACAAAGAAGGAAGACGTGAGCTCGTGAAAAGAAGTACGGGATGTGCTGATATTTAAGGGTGGTCTGAGAAGGGGTAAAAGCGGGATTTTTACCGCGCCGGCGTTTCGATTTTTTCGGGAGGAGTGGTTGTCGTGGGTGCCCGTTTCAAAAAGATTGCAATCATCAGGCTGAAGACCGTGAAATGGAAGGATATTTTCAATGCGTTTGTTTCGGAAGGGAAGTTGAAAGGAATTTCGAAGTAAAGATTATGTTTTACTCCAAAACTAGGGGGCATGTGTTGACGCCAGATTTTGACACGTATGAAATTGGCGTCAAGAAGGGAAGGAATCAGGTGATGCACGGAGGTCACGATTGGGAATCGGCCGATTGGTGCTACAGTTGAGGATCGGCCGATTGGCGCTATAGTGTTTCGGCGAAGGGGGTTGATGGAAATCGGCCGATCGAGAGGCTGGAATAGTTGGGCCGATATGGGCTCAGAGTAGATCACGAGGATTAAAAGGGGTCAGCCCACGGAACATAGCAGTCAACTCCAATTCTGTAAGTTCCGCTTATCGAGTAATATCTAAGCTTTAACTTCGGGCGCATCGGTGTCGTTTCGTTTAGATTTATTCACCAGTTATCGATATTCACTAGAATTCTAGGTTTTACCTATTGTTCTAGTTTTATCACCAGTTATCTAGCTTGGAATTAGAACTTTCGGCCTTTTTATATCTTGTTGCTTAATTTACCGCTTTCCACATAGCCGATTAAGATCTATTCCTAGTATTGCTACTGTAGCGTTGTTTAGATTACTCTAGCAGTTTTCTTTATCAACGTTACCTGGTAATCGACTGTATTATAGCCGATTTCTTTATTACAGCAAATCGGCCGATTCGCTGATAAGCTCTCTCGAGATCGGAACCTTAGCCGATCGCAACCTCTAGGATCTGACATGTTTCTTTCCTTGCCAATCAACAGGTCAGATTGGCTGGCACGCCGCGCAAACCGCACCAGGGCAATCACCCGAACAGGAGTTAAGCAGATTCTCCCGGGTCGTGTGTCCGACGCTAGAGACTCAATCGGCTGATTTCTAGCGCCAATAGTATCTTAGTAGGATCACAAAGTTGCTACACTTCACAAACACTAACACCCGAGTAGATCAACCAACATTACAAAATCACAATGAAATGTAAGTGCAATGCAAATTTAAACAACCAGTGAGGAGACACAATGATTTGTTTCACCGAAGTTCAAATTCATCTAGGCGAATCCTACATCTCTGTTGGGTGCTTCCAAAGAAGCCAGGTTGCACTCATCCCTTTCCCCACTTCATTAGTTAGCTTCTTCCCTTTTGGAGGCGAAGCTCGACCTGCAGAAACTGTCCCAAGGCCCACCACACCTTGGGAGCTCTTGGGTGACACCTAGCCGTCTAGGAGGAACACTTCCAAGAGTAACAAACATCATGAAGATTTCTTGCTATGCACTCGAGTGCTCAAGGATGGATGTGCTCACTTTCACTCAATCTTTCAATCCCTCACCCCAAATGTCTTCTCTTCTCAAATCTCTTGCAATACTAGAGATGGAAGCGCTCAAAAGGGCTGTGGAGATGTGTTTTTCATGTGGGGAACTAGTAGGTCCAAATGGGAGGGGATGAGGGGTATAAATACCCGTTCCCAAAAAACTAGCCGTTGGGTTGTTAAGTTCCGGAATCTTCTGGAAAAAACTCTGGAAATTCTGGAACCCCAAAAATAGCCGTTAGGTTCAAAAAGTTTCGGAAACTCTGCAAAATTCTCTAGAATTTTCTCAACTTACGGAATCTACGGAGAATTCTCCGAAATTTCCGCACGTCCACTGGACAGCACAGGTCACCTAAGAGAAAAGGCCATAACTTTTTACTTTGGGCTTCGAATTCGATGATCTTCGACTCTATGGGAAGCTTATTCAGAGGAGTATCCATTCCAACTAAAAATAAGCTCCAAGACCACCCGGTGCAAGTGCTGTGACAAGTGTTTCTCTCATGTTAGTACTTGGAATGTTAGGTTTGAGCACCGAGACATAAGCGAAGCTATCCACGTTGCATCCCTCTTGATAGTACGGTGTTATCTATACTCAGGATCAAAGAATAAACACAATATAAATCACTTGAGCTTGAATATCTTCACCATGCCGCTTTTCTTCAAAATCATACTTTGAGGGGTTTTCAAGTATTTCTTTCTCTCTTTCTTGAGCATTATCCTCCTTGAGCTAGTGACTTGATGTTCCTCAACATATATGATCAATAATCAACTTGACATACTCAAGTCACCTCAATTCTTATGATTCAACAATTATTTGATACTTTGAATTGCTTAAGTCCTTATGGCTTGATTAGTTCCTCGAAGTTCTCCTAAGTGCTAGCTTCTTCACCCTAGCAAAGATTCATCGGCCCAAGTCACCACTTGCCCTTCATCCTTGCTTAGTACCTTGTAGCTAAATCCTTTTTTGACTTCTTCACCCTATCTTGTCATCTCAAGTTAAGCTTTTCTTTGCATCAACAATGAATACCCATTGAAATTCACTTCTTCAATAAATGAACTTGATTCATACTTGAATATCGTTCTTATGCCAACATTACGACCAATAATCTTCTATCTTAACTTTCCTTGAAATACTAAGTACTTGGTCAAATATCTTCTTTCTTAATAATAAGGAATACCATCCACGTGACCAAGCAACCTATCATTGAAATTCCGTTAAATTTGCCATTTCTCTTGATCACTTATATCATTGTTGTAATCTTGATCAACCCTCATGCAATTTTCAACTTTCTTTGATTATACAAGCAAACAACTAATGAGACAATATAATTTCACTTCCATCTTTGTCTCTTTCACTCAATTCAATCTTTGCTTGTCATTTCTTCACTTTTGCAGGCTTCATATAACATGAGCTTAACTTTTTCATTTCTAATAAAACCTTGCCAAAGCTCAACAAGCTCATTAGTCATTTAATTTCTTTTGTCATTCAATCACCAAAACCCACAAGGGGCCTAGATGCTCTTTCAGCCATTTTAACCGGCTATACCTTCGAGTATTTTTTTTATTTTGTTTTCATGTAATTTTTTCTCTTTGTTAAAAAAAATATAAAGTTACATTGGAAGCACTAAATATTTGAATATGTCACTATTGGTTGCAATATGAAACTTAAGATCTTTCCACCAAAAAGGAAGAAATTAAGGTAGACAAGTAAAGGAAGAGTGAGGTAAAGGTTTAACATATATGATTTCTCCCTCATTCATTCTACCAAAAAAAATGCAAAACTTTGAGTCAAGATTTTGAGAAATTAGCATATTTATCTCATATCTCACTTTGATAGCATTTCAACATGATACAAACTCATACCATCACCATCACAAAAGGTATCAACTAAATATCTAAATAATTCTCTAATTCTCACCAAAAGACAAACTCATGGTGTGACTCAAAGTTTTACATACACATGAACATACTAGCATATTGTCATAGATGCACAAAGGTAGTACGAGAGTTTATGGAGCGATTTACCTTTGCTCTAAGCATCACATTCTTCATATAGATCAAGATATGCATTGGTTTGAATTGTTGTCTTGGTGGGCTTGTCATACTTCATGTCAAACTTCTCGAGTAAGCCCTTGAGAAGAAATTGAGAATCTTGAGGCACTTGAATTGACATATGAGAGCATGCCATTCTTGAGTTGTTTTTTTAATCCAAAGAAAAATTTCAACTTCCCATTATCTTGGTCATGATTTCATCATTATCTTGTATGAATTTGTTGGAGCTAAATAATCTTGACCTTGATCTTGGGTCTTGAGTCTTGGCTTCATCGATGGTCATTTTCTTCCTCATGAACTTCCCAAAGCATGTGCTTGATCAATTTTGAATTCCAATGGCTAGTTCTTGTTGTCATCACCTCGATGCACTCACAAAGACAAGAATAACATTAATAGCACAAGCTAGAGTTTCACACTTAGTGACCCTTTGAATTTGGAATACAAGTGAATCACTAGAAGGTGAAATCTCATAACATAGATTAAATTCCCTTTTTCATTGTGCATATACGGAAGAAGAACACATATGCACCTTTGGTCAACCAAGTCCAATAAGGGAATTTAAGCTATGTTACAAAGAGTAGCTACACAAGAGATGAATTTGTGATTCAATTGAAAAGGATAGACACTTTTACCAAATTGGACCAAATGGAAGTAGCCTATTCCTGAGAAGCTCATTCTCACCAAGGGACTACATATATAATCACTAGAAGAAATTATTAGTCTCAAGGACACAAGACATAGAATAGACTCCCCCTTGATAAGTGCATAAAGTACTTGAATTACTTGTAGCAAGCACTATGTTCAATTAAGAATTTAGGAGAGTTCACCCTATATCTTCGTCAAGGTATAAGAAATTTGCAACAATTGAAATTATGCCAAGAGACACATACCACCACCAAGATAAGTAGACCATCACATAGAATTATTTTCGATTCTACAACCAACGCATAAATGCTTTGAACAAGTGAAACTCCATTCATTTGAATGACAATTGCACCCACTCGACGTCTTATGGTGAATTTAAGCTCTTGTGACCATCCAAGATCCATATAGTGTTCCTAGTTCTTTCTTTTCCTAAAGCAACTCACAAAGATGCTGAAAAGGTAAAATTCATAATATTTGCAATCAAGAACTAGGAGTTACCACCCTTTGTTGTATGATCGTGGATGATCAAAGGAATGTCTTCTCATATACTTGATGAGTTCCATAGTGGAGAAATAGTAATGAATGTCCACTCTTAACTTTATTTCTCCAACTAACTCAAAATCCATGTTCTTGGTTCATAAATAAAGGAACCTCCCGAAATAATAATTGAGCATTCAAAAATCAGTAGGAAGCATTTGATATCCATTTAGATTCTTTCCTTCTCCAACAAATGAGATTACACAACATAAACTTGGAAGAAGCATTAGTCCCACAAGGTATAGGCTAAACTCCCCCTCAACATGTGCATACAACAACACATAGAGTGTACTCATACACCACTCTCAAAATGAGGTCAAGGAGAGATTTGCACTATATCTTGGTTCAAGAAAGTAAAATTTACCAAAGAAAGGAATTTAAGGACCAGAAGCTAAATAATACACAAAAGAACCTCAAACCTGAATTAGAGGAGATCAAATAAATTTATACTTATATATTCTAATTGGTTGGTTCTCTTGAAACTTTAGCTCCCTCTTGATACAATATCTCTTTTCTTCTTTTGATTTGATTCAACCAAGTGAAGTTTGTTCTTCTTTCAACTTTACTTGCTTCGGCCCCAATTATGATCTCAATTACATGATACCCATGGAATGTGAAATCAATTGAGGAGGGGTGCACTTCAAAAGACCATGACTCCCATGTAATAACTCTGAAGCAATTTTGAAAGCACTTGGAATAACCTTGATACAACACATGGAAAAGAGAAAGTATTAAAAGAACAAGGGAGAATTTCACAAATAATGATCCTTTGGATGTGGAAGACATGTGGGGTAAATTATTCATGAAACCTCATAGTATAGATTAAATTCCCCCAAAAGTTAGTACACGTATATGGTGGAAGGCAAGCTTATGTGCACTAGTTGACATTTAAGCCACAAGAGGAATTTAAGCTATATTATGGAGTGTAACTAAGGCAAAGATGCAATAAGGTACCAATTAAAAGAGAGGTAATGTGCATACCTTCTATGATGTTTTCACTTCATGAGACCAAAATTAAGAAAAATATCACTTGAAAGCAAAGTTAGTCTCAAAATCACAAAACACAGGATAAGCTCCCCTTAAATGTGTGCATCCAAGTATTTGAATAACTAGAGATATGCACAAGTTCATTTAAGACTCAAGAGGAGTGTATCCTATACTTTGGACTATATACACAAAACTACTTGCAAAGTAAACAAGCATTGCCAAAAAGTAAAGCATGCAAATTACCTTAAGATATGAGTGAATCCATGATAATTGGCCATATATAAATTTCCTTTTAGTGGGGACTTTAGAATTTGAATGGTTAATACTCCACTTAAAGTTTAGCTTGATTAGAAGTTCACAAAAGGAAGCCCCAATTAGATAATCTTGCTTGTTGTGAGAAACCATTCTATATCAATCATATTTCATATTTGATCTTCCCACCAATGATCACACTTCTTATATGCTAATCACCCAAACTTGATCTCCATGTGCTTTTCCTACCTTGAGTGCTCACAAAGACACACAAGTGTAAAATTCAAAAAATAACTTTGGACTTGAGATCTAGTGATTACCACCACTTTTTGATGTCCTCATGGGTATTGTTGATGAGGTGGTATTCTGATACTTGATGAACTCTTGGATGATGCATGTGTAGATGAGATCCAATTTCACCTCCATTTTCTTTGTCTTCACTAAGATTTTGTGATGGAGTGGTTTTTTTGATAAGTCCGAAGTTTCCCTAACTTTTTACGGAACTTCCGCATTTTTCGAAAATTCCGCACATAGCATAATTTGTGTAGGATGGATCAATTCTTTCATCATCTTTAACCATGTCTTGACCTTGGGCTTATCAAGATGTATCTTGTCTCATTGACACTCACCACACATTTATTTCCTATGTCATCCACACGATCATGCTCTACTAGAGAGCCATTAGAAGCATCATATGACATAAAACATGAAATTATCTTAAATTAACCTAGCCACTTTCAAGTGCTCACAATTACCAAAATTATGAGCAACTAACACTTTACACAAGGCTAAATGGCTAGATAACACAAAGTAAGGCACTTGTTACTAAGATGGCATTGAAGGTTGAGATATGTCAATAATTTCCAAACTTGGCTCCTTTTCCATTCACCATGAGAAAAACCAATTTAATAGAATCATGAGATGATATAACCAATAAAGTTCCTCTTAAGCAAGCCAAGCTATCAATGCATCTCCAAGTACGCCTTTTTCAAGCACATTTCGGTACCCAACTCACATTGGGTCCATAGATGTTAGTCACATAAGGCTTAGGCACCCAAATGACCTTTGTGCTAACATGTGGTGAACAAATCACCTTAGAAGTACAAGTATCATTTTTTACCTTCCTAAGCAAAGAATGATCAATGGAAGATTTAGGCTTAGGAATTTTACCCTTGGGACAATTCTTACCAATATATCCCTTTGCCCAGCAAGTGTAGCAAATGCGATGCTTATCCTTGCAAGATTCTTTCTCATCTTGCTTCTTGCTTGCTTCCTTGCCGATTTGGCTCTTGTTTGATGACCTGCAAAGACCATCCTTTTTGTGTGTACGTGATGCAATTTCATGTCCCTTCTCAGTGCAACCATAGCACTTCCGTTTTGATTTTCTTGTTTTCTTCTTTGGAAGTGAGGTCTTGTCATCAAGCTTGCTCGGACACTTTGAGGCAAAGTGTCCAAGGTTGGCACACTAGAAGCACTTGACATGAGCCAAACTCTTCTTCTTTTGACTTTGCTCTTTGCACTTGCCATTGTTGGACTTGAGACCTTCTTGATGGTACATGGTGCTTTGTATGGTGGACCCCTTTTCAAGCTTGTTCACCATGTCTTCACGGTTATCTTGAAAAGGTTGTGCAATGCATTTTCCCTTCAATTGGATTAAGTGTCGGTGTTTTAGACCGGCAACCCGCCTAAGGGGTACCCTAGGTCGTCTTTTGTGCAGCGGGTGTCGTCGAGAATCAAGGAGTCGATGGTGACGTAAGAGACACAATTTAGACAAGTTCGGGCCGCTAGATCGTGTAATACCCTACGTCCTATGTGTTGGTTGTATTGAACTTCTTAGCTGTTGTTTAGAGGGGGTCCTTGCCCACCCTTATATAGTTGGGGGAGCAGGATTACAGGGTGGAGTCCTAGTCGAACATGGTTACAGAGTTCTACTCCTAATTGGTAGAATAGTTTCCTTATGCATTCCGACTAATTTTCGAGAGTCCGTGGAGGCTACGTTTACCCTGCAGCGTAGCCTCCCGTCCTGATCACGTTCGAGTACGACCCTAAGTGGGCCGTACAAGGCTTACTTGTGGGTCCAGGGATGTATGTCCGACAAGTCCCCGAGTACTTTGTAGTTGAGAGGAACAACTCCGGGTACTTGAGGACGCCGCCCAAGTTCCCCTTGGTGCTTTCTGAGTTGTAGACGCGGCCAATCCTTTGAGTACTGGTGCTGTCGCTCGACTGGAAGATACTCCCAGCATCCTCCGAGGTTTGAGTAACCTTTCCCTTGAAACTTTTTTATATGGTGGTGCGATGACAATCGCACTCCATATGGAGTAGCCCCCGAGCCTTAGGTTGAATCGAAGAATCAGGCTGAGGGTCAGATCTGTGATTTCGCTCTGACTTATGTAGTCTTCAGAAAAAAGAAAACTTTATCCAACAGGTATGGTATCCGCAGCCCCCGAGCACTTAGGCGATTACTTGTAGTCGGTGAAGGGGTCAAACCTTTGGCCAGAGTATCCATTGGAAATTATGGTGGTAAATCTGAATTATATCTGACTGTTGCTTGATTGACGCTTGGAATCCAGAGGTGATGCGATATAATGGGGGGGCTAGTGGTGATTAGCGGTACGTCATTTTTAGCAGATCTGTATTTTGCGCCCCTTTCCTGTGCATCCAGTGCTGCCGCTCTTCCCTGCGCCATCACCGCCATTGTTGCTTTGTCCTAGCCCTTGAGAGAGATCTGCCACCGCTGCTTCCCTCCTCCACCCTTCTTGAGATCAACTGATGCGCGTCAAGAAGATGGGGAAGAAACCTGAGAAGACCCAGGGGGAAGCCGCAGCCACCAGTAAGTTGAGGTCTAAATCCAAGAAGGACAAAGAGCTCGTGCTGCCGGCGCCAAGATATGGTCCAACAAACCAGACTGTGCCGCCGCCCCTGGGATCACTTGGCAGCTCTCTGTGATGATAGAGCCAGCGGTCCAAGCTTTGGTCAGCGCAAAGCTTCTTCAACCAAAGGTTGAACTTGAGTGGAGGCCTGCATTTGGGAATGCGTGGTAGTTTGAAGAGCACCCGAAGGAGACAGTCATGCTTGCACATTTCATCGAGAGAGGACTAACAATGCCCACCTCCAACTTCTTTAGAGGTATTCTCAGGTACTACAACCTTCAGTTAGTTCACTTGAATACGAATTGTGTGCTCCATATGGCTATCTTTGTACACTTGTGTGAGGTGTACCTAGGTGTCCCTTCTAGTCTTGATCTTTTTAGAAAGTTGTTTCGCTGTAAGCCGCAGCCCAGTGCAACTAGGATAGAGGTGTTTGGAGGGGCTGGGTTTTAGCTGAGGAACTCAAGTGCTTATCTAGAGTATGTCTTGCCTGACTCTTATGGTGACTGGAAGAAAAGATGGTTTTATGTTGGAAATCATGATCCTGGCTTGCTAGTGGTCACCGGTCATGCTCCAAAGCATGCGGATAATTGGGTGAGAGGGCCCGAGGACACCCCTGAAATTGCTAACCTGCTGACTCAAATTGCCGAGTTGAGGTCGTTGGGTTTAACTGGCATCAATGTGGCCGCTAGTTTTCTCAAGCAGAGTTTTCAACCTTTGCAGCAATGAGCTCGCTCAGGCTCAGAGTACTCAGGTTTTGATGACCCATCGTGAATGTCCCCTGACGACATATCCGATGATGATGTTGAGGCGTTGTTGGGGAAGTTATGCAAGAACTATCAAGGGGTACCAATACTTCCAGGAGTTCTTTGTCAGTTTGATAGTTGGTATGGACCAACAGAGGTATGTGCCTTTGCTTAATTTATGTAGTCAAGGCATGGTAACACTTTTTCGAGTAACAATTGTTGGCTTGCAGTCCCGGGTCCTTTTCAGCTTCTTGCCATTGTCTGAGGGCAGGGAGATTGCTGTGGTTGACACAGACGATGATCCTTCTCCTTCAAACAAGAAACGACGAGTAGTTCAAAAGAAAGCTACTATTTAGCCTATTTCTTCATCGAGTTTGACCCCCGAGGGGTCACTGAGTGCCAAGGTATGTGGTCGTGTGTTATATTCGAGTACTTTTTTTGGAAAGTTATTTCTTTGCAGAATGCTGATGATATTAGTCGGTTGGGAAGGCTGACGACTTGACCATCGGCGGTGATGAAGCTATTTTATGTGTTGCCAAAGACGCAGTTGTCAGTGTCGCTGCTGTTGAAGAGCTGCCTGTGGGGATGCCACTTTTGAACTCGGAAACAACAGCCTCCGAGCAGGTAGCGTTGGCATCAGCAGCCCTCAAGTTGGTAGCCCCCGAGCAGGTTACCGAGTTATCCGTTGATAAGGTTACGTCTTCTGAGCTGGCAGATGCAGTGAGGACATTGGTCGTGGCTGCTGGAACCTTATTGTCTGATGTTATCACCAGTGGTGAGTACTCTATTTATTTTGGTAGTTGTGCGTACGTAGTCTCAACCTTGGTTTTTTCAGGACTTGGCGAAGGAGTGGAGGTCGTTCCTCCCACAGCTCCTGTGGTGCCAAGTATCCAACCGGCGGTAGCTAAGAAGAAACGTGTTCGATTGCCACCGCGATCATCCCGGTGAGTTTTTATGTAATCTTTCCTTTTGATTGTTTTTGAACTTCCAAAAAATAGATGATGACCTCATGTTTTGATGCAGGGATGCTGAAGATACTATTCCTGTGGATACAGGGGTGGAGACTGGTCTCCCGACTACGCTCTCTGGTCCCTTAGTCAACTTGTTGATGGATGACGCACCTGAGGTTGAAGACACAAGTCGTCTTGGTGCCACTATATCCATGCTGCAAGAAGTTATCCGCTCAGTGGAGGGCCCAACAGTTCCCTCGAGTTCTAGAGGTGTCCCGTCTTCGACGACTGCTGGTGGCACCTTGGCTTTAGTTGATCCAACTAAAGTGGGTGAAGTCGGCACATCGGGTATGTTGTTGGAGTAAAAATACTTTTGAAGGGGAATTTCTTTGTATCCAATAATTACCCATGAGTTTTTGTTGTCAGGGGCTGTTGTGGGTGAAAGTCCGGAGCCTCAAATTGCCAAGAATACTAGGGGTCCAGTACTCAAACTGCCGTCGGAATCATAGTTTCGGAGAGCTATCCAGAGCTTTCAGGTGTGTGTGAACTATTTTCTTTGACTAATTGTGTTTTGACAAGTCTTGACGACTTGTTTTGAGTTGCTTGCAAGACCTGTATGACAGAGCCCAAAGAAATACTCGGGCCCTCCAGAAGCGCAATGACACCGTGCAACGTGTGGCACAACTGGAGCAAGAATGTAGCCGCCTTACAGAGTCCTTGAGAGTTCATGAGGAGGCTGCAAAGTCTTTGGCAGTTGAGCGGAATGATCATGAAATACTCCAGGAGTGATTGGAGAATCGCTATAAATCTTTGAACAAGAAGTATCAGGGTGAGTAGTGAAGATCTTTTGAGTATTTTTTATTGTAATGGTAGGTTCTGATCTATGATGCTTGGCGCAGAGCTCAAAAGAAAAGAAACTTTTGTTAGTAGCCAACTGCATGATTGGAGGAATGCTCATGACCGGGTAGCTGATGAGGCTGCCCATCTCAGGGTGTCGCTGGCTGAGGCTTAGGCTGCTTATGAGCATGAGAGGAGCAGGAAAAATCAGAATGGAGTAATGCTTGCTATGGCAATGGTGGCATGTAGGGACCATGGTAGGACCATAGAGAGACTGCAAGGCGAGCTCCAAGAGTTGACCAGTGCTGTGCAGGACGTAGTCAATGCCATCGCTCCACTTGAAGATGACGCTGGGCCTCGCTCACTAGTCGATAGACTAAGAGCTGCCCCGGGTAAAGTTGCTAGGCTCTGTAAGGCTGTCTGCAAACAAGTTCTTGTGATGGTCAAGTTATATTACCCGAGGGCAGATTTGTCGGCGGCTGGTGATGGAGTTGCCCGGAACTGCATAGAGGATGCCTATGTGCAGTATCTTGAGGAGGCTGAGCCGATTGCTTCAAAGATGTCCGAGTTGTAGTATCTGTTGCGGTCATCAATTATTGGTGTTGCTGTTGAAGGTACTCTGATCTTTCTTTGTACTTTGAGAGGAGTGCACGGGTGAACTGTTGACTTTTGTCCGTTGTGGTTGAGTGCCTTCACGTGAGTGGAGTTAGAAAAGCGCCTGGCTGACCCTTGTCAGCATTTCAGGCTAATCGTCATGAGCGAGTAGTAACTTCTGAGTAGTTGGTGGTTGTGGCATTTGGCTATAAATAGGCCCTTGGGGGCTCGACCAATGTCATGCTTCTCTAGTGTAGCAATGGATTGCTTTAGGTTGCTGTTGTTTGATAGTAGAAAGCTTTCAATGAGCGCCCCGGTGCTAGAAGATTCATCATAGATTAGAGCCACCTTCCCTCCACATACTCTTGCGCTCGTAGGGATAGCCGTGATGCTAGAAGAATCCTTGTAGGAGGGTTTGCCGCGTGCCTCATCTTGCAGCTCATGATCCAGCTGAGTCCACGCTAGAACTCACGAGTGATGGGTGATGAGTGCCACGGTCTTTATCCGACTCACTAATCAGAGGTGGAGATGTGGCATGCAGTGTGGATCTGTGCACTAAAGCTAGCAAGGGAGCAGTCTTGGTATTTTTCTCCCTTATGCTACATCGGGGACTCATCGTTGCCGCTGTCGAGGGAGCGGCGGTGAAGGAGTTTCTAGGGTTGTCAGGGAGGAGGACCAGGATATGGCTGCGTATTGCGCAGATTCCTCATGTGTAGATCCTGCCGTTTGACACTGCATGCACCTTGGTGATCTAGTAGTCGCGAGGCCTGTGTATCCTTGTGATATACTAAAAGCCCGGGACTTTTGTGCATACTACCAGTAGGTAGTTGCTTGTAGTCGTTGTTGTGCTGTTGTGTTGTATTTGGTATACTCTGACTTCGTTGAGTAGTCGGATGTAACTGTGGAAATTATTTAATGCAAAAAATGCAATCTTGAGTACTCCTTATCCGATGGTTGCATCAATCTTGCATTTTTTGAGTGACAAAAATGACTAATGATGTAGTCGTGGCTTTGTAAAGCCACTTTAGTCTTGTGGAGATGAGTTGAAAACTCTAGAATTGTAGCTTCAGTAACTATGGGTAGCTTGACGAGTTGTGATAACTCGGATAGACTTGATGAAGTCAAGTCGAGAATGGAGAGCGGAGCACGGGGGCTCGTAGAATTGGAGAGCTCGAGTGGTTGTGGATAGCCGATGAGTTGTGATAACTTGAAGAGACTTGATGAAATCAAGTCAGTCGGAGCGCTAAGGCTCGGAGAGCTAGAGAGCTCGAGTGGCTGAGGATAGCCGAACAGAGGCAAAGATGGGAGTTTTGCCTAAGAACTTTGTTGTTTTTATTTAACTGGCATGAAAGCCCAAGTGTATATCTTGTAGTCTGCTATGGGTAATAGCGACACAGATGTTCTATGCTCCAAGAGTTTGGTATTTCTTCTCCTGAGAGGTCTTGTAGTTGATACGATCCAGGCCCTGTGACCTTGGATATGATGTAGGGACCTTCCCATGGCAAATTAAGCTTGTGCAGCCCTGATGTGTCCTGGATGTGTTTAAGGACCATGTCTCCCAAGTTGAAGGAGCGCTCTTTGACATTGCGGTCATGGTAGCGTCGTAGTCCGTCGAGATATCTAGCTGACTGTATTAGAGCTGCACATCTTGTTTCTTCCAAACTGTCGAGGTCCAGGCGTCTTGTTTCTTCTGCTACTCCTTCGTCATATTGTTCAACTACGGGAGAGTACCACATGACATCTGCAGGGAGGATGGCCTCTGACCCATATACGAGGAAGTAGGGAGAGTGCCCAGTAGACTTGCATGGTTGAGTTCGTAGTCCCCAAAGAACATTGGGTAGTTTCTTGAGCAATTTGCCTCCTTTTGTGTTGCCGATGTCGTGCAACTTTTTCTTGAGAGTTTCGAGTAACATGCCGTTGGCACGCTCGACTTGGCCATTGGCCCTTGGGCGAGCAACAAAGACGTATCGTACATCAATTCCGCTATTCTCACAGTATTCCAAGAAGTCATGATTGTTAAAGCTGGATCCTAGGTTGATGATGATCTTGTTGGGGAAGCCGTAGCGATGTACAATTTCATCCAGGAAGTTGAGGACTCGGTCTGCCTTGGGGCAAGTAACAGGTTTGACTTCAATCCATTTGGTGAATTTATCGATGGCTATGAGTACTCGATTGAACCCTCCTGGCCCAGTTGGTAGTGGTCCTATCATATCAAGCCCCCAGCAAGCGAAAGGCCATGTTGGAGGTATTGTGATGAGCTTGTAGGCGGGGATATGGTGTTGCTTAGTGAAGAACTGATAGCCTTGGCATATGCGGACTAGTTGTTTAGCATCGGCCAGTGCCATGGGCCAGTAAAAACCTACTCCGAAAGTTTTGGCAACGATTGTTCGCGAAGAGGCGTGGTTACCACAGATTCCTTTGTGTATTTCTTCTAAGATTTCTTGGCCTTCTTCTCGGGTGACACATTTCATGAGTACTCCAGACGATGCGCTCCTTCTGTAGAGCTTGTTTCTGACTAGAACATAGCTTTTTCCTCGTCGTGAAATTTGCTCAGCTTGATTTTTGTCAGATGGTAACTTTTATTCTTTGATGTAGTCGATGAATGGTGATCTCCAGTCCACTTCGATCATCATTATCTCTTGATTGGTTCTGGAGGTTTGGTAGTTGCTGGAATAACTTCTTCTGGTATGGAAGGCTTGTGGAGCTCGTGTACAAAAATTCCTGCTGGAACTTCTGCACAAGTTGAGCCCATTTTTGACAATACATCAGCAGCTACATTATTGTCGCGGACGACATGATGAAATTCCAAGCCTGAGAACTTGTTTTCTAGCTTGCGGACTTCCTTACAGTAGGCATCCATGTTTTCCTTGTTGCGATCCCACTCATCATTGACTTGGTTAATGACGACCAGCGAGTCACCATATACCAGCAGTCGTTTAATTCCGAGAAAGATTGTGAGACGAAGACCATGTAGTAGTGCTTCATACTTGGCTTCGTTGTTTGAGACTTCCCAAAAGATTTGGACAACGTATTTAAGTTGTTCACCTTTTGGGGAAATCAAGAGTACTCTTGCACCGGCTCCTTCAAGCTTGAGGGAACCGTCAAAGTAAATGACCTAGTGTTCTGGCCTTCCAACTGGCGTTGGTACTTGATTTTCCCTCCACTCAACCATGAAGTCGACCAGACCTTGGGATTTGATAGCAGTTCTTGATTTGAAGTCTAGAGATAGAGCTCCGAACTCTACTGCCCACTTGGAGATTCTACCCGTTGCATCCCTGTTGTGAAGGATTTCACCGAGCGGGAAGTCAGTGATGACAGATATGCTATGTTCTTGAAAATAGTGTCGCAACTTCCGTCAAGTGAGCAGAATTGCGTAGAGTAGCTTCTGTACTGGTGGGTATCAAGTTTTGGAGTCCGAGAGTACTTCACTGACGAAGTACACAGATCTCTGGACTTTATAAACGTGGTCTTGTTCAGACCGTTCGACTACTACTGCGGTGTTGACAACGTGAGTGGTAGCAGCTCTGTATAGGAGCAAGTCTTCATTCGGAGATGGAGCGGTGAGGATTGGTGGTTTTGACAGGAAGTCCTTGAGTTGTGTTAAGGATTTTTCT
Source organism: Setaria italica (assembly GCF_000263155.2). NCBI lineage: Eukaryota > Viridiplantae > Streptophyta > Magnoliopsida > Poales > Poaceae > Setaria > Setaria italica. The sequence continues at coordinate 22,855,899 of NC_028458.1, read as the reverse complement.
GCCTCCTCTGTCCATTGAAACTTATCCTGGCGTTTGAGTAGCTTGAAGAAGGGTAGTCCGCGCTCTCCAAGTCTTGAGATGAATCGATTGAGGGCTGCCATGCATCCTGTGAGCTTTTGCATATTTGTGATGGCAGATATCTTCTTCGGGTTGGCCTCAATACCACGGTGGCTAATGATGAACCCGAGTAGTTTTTCGGAAGGTACACCGAAAATGCATTTGGTAGGGTTAAGTTTCCACTGGAATGCTCATAGACTCGAGAATGTTTCCTCTAAATCGGCAATTAGATCACCTTGGTCTCTTGTTTTGACAACTACATCGTCCACATAAGCTTCTATGTTACGGTGTAGTTGCTTCTCGAAACAAATCTGTATGGCACGTTGATAGGTCGCACCCGCATTTTTTAGCCCAAATGACATTATTTTGTAGCAAAATGCTCCAAACGGGGTGATGAAAAATGTTTTGGCTTGATCTTCTTCTTTGAGGCTTATTTGATGATAGCCTGAGTAGCAATCGAGGAAACAGAGCAACGCACACCCAGCTATGGAGTCGACTACTTGGTCAATCCTGGATAGTCCAAAGGGGTCCTTTGGACAATGTTTGTTGAGAAATGTGTAGTCAAAGCACATCCTCCATTCGTTGTTTTTCTTGCGAACAAGTACAGGGTTGGCTAACCAATCAGGGTGAAAAACTTCTTTGATGAACCCTACTGCGAGTAGTTTGGCTAGCTCTTTTTTGATTGCATCTCTTCTGTCTTGGGCAAACCTTTGTAGGCATTGTCTTTTTGGGGTGGCTTTAGGATCAACATTTAATGAATGCTCAATCAGTTCCTTGGGCACACCAGGCATGTCGGCTGGCTTCCAAGCAAAGATATCGTGGTTAGCCTGAAGAAAATTGACGAGCGCGCTTTCCTATTTGGGGTCTAACCCTATTACAATTAGAGATGTCTTGGATGGGTCACCAGTCTGGAGATCAACAGTTTTGAAATCTTCCTCACAAGCCGAGAAGACTTGTTGCATGGGGCTGGGTGCTTGAGAAGTTGCTGCGATTTCCACAGCTTCGGTGTTGCACTCGTATGATCACCTTAGGTCTCCTCGTAGCGTTAACTCGCCTTTTGGTCCTGGCAACTTGAGTACCAGGTAAACATAGTGTGGTATTGCCATAAACTTGGCTAGGGCTAGCCTCCCGAGTATGGCATGGTAAGAGGTTTTGAAGTCGACAACTTTGAATTTGATATACTCAGTTCGGTAATGTTCCTTTGTGCCAAAAGTTACTGGTAGGACAACTTGACCTAGTGGTATTGCTGCATTTTCTAGGACAATTCTGTAAAATGGTGAATCCGTTGGAGTGAGCATGTCCGTGATGTCTAGGTACATTTTCCTTAATGTTTTGGCGAAAATGACATTGAGTCCGTTTCCGCTGTCAATGAGTACTTTGGTCAATCTCGAGCTTGCAACAACAGGGTCGAGTACCAAAGGGAAACGTCCTGGTTCTAAGAAACTTTTCCATTGATCCTTTCTGCCGAAAGTTATGAGTACCTTAGACCATTTGAGCGGTGTGGGAGCAGGTGGCTCGATAGCCATAATTTCTCTTAGTACTAGCTTGTTGGACCGCTTGGACACAGTACCCGGGATTCCGCCAAAAATGACATTAACTGTCTTAGAGGCCATCTGGAATTATCCGTTGCCTTCTTCATCCTTATTGATTTTGTCTTTACCCTTATCCTTTTTCTGACTATAGTCCTCAGGAGGTGGTGGTGCGGGTAGATCTTGCATTACTCGACGCATGCTGTAGCAATCTATCGCTAAATGTTTGCTGTTTGGATGCCATGGGCATTGTTTCTTGAGTAATTCGGTGAAGGTGGGTCCTTCATCGCGGTTGCAGGACCCTTTTTTCCCTGAGTTTGTCATAGTAGCAATAGTGTTGTCGGATTTGCGCTTGCAGTTTGGATTACCCAAGTAGTTGTTTCGAGTATTAGTATTTCGATTCCTGTCTTGTTCATGACTGTTGTTATTGTTGTCGCGACCGCGGTTGCGATGGGAGCCAAATCGCTCACGCTCTTTATCTTCTTCGTCTGCCTATTGTTGGACCATGATTTTGAGATCTTTGACGGTGGCTGGACGACGTCTGCCAAAATCTTGGCATGTTCGACGATCATAGAGGCCGTTTTGAAAGCACTCAATGACGTCTGTTTCTGAGATGTCGACTATTGTAGCCTTCGTTTCGAAGAAACGGTGCAGAGAATCGCGGAGTGTCTCGCCTTCCTTCTGTTTAACTTGGCTTAGATCAATTTTGTTGCCTAGTCGGGACTTGGAGCCCGCGTAATTATTGGTAAAAGCTTTTGTCAAATCTTCCCAAGAGTCGATGGTTCTAGGCTTGAGTGACTCAAGCCATGTTAATCGCGCGGGTTCCATGCATATGGGAAAATGAATGACCTTTGTGTCATCGTTGCCTCCGGCTGCTTGAACTGCCAATGAGTAGCACCGTAGCCATTGAACTGGGTCTGGCTTGCCATCGTACTTGGTGATCCCTGTTGGCTTGAACTTCTCGGGTAATCTAGTCCTCATTACTCGTGCTGTGAAGGCAGGAAAATAGTTATAGTTGTCGACTTCACGTTTGCGTTCGCAGCAACTATTGATTACTTCCCTTAGATCACTAAAAATTGACGCTTCGCGATGGCGAGGACTTTTTGCGAAATTGGTGTAGCTGGCATTTCCAGCGTCCTCATTTCATCTTAGGGCCTTGCTTTCATCTTTATTCTGTCCTTGGCTATATTGCCTTGGCTGGTTGACTACTTCGTTACTTTTCCTTTGAGCCTCGCGATGGCCACCGTGGACCGCAACGTCTCTGCTGCCGTCTAGATGGGCCAAGTTGCAAGTAATAGATGGGATTGGGGATTCTGTATCGAGTAGTTTGTAAGCTTGCTTTGCGAGTTGCGCAATTAACCTGTTGCCTCGCTGCACGAGTTGAGCTATTAATTCGTTGTCTCTGTCATGAGGTATGAGAGTTGATATAAGATTGATTGAGGCAATTGCTGCGAGTGGAGTGTTGTGTTCTCGAGCTTGCACTGCGTCGAATGCTCTTTTGAGGTTCATGATGGGGATGTTTGTAGCTAGTAGTTGGCAACGATCCACTTGGACAGCATTGCGTGCTCTTTGTTGATTCCTCTGTTCAGAGGTTTCATCTTGTGAGGCGTTAGCTGATGATTCATCGTCAAAAATGTTATCGGGTTGCATAACTTGTCGAGGAGTTCTCTGAAAACTAGTACCCACGTTATCGTTTGGTGTCGTGATGATGAAGATTTCCCTGTCTGGGTAGTAGCTTCCAAAGCTTGATGCTGCAATCTCTGTAGTGCTTTCCTCGCGGTTTGAAGTGAGCGGGACGCCTTCTTGATACGGGCGGTTGTCTATGTGAGCGACAAGGCGCGACTCATAGTCTTGGACCAGGAAGGATGGCTTCATCCCAGGCCAATAAACGAACCTGCCTTGCGGAGTTGAAGTAACTATCAAACCTTGAGCTGGGCCTGATAAAAGAATTTCTTGGACATAGTCGAAGTCGTAGTCGCAATCCTTGACTGCCCCGAGTTCAGGTTGGGTTCGAGTGAGGAAACCTTGGTGGACCATGGCTGAGTTGCAGAGTCCGTACAGGAATCGACTTCGAGTTGAAGTCGACTTGTAGGATGACTTGGGTGTTAGCCCGTGTGGGCTAGTCCGAGTCGAGGCCGAGTCAGAGCCGTAGTCAAACTCGTTGTTGTTGACATCAAAAACTTAGTTTTTTTCGGCAAAATTTTCTGTTCCATGCTAAAAAAAGCTTTCGTCGAGATGATCCTTCTCCTGGTCGCCAATAATGCGGTGCTGAAATTGTCCAGCGCCATCGGCGATGCAAAGCCAGGATCCAAAGATAAAGGTTGCACCTGCCTCAAAGGTCAAAGCAGGTTTGATGATGACTGATGCCATCGATCTCGCGTGGAGAAACTCGGTGACTTCCCCTACCTGGTGCTAGCTATCGGTGTTTTAGACTGGCAACCTACCTAGGGGGTACCATAGGTGGTCTTTTGTGCGGCGGGTGTCATCGAGAATCAAAGAGTCGATGGTGATGCAAGGGACACGATTTAGACAGGTTCGGACCGCTAGATCGCGTAATACCCTACGTCCTGTGTGTTGGTTGTATTGAACTTCTTAGCTGTTGTTTCGAGGGGGTCCCTGCCCGCCCTTATATAGTCGGGGGAGTAGGGTTATAGGGTGGAGTCCTAGTCGAACATGTTTACAGAGTTCTACTCCTAATCGGTAGAGTAGTTTCCTTGTGCATTCCAACTAGTATTCGGGAGTTCGTGGAGGCTACGTTTACCCTGCAACATAGCCTCCCGTCCTGATCACGTCCTTGTACGCCCCTAAGTGGGCCGTACAAGGCTTAATTGTGGGCCTGGGGATGTATACCCGACATCAAGTCCTCCTTAACCCTCTTAACCTCTTGCTTTAGATCATCGTTCTCCTTGGCAATAAGGTCATCACAAGTTTCTACAAGAACAATTTGCTTGAGAGTAACATGGGTTAGCACAAGATAATTTAATTTGAACTTGTGAGCAAGTGCAATTGTGTATGTGAGGTTGATAGGATTTTATCGAAGTTACCATCACCTCATGAGCTATGCCAAGCATGACATGGGAATCTACCAGCTTTTCATGAGAGCATGAAAGATCATCATATTTCTCTTGTAGGTCCACATGCTTGCTAGGGAGCTCCTCAATTTGAGCCTTTAGCCTACAATTAGCATTTTCCAATTGAGCTACACAAGAGCTAGAATTAGTAGCACAAATATGCTTAATTGACAATTTCTCATACATACTAACTAAGGATGCATGAGAATCCTTGAGTTTCTTATGCTCTTTAGTTAGAGCCTTTAGTTCCTTGATCTTTTCAATGAGGTGCTCGTTTTGCCTCTCAAGTCTTCCTTCTAGGTTTTCAATGATTTTCTCGAATTTGGTCGTATTGGAATTATCTTTTCCACTCATTTGGCCAAGTTCAAGATCTTCATCCTCACAATCACTTGGTGAGGTTGATTCTTCATTTGACCGATGGCGGTCAATAGCTTCTTCTTCCTTTAAAAGATTAGTTCCACAAGAACAACTAGTAGTAGAAGCATGACATTAATGGTCATTTAACCTACTCACTATTTCATTACCATGTATGCACTCATATGTTGGTGAGGTGGTGGATGTGGTGACAACACCATGACCATTTTAGGAAATCACTTGAGGCTCTTTATTGATTCTTGATGATGTTGAGCACTTCTCAAATGATTCCTCCAATGCAACCACTTCATCATCACATTTGGACTTACCATATCTTTCTTTAAGAGTTGTCCAAATGCAGTGAGCATCCATATGTATATCATCATCATCCATGATGGAATCATATATATCTTCACTCAAAGCACAAGTCAAAACATAAGAAGCTTGAGCATTGAGTTGTAGGTATTTCTCTTCCTCTTTTGTTCGATTGGACCAAATAACATTTGGAGGAGAAATGCTCACATCTACAATCCGCTTGATTTGAGGAACCGTGGCCCTAAAAACACAAAGAATATGATCGGACCAAGATCCATAATTTGAACCATCTAGCAAGAAAAGTTCTAGCGATACATCACCCTCCCGTCGACATCTTCTCTCAAGGCAGTTAAGCCCGAAATTGAGAGTCTTGGCTCTAATACCAATTGAAAAGGATCTTGATATCGCCTAGAGGGGGGATGAATAGGCGTCACCTAAAATCGTCGCCCCTTAAAACAAGTTTATCAGCGACTTGTGAATTATTCCGAAAATACTTCCAGAGATTCCGCAAATTACGAAATCTCCAAAGAAATCTTCGGAATCTCCGAAGATAGGAAACACACGCCTTAAGCAGCAGAATAAAATTGTCTGCCTAAAAACCGGAACTTCCGGTTTCAAAACCAGATCTTCCGGTTTTGGCTCGCGCAGAGAGAACCTCCAAACCATATGCATTGCAAGTTAGGTAAAGATGAAACAAGGTTTAGAGAATATGCTCAGACGGTGTATCTTAGTAGGATCACAAAGTTTCTGCATTTCACAAATACTAACACCCGAGTAGATCAACCAACATTACGAAATCACAATGAAATGGAAGTGCAATGCAAATGTAAGCAAACCAGTGAGGAGACACAACTTTAGCAATCTTGACATTAGAAGTAGCACGTTTCGATTTGTTTCACCGAAGTTCAGATTCACCCCACGCGAATCCTACATCTCCGTTGTGTGCTTCCAAAGAAGCCGGGTTGCACTCATCCCTTTCCCCACTTCACTAGTTAGCTTCTTCCCTTTTGGAGGCGAAGCTCGACCTGCACAAACTGTCCCAAGGCCCACCACACCTTGGGAGCTCTTGGGCGACGCCTAGCTGTCTAGGAGGAACACTTCCAAGAGTAACAAACATCATAAAGATTTCTTGCTATGAACTCGAGTGCTCAAGGATGGATGTGCTCACTTTCACTCAATCTTTAAATCCCTCACTCCAAATCTCTTCTCTTCTCAAATCTCTTGCAATACTAGAGATGGAAGCACTCAAAAGGGCTGTGGAGATGTGTTTTTCATGTGGGGAACCAGTAGGTCCAAATGGGAGGGGATGAGGGATATAAATACCTGTTCCCAAAAAACTAGCCGTTGGGTTGTTAAGTTCCGGAATCTTCCGAAAAAAACTCTCGAAATTCCGAAACCCCAAAAATAGCCGTTAGGTTCAAAAAGTTTCGGAAACTCTGCAAAATTCTCTAGAATTTTCTCAACTTACGGAATCTACGGAGAATTCTCTGGAATTTCCGCAGGTCCACTGGACAGCACAAGTCAGCTAAGAGAAAAGACCATAACATTTTACTTTGGGCTTCAAATTTGATGATCTTGGACTCTATGGAAAGCTTATTTAGAGGGGTATCCATTCCAACTGAAAATAATCTCCAATACCACCCGGTGCAAGTGTTGTGACAAGTGTTTCTCTCATGTTAGTACTTGGAATGTTAGGTTTGAGCACCGAGACATAAGCGAAGCTATCCACGTTGTATCCCTCTTGATAGTACAGCGTTACCTATACTCAAGATCAAAGAATAAACACAATATAAATTACTTGAGCTTGAATAGCTTCACCATGCTGCTTTTCTTCAAAATCATACTTTGAGGGGTTTTCAAGTATTTCTTTCTCTTTCTTGAGCATTATCCTCCTTGAGCTAGTGACTTGATGTTCCTCAATATATATGATCAATAATGAACTTGACATACTCAGGTCACCTCAATTCTTATGATGCAACAATTATTTGAACCTTTGAATTGCTTAACTCCTCATGGCTTGATTAGTTCCTCAAAGTTCTCCTAAGTGCTAACTTCTTCACCCTAGCAAAGATTCATCGTCCCAAGTCACCACTTGCCCTTCATCCTTGCTTAGTACCTTATAGCAAAGTTCTTGTTTGAATTCTTCACCCTATCTTGTCATCTCAAGTTAAGATTTTCTTTGCATCAACAATGAATACCCATTGGAATCCACTTCTTCAATAAATGAACTTGATTCATACTGGAATATCGTTCTTATACCAACATTATGACCAATAATCTTCTATCTTAACTTTCCTTGAAACACTAAGTACTTGGTCAAATACCTTCTTTCTTGATAATAAGTAATACCATCTATGTGATCAAGCAAGCTATCATTGAAATTCCATTCAATTCACCATTTCTCCTCATCACTTATATCATTCTTGTAATCTTGATCAATCCTCATGCAATTTTCAACTTTCTTTGATTATACAAGCAAACAACTAATGAGACAATATAATTTCATTTCCATCTTTGTCTCTTTCACTCAATTCAATCTTTGCTTGTCATTTCTTTACTTTTGCACGCTTCATATGACATGAGCTTGACCTTTTCATTTCTAATAAAACCTTGCCAAAGCTCAACAAGCTCATTAGTCCTTTAATTGTTTTTTGTCATTCAATCACCAAAACCAACAAGGGGCCTACATGCTCTTTCAGTCGTTTCAACCAGCTATAACTTCAAGTATTTTTTTTATTTTATTTTTGTGTAAGTTTTTCTCTGAGTTAAAAATAATATAAAGTTACATTGGAAGCACTAAATATTTGAATATGTCACTATTGGTTGCAATACAAAACTTCCTAATTTGAGAGAGATAGAGTGCTTTGAGGAAATAATTGAAATTTAATTAACTCCCAGTCATTAAATACATAGCTGTTTCCAGCGAAATTACAACATATAAAAACGAAATTCGTGCACAATATATGAACACTAATGACTGTAGACTGAACAATTAATTATAGATTGCAGTGGCATGTGCAGCACGGATGCTATCCTAAACACGTGCCGTTGCTAAACCTAACATGCCTTAGGTAATTGAAATAACCTGGGATAGAGCCATCTCTACTTTCTAGTAGAACTGGCTTTGCGAGAGCTGGGAGGGCCTAGCCTCATAGTAGCCAATCCCCCTAGAGGAAGGCGGAGACGGTAGGCAATCCTTGTTGTGGTGGTAGGGGTACTTGCACGATGGATCGGTACAAATCAAGTTACCGGCGATGTTAACCGCCCAAGGATTTGCATTAACTTCATATTGAAGATCCTCCACCCTACGCTCGAGGTCAAAAATCTTGCACTTGAGGTAGTGGATGTACTCTTGAGTTGGCTCAGGAAGTGGAGGTTCGACCCACTTCGTACAGTGGTGGTTTCCTTCATCGACATAAGACTGAACGTGATGTTAGTTTCTAGCACGAAAAGCTTAGAAAGAGTACGGAAGTAATAACTTGACTCACCAAGCCATACGGGCATCGAAAGAAACACCGGCTTCCATCACCGTAGCCATCAAACAGCTGCACGATGCAAGCCACGCCATGGTGACAGTGGCCACGTATCATGGCAGTCATCATAAGGCCTAAGGCAGTTTGGAGAGGCGTAGTTAGCCCTATCATACAGAGGGAAGTTGTCGAGGGGTGCCTCATACTTCGTTGGGCCAAAAGAACCTGGCCAAGTGATGGTGGAAAAAGGAGAATCCCCTCCTCTTCCCCTTCTCCCACAACCTCTCCCTCTTGCAGATGTCATTGTTCTTCCTCCTACTCAATGGTATGGAAGGATACGGGAGAGGGAGGTCCATATAAGGAGTGTTGAGATGGAGATGCACTCTACTCCCATGTGTTCAGTACCCCATCATGTTAAATAATCCTAAAAAAGGTTAGATATAGGCTTTGTAGGTGCAGGGATGAAGGGCTCAGTGTCGAGTCCGATCTGCCTAAGAAGGCTCACGTTTAGGGTCTTTGCAGTCTATTGTGTAGGCTTTTCAGAGACGGTTCACGTCAATAGTGGAGTAGCACTATTTGAGTATTGTACTGGCAGCAGAGTAGTACAATGGCAATAGTGTGGAATCTGAGTACTTGAAGCATGGAGACGAAATGTTATCATAGTACAAACAATAGTACAATGGCATCTGAGGCACCCAACATGACAAACCTAAAGAGCACCTTGCCTAGAATAAAATGCCTTAGGTAATGTAAATTGGCGGATCACAACTAATGTTCTACTGGGTCAACCGAGGAAGTTTCCTCATCCTCGCTATTTTGGAGGAACATTCTCCCTCCTAGTTCTTCATCTTCTTTTGTCATTCTTCTTCCTGGAGGAGTTGCACCTGACGAGCTTCGAATTCTTCCTCCTGCCATTTCAATGCTGCCTCTCGAGCACCTAACTGGTCGCGTCGCCTCTGCAGTTCATCCTACTTGCCCTTCAAATGGATCTGTGGTTGGCGGATGCATCGTTCTTGCTCGAGCTGAGCAAGACGTGCCGTGTCTCAAGCCACTTCCAGCCTACCATAGTATTGGGTTTTGGTCTCTAGCACCATTGGGATTATGACCACCTCCCGTAAAGGCCTAGTGTCGATCCATTCCATAAATGTACAAGCCTGCATGTTGATTTGTGATTAGTTCTAGGCATCGGTACGTAGAAAACATATTTAAAATGTATATGAACAGACTAACCTTGAAATCGTCGTCAATGTCGGGACACTTGAAGTACCTACACCCCTTCTTCCCCCTAGGTACTCAATCCTCCCATACTTACAACCACGCATGGAAGCCGCAGTGGCATTTGGGGTGCTCATTCCATGGTGGAATCCCATTTTGCTCATTCCTTCATGACGACATTTCTTGGAGGGAGATGCAACCTCTCTACAAGTGTTGCATTCGGGTTGGGAAATGGTAGTAGTGCATTTGAACATTGCCTGGACGTCTGATATATAGAACGCTAGTGACATGGTCCATGGACCATGTCTATCATGGCAAAAGGAAAAGGACATGTATGGACATCATAGTGTGCACCGGCCTACCTATCAAAATCTCTACACCAGCCTACACAATAAAGTCTGCAAAGGACCACACATCACAGTCTACAACATCGTACACATCATAGCCTGCACCGGCCTACAAAAGGTAAAGGAGGCCCTATGGACCACATCTCGCGGCACACTGCGCTACTCTGGTCTGCAGCTGGTCATTCGTAAAGGGCTCTGGAGGGGCAACCTCACAAGCCAGACGTCTTGGTGTGTCTTCAACTAGTGTCGTGAACTCTTGGGTGTAGCCCTATGTCGGAGGCACTGGCGCTTCACCCAATTGCGAAGGACCTATTTCCTTAGCGTCGTATCTGAAAAAGGAGTCCACCCAGCTTGCACTTATCCTGTGGATCTGTTGGGATACGAGGTAGGCTACACTAGCGCAAATCAAAATTTCTACCGCGTAAAACCAGGAAGAACTGCCGTATAAGGATCACAGGATTACCACTCGACGCACTACTGGTGCGGAAGATGTAGATTTGCGTCAATGCAGTGAAGACGATCAACGTAGTCGTACGTAGTCGATCAACGTAGTCGTACGTAGTCGATCACGTCAACGTCCAGTAGCTCCTCAGCAGCTCGTCCACGTGCAGCAAGATCGTCCTCGTGCCGCGGCTCGTCGTGGCTCGTCAGCGACTCGTCGTGGCTTGTCGGCGGCTCGTCCAAGTGCTGCAGGCGCAACACCTCCAAGGTATCCACACATGCAGGGAGGAAGCGTCGCAAGCCGGACTGCTAGATCCGCAAGTTGCAACAAGTGAGGGCGTGGGAGGCGCTGCAGATGTGTTTTGCCAAAAGGTGTAAACCCTAGGCGCCCCCACCCCTCTATTTATAGAGGTTCCTGACGGGCCTCTGGGTCCGAGGCCCATTAGTACTTCTAAACCTAATCCAACTTGGATCAGATCCGAATTGGGCTTCCAGCCCCTTAAGTGTGTGACCCTATGGGTTCGGATACGTATAGACATGGCCCGAGTACTCCTACTCGGCCCAATAGTCGGTAGCGGCCTCTAGCAAGACGTGCCAACTCCTATACGCACACGAAGATCATATCGGACAAACCATCACAACATAATATACATGCTATTCCCTTCGCCGCATGATATTTGGTCTAGCTTCAAGCCGACCGCTCTTTCTCGATCCTGTGATTCGGAATCTCTTTGTAGGTTAACTCTTAACCGTACGTAGCATGGCCATGAATTTTCTGATCCGATCACTCGAGGGGCCCAGAGATATCACTCTCAATCAGAGAGGGGCAAATCTCATCTTGATTGACCATGTCTCATAGCATGCTTCTTGACAAACCCGAAAGCTACCTTTATAACTACCCTGTTACGGCGTAGCGTTTGATAGCCCCTAAGTAGGTCGATCCACATCTTGAATACATGCGACAATCTCAGGTCTAAGGACAAAGCATATATGTTGTTTAAAGAGAGAACTACTTCTCGTGTTGGGTCAGTCCTAGCACATGTCTCCACATGTGTTCACATTATTAGTTCAACATCTCCATGTCCATGACTTGTGAAACATAGTCATCAACTAATACATGTGCTAGTCTAATATTCATGTGTGTCCTCACATGAACTCCGACTAGGGACAACTTTAGAATAACCATACAAGTAATGAGTTTCACATACAATTCACATAATTGCAAATCAATTCAAGTAGCCTTTAATAGATATTCAATGAACACAATATACAAATCATGGATACAGATGGAATATCATCATCTCTATGATTGCCTCTAGGGCATACCTCCAACAGTCTCCCACTTGCACTAGAGTCAATCTAGAAGGTACCTAATACCCATAGCTCTTACATGCGCATCATGCTTAGCCTGCGGGAGTGGTTTTGTCAATGGATCAGAAATGTTCAGATCCGTGTGTATTTTGCATATCTTGATCTCACCCCGGTTAATGAAGTCTCGAATGAGATGAAATCGCCGCATTACGTGTTTGTTCTTCTGGTGGTTCCTTGGCTCCTTTGCTTGCGCAATTGCCCCATTATTATCACAGTAGAGATTCAATGGGCTAGATGCATTCGGGAACACACCAAGCTCAATGAGGAAATTCCTTATCCAAACACCTTCCTTCGCGGCTTCCGAAGCCGCGATGTACTCGGCTTCTGTCGTAGAATCGGCCACCATATCCTGCTTGGAACTCTTCCAACTAACAGCACCACCATTTAGCGTGAACACAAATCTTGATTGTGACTTTGAATCATCTCTGTCGGTTTGGAAATTAGCATCGGTGTAACCTGTTACAACGAGCTCCTCCTCACCTCCATAGACGAGGAACATATCTTTAGTCCTTCTCAAGTACTTAAGAATGTTTTTCACCGCTGTCCAGTGACTCTCACCTGGATCAGACTGGTGTCTGCTTTTTATACTTAGCGCATATGAAACATCTGGGCGAGTACTTATCATTGCATACATGATAGATCCAATAGTCGAGGCATATGGTACTCTACTCATGCGATCCCGCTCATCAGCAGTTGAAGGACACTGAGTCTTGCTGAGATGTATGCCATGTGACATAGGCAAGAACCCTTTCTTTGCCTCTTCCATGCTGAACCGCTTCAACACTTTGTCAATGTAAGTATCTTGGCTTAAACCTATAAGCCTTCTCAATGTATCTCTATAGATCTTAATGCCCAGAATGTATGCTGCTTCCCCTAAGTCCTTCATCGAAAAACTATTTTTCAGTGAAGTCTTTACGGACTCAAGCATAGGAATGTTATTTCCAATCAGTAATATGTCATCCACATATAAGATTAGAAATACTACAGAGCTCCCACTAACCTTCTTGTAAACACAAGACTCTTCTTCGTTCTTGGTGAAGTCAAACCCTTTGACCACTTCATCAAAACGAATGTTCCAACTCCTAGATGCTTGCTTCAATCCATAAATGGATCTCTGAAGCTTGCATACCTTTCTAGCATTTTTTGGATCGACAAAACCCTCGGGCTGTATCATATACACGTCCTCAGCTAGGTTTCCATTCAGGAAAGTTGTCTTGACATCCATCTGCCATATCTCATAATCGAAATATGCGGCTATAGCTAGAATAATCCGAATGGACTTAAGCATCACTACGGGCGAGAAGGTCTCGTCGTAGTCAACTCCTTGAACTTGTCGAAAACCTTTTGCGACAAGTCGTGCTTTATAGATGTGAACATTTCCATCCATGTCCTTTTTCTTCTTATAGATCCACTTGCACTCTATGGTTTTAACACCATCAGGCGGGTCAACCAAGTTCCAAACTTGATTGTCTCCCATGGACTCTATTTCGGATTGCATGGCACTCTGCCATTTTTCGGAGTCTGGGTCCATCATTGCTTCTGCATATGTCGCAGGCTCATCATTGTCCAACAATAATATTTCCCGCATTTCGCGAAGCCTTGCCGACCTTCGTGGTTGTGGCGGTGCTTCTCTTGCCATGGGTATCTCAACTTGTTCTGCTACGTTAGCATCACTCATTGATTCTTGCCCGATCGGCTCATCTTGAACTTCTTCAAGATGCACTGTCTTTCCACTCTTTTCTCCTTTGAGAAACTCTTTCTCTAGGAAAATCCCGTTCTGAGCGACAAACACTTTGCCTTCTGATCGGTTGTAGAAATAATATCCCAAAGTTTCCTTTGGATATCCCACGAAAATGCACTTATCCAACTTGGGTGTGATCTTGTCCGACTGAAGTCGCTTGACAAACACTTCACATCCCCAAATCTTTAGAAAAGACAAACTAGGAACCTTTCCAGTCCATATCTCATATGGTGTCTTAATTACGGATTTAGATGGTACCCTATTAAGTGTGAAAGCTGTTGTTTCTAGAGGATATCCCCAAAATGACAACGGTAGGTCCGACTAGCTCATCATTGATCAAACCATGTCTAACAAAGTTCGATTACGTCACTCGGATACACCGTTTCTCTGAGGTGTTCCAGGCGACGTAAGTTGTGGAACAATTTCGCAACTCTTTAGATGATTGCTAAACTCGTGGCTCAAATACTCGCCTCCATGATCAGATCGTAAGGCCTTAATTTTCTTGCCACGTTGATTTTCAACTTCATTCTGAAATTCCTTGAACTTTTCAAAGGTTTCAGACTTGTGACTCATCAAGTAGACATAGCCATATCTACTAAAATCATCAGTGAAAGTTATGAAGTATCGGAATCCTCCTCTAGCCGTCGTGCTCATTGGTCCGTATACATCACTATGTACGAGTTCCAACAAGTCTACTGCTCTCTCAGGAAATCCTGTGAAAGGCGTCTTGGTCATCTTGCCTAGCAAGCAAGCCTCACATGTCTCGTATGATTAAAAATCAAACGAAGTTAGAAGTCCATCAGAATGGAGCTTCTTCATGCGCTTTTCACTTATATGATCTAAACGACAATGCCACAAGTAGGTAGGACTCAAATCATTAGGCCGAGGCCTTTTAGCACTTACGTTACAGACAGGTGAACCATCAAGATTTAAAACAAATAATCCATTCACAATGGGTGCAAAAGCCATAAACATATTATTCTTAGAGATCACACAACCATTGTTTTCACTCACATATGAATAACCATCCTTCATCAAGCATGAAGGAGATAAAATATTTCAACTTAAACTAGGAACGAAATAACAATTATTCAACTCCATAATAAATCCTGACGGGAGGTGGAGTTGCATCGTCCCGACGGTCAACGCAGCAACTCTTGCATTATTGCCCACGCGGAAATCAACTTCTCCTCTTTCCACGCTTCTACTTCTTATCATTCCTTGCATCGAATTGCAAATATGAGCAACCGATCCGGTATCAAATACCCAAGAATTAATAATTGTATCAGCGAGAAATATGTTGTCTATAACATTAACAACAAGCGTACCTGAGGTAGAAGTACTCTTACTTCCGCCATTCTTCAACGAAGCTAGGTACTGCTTGCAGTTTCTCTTCCAGTGACCAAGTTCATGACAGTAAAAGCACTCTTTGTCTGGAGCAGGTCCAGGTCCAGCTTTAACCTTGGGCGCTGGGTTTGGCTTGGACGTTCCAGCCTTGCCCTTCTTCTTCCAAGAATTGCCCTTCTTTTTAAAGCTAGGCTTGTTCTGTATAGCCATCACATGGCTGGTACTAGCGCTTTTCTTGATGTCAGCCTCTGCTGTTTTAAGCATGCCACATAGCTCATTCAGACCCTTCTCCGTCCCATGCATATGGTAGTTTGAGATGAAGTTCTCATAGCTAGGTGGAAGAGACGAAAGAATAAAATCAGTGGCCAACTCTTGGCCCAGTGGGAAGCCCAGCTTCTCCAACCGTTGAGTGTAACCAACCATCTTGATTACGTGTGGTCCTACTGCTGCGCCTTCTGCTAGCTTGCTCTCCACAAAGGCCTTAGACACATTGAACCTTTCAGTCCTGGCCTGTGTTTGGAACATGTCTCTAAGCGCCACGATCATATCGTGCGCCTCATGGTTTGTTTCGAACTACATCTGCAGCTCGGGTTCCATGCAAGCAAGCATAAGGCAGCTTACTTCGAGGTTAGCATCACATGCTTTCTTGTAAGCATTCTTAGCAGCAGCGGGTGCATCATCAGCAGGTTCTTCTGGTAGTGGGTTGTCTAGAACATCTTCCTTTTTCTCAGCCCTAAGAACAATTCTCAGGTTACGGATCCAATCCGAGTAATTTGTTCCATTCAACTTGTCCTTCTTAAGGACTGAACGCAAAGCAAATGGTGTAGTGCTGCTAGGTGCCATTTAATTTACAACAAAAGTAATGCAAAATACACTAAGACAAACGTATCCATGATAGAGCAAATCACATTAAACTATTTTAACAGAATCTACTCCCACTAAAATCAATATCCCTCTATTGAAACTTAGTGATTCAGGATCCACAACTAACAAGTCTACTAGTGAGCTTTAGCATCACCGCTAGTAAACAAGGTAGATCGGTAAGCAACTTTTGCTAATCATATCACATATGACTCCTGTTGTTGGGTGACATCTCTATGTCTCGGCGCCCAACCGTTATGCCCCAAGGTCCTTAACCATTAAGATAACCTTGTTAAGCAAACAAACCCTTATGCGTGTAAGTGTCCGACACAAACCCGTCTAGTCAAGGAAAACTAGTGGCACCCTAATTTATAGACCCACCACTAATTGTACAAGACATGGGACGGTGCAAATTTTAGTTGGGAGGGCATACTAACTTAAACTTTGTGAGGGATCGTTCTACTTCTAACATCACAGCATGCAGAAAGTAAAACATAAACAGAATAGCATTCACACAGTTGTGACACAGAATGGCCCATTTTCATATGGTGATCTCCATCTCCATAGAACCTGTTCACCATGGTGATCTCCATCTCCATGTTCCATGTGCGCCATCCTCCTGGTGATGAGTCCTCCAAGAACTAGAACATGCTATTACGCCTAATAGCTAGTAAAGAAGCTAGTAATGAAGATTACATAGTTGCTTGGATCATCACAGATTGGTACGCAGACCATTAAATACAATAAAGTGACAACACATATGGCTCCTGCCGTGTTGCCGTATGCGCGACACGCAGTTCACGAATGAGTTACACACATGCATCACATACACAAAGGGCCATACTGATCACAAGATACATACATCCTGCAAAACAGAGTTAAGCGTCCTAACGTTCCAAACTTCGGAGGCCCGAAACTCCATCTTCCAAGCCGAATTTGGGAAATCTAATTTCGCCAAAAACGGCAAAGCCATTAAATTTCATGTGTAACTCTTTCTGTAGATCAATGTTTATATAAAATTCGCCCTGATCCGAGATCGTACCGAAAAGTTACGGCTGATTCACCGAAGCATATGCATACGGCAAAAATCTCGACCCCGGTAGTAGATCCCATCTACTTTTGCACATCCAATGCGCCTGGCGTATGACCCTGGATTTCGATTCGACCAATCATATTGATCTTCGCTCACTGCAACTGGATTTACGTGTATCACTTAACTCCGATGGCGGAACCGACCGGTAGGAGTATGTCGTTACACTACCATTGCAGCAAGAGCACGAAACCAGGACATAGATCAAACTGAAAACTCGCATATCTCCATATGCACACATCCCGAATCCAAAACTAAACAGCTACGGCTCTGATACCACTGTTGGGATACGAGGTAGGCTACACTAGCGCAAATCAAAATTTCTACTGCGTAAAACCAGGAAGAACTGCCGTATAAGGATCACGGGATTACCACTCGATGCACTACTGGTGCGGAAGATGTAGATTTGCATCAATGCAGTGAAGACGATCAACGTAGTCGTACGTAGTCGATCAACGTAGTCGTACGTAGTCGATCACGTCAACGTCCAGTAGCTCCTCAGGAGCTCGTCCACGTGCAGCAAGATCGCCCTCGTGCCGCGGCTCGTCGTCGGCTCGTCGTGGCTCGTCGGCGGCTCGTCCAAGTGCTACAGGCGCAACACCTCCAAGGTATCCACACGTGCAGGGAGGAAGCGTCGCAAGCCGGACTGCTAGATCCACAAGTTGCAACAGGCGAGGGCGTGGGAGGCGCTGCAGATGTGTTCGGATACGTATAGACATGGCCCGAGTACTCCTACTCGGCCCAATAGTCGGTAGCGGCCTCTAGCAAGATGTGCCAACTCCTATACGCACACGAAGATCATATCAGACGAACCATCACAACATAATATACATGTTATTCCCTTTGCCTCATGATATTTGGTCTAACTTCAAGCCGACCGCTCTTTCTCGATCCTGTGATTCGGAATCTCTTTGTAGGTTAACTCTTAACCATACGTAGCATGGCCATGCATTTTCTGATCCGATCACTCGATGGGCCCAGAGATAACACTCTCAATCAGAGAGGGGCAAATCCCATCTTGATTGACCATGTCTCATAGCATGCTTCTTGACAAACCCGAAAGCTACCTTTATAACTACCCTGTTACGGCGTAGCGTTTGATAGCCGCTAAGTAGGTCGATCCACATCTTGAATACATGCGACAATCTCAGGTCTAAGGACAAAGCGTATATGTTGTTTAAAGAGAGAACTACTTCTCGTGTTGGGTCAGTCCTAGCACATGTCTCCACATGTGTCCACATTATTAGTTCAACATCTCCATGTCCATGACTTGTGAAACATAGTCATCAACTAATACATGTGCTAGTCTAATATTCATGTGTGTCCTCACATGAACTCCGACTAGGGACAACTTTAGAATAACCATACAAGTAATGAGTTTCACATACAATTCACATAATTGCAAATCAATTCAAGTAGCCTTTAATGGATATTCAATGAACACAATATACAAATCATGGATACAAATGGAATATCATCATCTCTATGATTGCCTCTAGGGCATACCTCCAACAGGATCTCGTCCTCTATGGACTCATCATCGGTCTGATGTAGCACTGGCCTGATCTTCCGAAAGGTTGTGATAAATTTGATTGGTGGAGACTCGACGTTGACGATCCGGGCTTCTAATCAGACACGATTCGAATCCCTGCAACCGCTACATCGCTGCTCCATTTGTTATCAACCAAGCACAACTTGATTGACCTCGCCGAGAAGGCTTTCCCTACAAGCGAATCGACGAAGAACACAAGCAAGAAAGTACAAACATGCGATTTGATATTGCAAATATGAATGAAGTAAAGAAGGGTTCAAGCTCTCAATTCAAAAGGACTAATCGACACAGTTAAGGAGAACTAGAACAAGGGCCCTGGATCACTGTAAAAGGACTTGTCGCCACAGTTACAACGTATCAATCTCAGTTTCTCAAAGGAAAACTAGAACTAAACAAAACCTGAGTTTCTAAGGCAGCGGCTACTGAGTTTATATCAAAAGGGGCAAACTAGGGTTGGGGGCGACCAGGAAGGGGGTGCCCACAACTTGGGCTTAAAGCCTGACACGATACAAGGCCAAGTTGACCCAAAACTGGTGACGCAACACCTTGTCATGATCACACAGAATGATCCACAAAACTTCTGGAGTTAGGACCAGAATCAAAAGAATGGTGTCATCATCCCTGTTCCAACGCATCAAAGAACGCCTCATTTCAATGTCGTGTGAGAGAGATATGGTCGAAACCGTGTAGGGGTGTCGGCTTAATCCGAAACGAATGCGACGACCGAGTTGGTGACGAATTGTAACTTGGGGAATACCATGACTCGTGCGTGACCAAGAAGTGTTATTGTCAATTTTGATCCGTATTTGTAATGGAATAGAATGCATGTATTGATGACGCACCTATGTCATCCACACGGAGTCCACATGAAGATGGTCCTCCTGCACTAAGTCCTCTGAAGTGTTGCAGAACTGTGTCACAAAATTATAAGTTAGTACGACCAATTAGAGTACAATTGGTGAATGAAAAATGAGAAAGTAATGAACACATACTTGTGGGGGTCAAATACTGTGGACCTGGCGCAAGTGGAAGGACCTGCTACAGCTTCTGCCCAAGATAGTGCACGTGGAGGAGTACACGCCCCCCGAGGGGGCTGCATGTTCCTGTGGTGCACACGACACCGCATGGTACGCCGAACATGTGGGTGTAGCAGAAGACAAACCAGGGTGGTGCGTAGGTGGTGCGTAAGACGAACTGCGGTGCTGCGTAGGTGGTGCTGAAGACGACCTGGGGTAGGCAGCCCATCGTGGAAGTAGAACGTCGGCGTCACCACCACGGCAGCTGACGGACCGCAGAAACATAGTACAGAGGGCCGTGATCCTCTTGTACGTCGACTCGTACTCGTGCGGGGTCATGTGCCAGTAGTGCTCCATGCTAGTCCTTACCATCGCCTGAACCGTTGCAATAACGTTGTACTGATGCCAAATACATAGTTCAAGTTAGGCACAAAATATTCCATACAAAGTGCAACATAACCCAATGTAGTATGAGTAGAAAATGATGCAGTAGCGTACTGCAATGTCAAAGTTCACATCCCTAAAATGTGGGTACGTCTGTGTCAGTGTTGCGGTCTCCGTCGGTGCCTGCCTGGGAACGTGCATGACACGTGTCCATGTCCTCTAGAAGTACCACTGTAGGTACGCTGCGAAAGCGTCGTTGGAGTGTAGACGGTCCTCCTGCACTAAGTCCTCCAAAGCGTCCGCCCACATCTCCACGTACGAAACTAGCTTTGGACCCCACTGCGTCGCTGGGCCACCACCACCTTGACGTGTCCACCTAACATATCCATCGTGCAATGGGTTAGACTAACGCAAAATCTTTACTAGATGAAAAATGATTAGATGGGCTTACCTGTGAACGTCGACCGGGGTGATGTGAGTCACTGAAACTGGGGAGTCCTGGTACCGGTGGAACTGCCTCATCACACGGTTGTACCACGTACTCTTCCACGTGGATGTCATACACCAGTGGCTTCTTCGTCATCCAGTACTCCCGATCTCTTAGGCACAACGAAGACAGCCCATGCGAGGCACGAGCGTGGATGTCCGCTGCGGTGTAAGGTGTCCACCTAACGTCAGTATCAACAAGCGCGTAGAACTGCCCGATAAAGTCTTGGTATGAGTTCTTCGTCTGAACTACAACCCACGATCCCTAATTTTTTTTTTTCACAAACAGGTTCAGTACTCAAAATGTCAATGCATGCAACATATGAATGGGTATGAAAAGTATTTGTAGGTTTAGTAACATACCTTCCTCAAGCACCACATCGACCCCATCGTGGGTTTGTCGACATTGTCGTGGTTGAAAGGCAACTGCGAGTAGGGTGCCACATTAATTAGTGGCCGACCTGTCGAGAAGCGCTCGTATGACCAAAGTTGAAGAAGCAATGGGCAACAAACACAGATGGGCTCCATCGAGTTTACCTTACAATAGCACGTGCAAAGCCCCCTACAGGTCGCCACCAATAGAGCTGAACCCCAGCTGTACCGTGGAACCTCATCAAGTGGGACCGCCGCTATAGCCCTCGCATAAGGAAGGAGGTGCTTCGGCACCAAGTTTCCCTAGGACGTGCAAAACATGATCCACCCAAACAGCCACAGTAAGTATGCCTCCAAGTGCCTCACAGCTATGGCATTGTCGGCGTTGGCTCTCATGTAGTCAGCCTGCACAACCATACAAGTTACTTTATACATTCACAAACCTTAGCGATAATGAAATGAAAAGACAGGTAAATAAGTACTCAAACTGAACTGCATGAGCCACTTCTTCATGGGTCCATGTGTGGAGCTGAAGGTGCGGTATGGCAATGCCCAATCATTCCACGGAACATGGGCAAACTGGTCCTAAAGCTCCTCACGCCAACTAACTAGCACGTCCTCCGCGCCAACGGCCCTGCCAGCACAATGGAGTCCCAGCAGGAGCAACACGTCCTGAAGTGTAGGGGCCATCTCATGCACTGTGAGGTGGAACGCGTGAGTCTTAGGCTGCCAATGGTCAAGAAGAGCTGCTAGGAGTGACATGTCGAAGAAGAAAAATGTCGCCTCGTCCGCGCGCTTCACTCCTACGTCCATCATGTCTCCCTCAACCAACCTTGCTATCGGAAGGAGCCCCGCAGCGTGTAACCTATAACATGGATAACATTTATTATTTAAAAGAACACAATGTTACGCCTGAAATTGAGTAAACTAAGTAAAATGTACCTCGGAATCCACCGAGCGTCAATCGGCATCATCGAAAGCAGCACACGTGCGCAAAGTGTGCCGAGGTTGGCACCCCGTACGGCTGACATGAACGACTGGTGTGCAGCGTCCACGTGACTCAGGGGCCTGATACCCCTCTCCAGGCTCCTTCGCCATACCTGCAACATGTATAATATTAGTACATGATGAATGAAATATATACGGCTGACATGGAGATGAAATAATATAATTTAGAACACATATCAGTTATTTGAAATACAACATAAATGAAATACAATTTACAGGACATGAGTTATTTGAAATAGAACATAAATGAAATATTACAGGATATAGAATTATTAAAATGTCTTAATATTACAACTTAGCTTTCACTCCACAATCTAAGAATTACACGAGTCTCTCCACATAGACCAAACATGATGAATTACATTACATATGACTAAGTTGACAAAACGTAGGAGTTCATAAATATACAACACACATTACTAGTGCTGCATACATTAATCATAGAAGGCTGTCATTGTTCCTACGTGCACAATGACCCCGACCATGTGCTGGAGCATTTGCGTCACCTGTTGATGGTTCAGCTTGGTTACTCCTGCCTCCATATGTCATTGCAGGGCAGTTCCTATATGTGTGACCTGTTTCATGGCACTTCGAGCAGAGGCACACTTCAGGACCAACTTCAAATTGACCCATGTTGTTCCGGATGCGTCTGTTCTTGCGTCGTCCAACCCCTTGGAACATTTCTGGATCAGGATCAGGAATGTAACGCGCGACATTCCTAGGATTATTTATGAAGTTTCCTAGTAAACGATATCCATAAACCTCGTTCCTCCAAGTGGCCCATATAGTTTCCTTGAGGAAGTAATGTGGTACGAACCTACGAGGCTGAAGTCTTCCTGCCTCAAGGCATGCAACAATGACACGGGTGCAAGGCCTATGAAGCAGTCTTGGCTTCTGGCATGAGCAAACATATCCTTCATTGCTAATGATACACTCCTATGTGTGTTTCTCGCGCCTCCCTCCCAATCAACCTTTGTCCCTGCAAACAACCTTGTATCGGCGTTCAATGACACCCACTTCAGTAACACGATGCTTATGAGCCTTTTTAATTGCCTGCTCCATGTACTCTGTCATCTTGTATCCATTAATTTATGATTATCGGTCATTGACTTATTGGCCACCGCGTACCATTCCCTGAAGTACTTCATGGTGCGGTATAAGAAGAATTCCATGATACCAACTAGGGGCAGTCCCCTAACACCACGCAGGATCCACTTGAACACCTCAGTTTGGTTTGTAGTCATTATACCCTACCTAGCACCTCCCTCGTCAAACAGTAAGGCCCATTTTTCCTTCGGCTCATGCTCATTCCACTGTGAGAATGTCTTAATGGACCTACCCTGTCTTCGCTTGACATTTGGACCATCCACTCCGACGTCCTCCAGAGACACAGAATGGTTGGCCTCGCTGTTTACCGGCCTCTTACCTAGCTCTTCGGATTGTTTCTTTGTAAGCTCATCAAGTTTCTTTCAAAGTAGATTGGATTTCCTCTCCTAATTCTAGGCACATAGCTGTTTAAACATTTGCATAAGGGTCTTGTTTTTGAATTGGCTATGAAAGTTTGCCCCCATATGCTTCATGCACCACTTACTCTTCAAATCCGGCCACTGCGCCTTCCTGCGACATTCCACATTGCCATTCTGTATGTCTTCGATTGCTTATAGTATGCCTTTGTGCCGATCATGAATGATACAAATGCCCTCCACGTCCTTCACAATCATCTATTTAACCCTCTCCAGGAACCAATACCAACTATCTCCAGACTCTTTCTCCATAAAGTCAATCGCCAGCGGCAACACCTGGTTGTTACCGTTGGATCCAATAGCTATCAAGATTGTACCTTTATACCTTCTAGTCAAAAACATGCCATCAATGCAAATGACTGAACGACATTGCTGAAAAGCCTCAATGCAAGGAACCAAGGCAAAGAATGACCACTGCAGAACCTGTTTGCCTAGAATCTGAGCACAAGGATAGACTTTCAGGTCATAGTAGCTTCCGAGGTTCCTCTAGCATATGGTGTGCAACAGGGCAGGGAGGTTATCATACGATACTTCATATGTACCCCACTTCATCTCTAATGCCTTCTGCTTGGCTCGGTAAGCTTTGTGGTAGCTAATCTTGTACTTGAACTTCTCCTCTATGGCACAAACAATGGACTAGGGCTCGTAGGTAGGATTCTACACTATTTGAGGATACATGTATTGAGCAACAAAATCAGCAGTGAGGTTGCGGTGTTGTGCTTGCAATTTATCTAGCAAGCATTGGTGCTCCGCCACTCTAGTCACCTCTCAATAGTCCTTCCACTTCCCCTTATATGCGTGCACCCAAAATGGGCAATTGCTTCTGACACAACACACACCATACACTGTCGGGTTGCTCTTCACCACCCTGAACTGCCATTGCAAAGATAAAGTTGACCATCGCTTCACAGCTGCCTTCACCTCATCCCCACTAGGGTACAAAGCACCGACACAAACCTCATTGTCCCTGTACTCCCAAGAGATATTTTCTCCATCATTGACTGCTAGGTTGGAATGGTCATAACTTGACCAGTTCCGCAGGACAAAATTAGCATCATCCTCATCTGACGAGTCATCATCCATAGCACGAAGGTCCTCTTCTCCTTCCCTCTCTACCTGCTCAACCAACGCAGGGATATGTTCCCCCTCATCAGCCTCACCATTTGGCTCACTAGGTGCCTATTCATCCTCTACATCTTCTTCTTCTACCCCATCTTCAGTATTTTCTTCAGTTTGCCCATCAGTAATCTCCAGACCTTCCTCGCCTCTAACTTCCCCACCTTCGACTTCTTCTTGCAACTGACTGCTAGACCCAATCTTCTGGAACACTTCAACAAACAATATCAGCGGTAACCGCGCTTAGTACAAGCATTTACATAGGCCCTCCAGTTCTAGGTTCCTTCAAGTAGCATCAACTTCTAAAATATTATGTCAGTTTGAAACCTCACTATAACTCTAACAGACAGCTCAACTTGATCTCTATCAAGATTGAAAGCCTTAAATAGCTAGTTGTATATTGATGCCCAAGTCCTCTCTCTTGCTCTTGGTACTTGTTTGCAGAACGACTGAAATTCAAACAAATCTACCCCTTCCGAACCATATCTAACCTCCTCCGAACCATAGAATACTTGAAAAAATAAACTTTCTGACATGCCTGGCAATATACATGACATGAACATATATTATTAAATGTTATTAATTTAACTAACTCCAACAACACCTATATTTCAAAAACTATATAAAGATCTAACTCGTTCATGGCCAATAATAACAATTTTAGAGTTATCTAAATATATCAACAAATTAATTTTACTTTACCCTATCAATATACACGACATCAATAGAGATCATTACTAAAATTACTAGATTTAACTAACCCTAATCACACCTACATTCCGATAAACTATATAAAGATATACACGACATGAACAGAAATTATTACTAAATATAATAATTTAAACTAACCCCAAAAACACCTACATTCTGAATAACTATATAAAATATGACTTGTGCATTGCCAATAATATTAATCTTAAATTATCTAAATAAATCAACAAACTAATTTACTATAACCGAAATAACTAAGCTAAATCCACTGTATCGACAAACTAATATTTGTCTATATCCCATACGAACACCTACATTTCATCTGATACTTAACACTACACCATTTATATAGCATATCAACTACTACATTTACCAACTACGAGTTAGGCTAAACTACAAGATTTCAAATAATACCTCAAGTGAAGCGAAGATCCGACAGAGCTTCACTTCAATCTCCATCCTACTCCCCCCTCTCTTCCCCCTCCTCCCTCCCTTTCTTTCTCTTCTCCTCCCTCCCTTTCTTCCACTTCTCTCCCTCCCTTTCTTCCACTTCTCTCCCGGTTCCTCTCCTCACTCCCTTTCTCTCGGTTGCTCTAGTCT
Source organism: Setaria italica (assembly GCF_000263155.2). Classification (NCBI taxonomy): domain Eukaryota; kingdom Viridiplantae; phylum Streptophyta; class Magnoliopsida; order Poales; family Poaceae; genus Setaria; species Setaria italica. Next base: position 22,829,922 of record NC_028458.1, on the reverse strand, counting down.
CGAATGGCAGGAGCGCGCGCCCCGCCCCGGCCGCTCCGCGGCTTTTAAAGTTGGGCCGCCTACCGCCGAATCATGCGGTGGTAATTTCCCGCTCCCACCGTTTGAATTGATGGCGCGCTGTTACCGCCGCTTCATTCGACGGTAATGAGCTACCGCCGTCCCATCCGGCAGTAACTCCCTGGTCCCACGGCCACTAGCAATCCGTGTGCCGCCTGCCGTTCAGATGGTGGTAAGCGGTTCCTGGCACTGACGTGGTGTACCGGCACAGCTACCGCCATTTTATTTGGTGGTCACAGGTCCATTTCTGCAAATTTCTGGATCGGCTGTTTATTCATGCAAAATCGTAAAAGAAAAAATATAAAAAAAATTGCCAATACGTTCTCGCGTGTCTCGATACGGCCCAGCAGGCTGCCTTTGCCCGAGCCCCACCCTACCCAAAGACGCACGCATGCCTGCCACCGCATGGCACCATCAGCTTCGTAACACGCACGCTGCCGCACGCCCGCGAGCTGTGGCGACATCAGCGTGCCGCTAGGCCCGCTACTCAGCGGTGATGACCTGTGAATTCTTTTTCTCTTCCCTTGCTCTATTTTCTTCCGTTCTCTATCCCTGTTGGCAATTTTTGACTGGCCCTTCACCGCTGAGCGCAAATGGTAACAGGCCATACTAAGCAAGCAAGGACAGCAGCTAGGCAGTACAAACGTGTAAGCTGGTTCATATGCATCATCATTATTAGCCGACTGTCATTCAAATTACTAAATTAATTATTTAAAATATAATATTTAAACGTATCCATGTATCAGGTTTTTAAAAAAATGACGTATCCCCGTATCCATATCAGTCCGATACTGATACATGTATCCGTATTCGTGCTGCATAGGCACTACATACCCCTCTTTCATCTATGGCAAAATGCCCAAACCAGTTTTCCTTAAAAAAGGTGCATGAATGAATATCCACCATGGTCACTGTCGCTAGTTGTGATCTAAGCCTTAGTACCACACTACCACTACGAGACTGAAAGTTTTTCGGAGTGATTTTTAAAGTTCTAGAATCTATTCACACACTTTTGAGAAACTTTTGTCCTTGCTTTTTTTCAGGCGCGTTTGGTTCCCAGGCAAGCACTTGCCTCACCTTGCTCGGCCAGAATCCAAGGGAAAGCAAGAGTTTGGATCCCAGGCGAGCCCATTGCAAGCAACCATCCAAATTAAACGAGAAACCAAATAATCATCCCCTCAATCGATTTGGCTTAACCCGTTTAACCCCAATAGTCCTTGAAGTACACTATCTGCATGTCCCAGAAATAAGCACCAGTTTAATGAAGAACCAATAGGAAGGTAGTACTAAATGTTGTTTTCTCAAGTCAAATGAAACAACACACAGCATTGATTTTTTTTGACTGATATAATGCTTAATTCGTTTGTAGAATAGTAAATGTGTCTCTTGGTCTCAAACCTTCAAATAGTATTTCTCATATGTGCGGAGATTGGCTTAATTAATGGGTTAGGGGAAACCTAAATACATACCAAATGTTAAATCGGGTAAGTACTGTGTGTTGGGGTAATTTGCTCATGTCGTAATAATCTTATTTTTGGAAATCTAAAGGTTGACCCTAAACCCTTCAACATAATTGTCAAGCATTTCTAAGATGAGCAAAATTTAGTTTTTTATTTTTTTGACTAGGAAAAAACCAGTTTGCTCCCTCCAATCACGAGTCAAGTTTACACTGCAGTAGAATCGATCTTTCATCCAGCGCGTTAGTATCAGGTCTAACGGCTAGTTTCCTAGGAGTCTGTTTAGTACCGGGTGAAGGACTCATCCAGTACTAATGGGTCACCTTTAGTACCCAAGTGAAGCCTTCACCCGGTACTAAAGGGTATGAGGCCGATTACTACCTGGTGGAGGCTCCACCCGGTACTAATAGTGACCTATTAGTACCGGGTGAGACCTCCATCCAGTATTAAAGAGCCTCCTATAAAGCTAGATCTGGGTGACATCCTACACAATACATTTAAGAATGAGGTACTCTATGGGGCGTCTCACTCCGATCGAGATGGTTCTTTGTTGGAAATGCCATTGAAGAGGGACGGCATTGTCCCTCCATCACGAGCCAGGCGCTGAGGTTCACCGTCCTGATTAGCGGTCCGGCGAGCGCCATCAACATCCTCATCGCATCATACCGTGGGAGGAGCCACGCCAACAAATGAGGAGAAGTGGGAGTCGCACGCGGCAGAGGATGACGGCCTCCGCGCTGCTCATAGTGACCGGTCAATGTGGCCACTAAACTAACCAATAAATCGGCTCGGCTGCAGAGTTTGGTGATGCCCCACTATATGGATGCGGCTCCTCGCTCTTTCGTCACCGCGCAAGGGACGTTGTGGCTGGCCATGCGCGCACGTCCGCATTCGATTCTACGCACGCTAACTTTGCAGCAGAATCACCACGTGAGACCCGACGATTCAGCCACTATGGAGTGCTCTTGTAGTTTGCTAACTTTGCAGGAGGATCACCACATGAACCCGACGATTCAACCACTATGGACTGCTCTTGCACATGAACCCGACGATTCAACGACGAACCACTATGGACTGCTCTTGTAGTTTGCATGAACCAATCAATTCAACTCAAAACTTGAGTTTATAAGGAGAGGTGGGTATTTCACTTATACCCCAACACCCCTCCTCACGTGTAGGCTCCCTTAGACCGCATACGTGGAAATTAGAGTGGACTGCAATTATTTTATTTTAATTACGCTCGCTAGGATTTGAGCTAGAGACCTATCTGTTGGCGCTAGAAATCGGCTGATCGAATTCCCAGCGTCGGACACACGACCCGGGAGAATCTGCTTAGCTCCTGTTCGGGTGATTGCCCTGGTGCGGTTCGCGCGGCGTGCCAGCCAATCTGACCTGTTGATTGACAAGGAAAGAAGCGTGTCAGTTCCCAGAGGTTGCGATCGGCTAAGGTTCCGATCTCGAGAAAGCTGATCAGCGAATCGGCCGATTTACCGTAATAAAGAAATCGGCTATGATGCAGCCGATTACCAGGCAACGTTAATAAAGAAAACTGCTAGAGTAATCTAGACAACGCTACAGTAGCAACACTAGGAACAGATCTAATCGGCTATGCGTAAAATAAGTAAATTAAATGATAAAATACGAGAAAAGCCGAAATTGCCGATTCCTAGCTGGATAACTGGTGATAAAACTAGAACAACAGGTAAAACCTAAAATTCTAGTAAATATCGATAACTGGTGAATAAATCTAAACAAAACGACAGCGATGCGCCCGAAGTTAAAGCTTAGAGTTTACTCGATAATCGCAACTTACAAGATCGGCCGGAGGTCAAGTTGATGCAGCCCCGCCAACCCGTACGAACTCGTGAAAGAAGAAGAAAAGTATTGGCGAAGTCGCCTGCTTGAAAGTAAGTACAAGGAAACAGTAGTTTGTTGTATTGAGTTGATGATAATTACAGATCTACAAGGGTGGCTATTTATAGCCCCGTACAAACGACTTCTTATCCAACTAGAACTCTATCCCTAAATTCAAACAGAAAACGAATATTTACAAGTACGATTCGTACTAGGTCGATTATCACGCGCTTCATGGGCTGATTCCCTCTTCATCTTCATAATCCTTTTTAGGCCCACACCGGCCCAACTATTCCAGCCTCCTAATCGGCCGATCATCTCATCGGCAAGGGACAACCGATTAGGACCCACACGTCGGGGTTCAGACTACTCCGACCCTGGAAACTAAGATCGGGCGAGGCGGAGCTCCAACGGTTAATCGGCCGATCCTCGACTGTAGCATCAATCGGCCGATCCTCGACTGTAGCATCAACCAACCGATCCTTGACTGTAGCACCAACCAACCGATCCTTGACTGTAGCACCAATCGGCCGATCTCCAATTGTCGCCCTTGCATCTTGCCGCATCTTCTAATTTCTTCCTCTCCTGACGCCGATTTTACTTGTGTCGAAATCTGGCGTCAACACATGCCTCCCAGTTTCGGAGTAAAACATAATCTTTACTTCGAAATTATTTTCAACTTCCCTTCCGAAACAGACGCAATGAAAATATCCTTCCGTTTCGCGGTCTCCAACCTGATGATTGCAATCTTTTTGAAACGGGCGCCCACGACAACCACTACTCCCGAAAAACTCGAAACGCCGGCGTGGTAAAAATTCCACTTTTACCCCTTCTCAGACCTCCTTTAAATATCAGCACATCCCATACTTCCCTTACGAGCTCACGTTCTTCTTCCTCAGCGCACAGGCCTTCTTCTCCCTCCAGCACTTTCCTTAGTCCTCTAGCTCTCCGGCGCCTTCTTCCTCTCACATTCCTTCCTACTCCTCCAATGGCGGCACCTTCAGGCACTTCACCAACGCCCGAAGCTCCGGAAATGATGCCTTCGGCAGGGGTTCTAGCAGCGACGGCGGCGGCTCCATCGACAGGAGAAGGAGCTCCATTAGCGAAAGTTGAGGCTTCATCCGAGACCCCACTGGCGGCTTCATCATCTGCAGCTGCACCGGCGATTCCGCCGATTACGAGGAGCTTCATCCCAGAGGTCATTACCGAAACTTTCCCTATCAGTAATGCATTTACTTTAGATCTATTTCTTACCCTCACACCCCCTTTTCCTTTTTAGGCTGTTAGGCATCCCATGACCATTCGTCTCACAGAAAACCCCGGCCTTATCTGCCTTGGTCCCATGGGAAACCCAGATCCAACCGACTTAATCAATTTGGAAACCCATAGGATCCCCTTCAAACAATCAACTATGGACCTAGATCATTGGCTGGGTACCTTTAGGTCTTGGCCGAATGAAACTCCCGGCTGGAGGGAATGGTACCAGCGGATAGCCGCCTCTAAGAAGGTCCAATGGGACGAGCTCAAAATCGGCCAATGCATCGATCTATCCTTGTCCCAAATGGAACGGAATGAGCCATTAGTGATGGCAGCTTCTTACTTCTGGTCCGATGCTCTCAATGCATTCCTGTTTGGACACGGACCCATGACCCCCACACTGGCCGATGTAGTTTTGCTGACCGGCCTGAACATTTCTTCCCTGGACACCCATTTCCGCCTTATAGCCGCAACATCCCATCAGCTGGACACAAGGGGAATCGGCGGGTGGAAAGGTTTCATCAGATGCAACAAAAGGGCCGGATCTGTCGAGAACAGAGAGCACACGGCCTTCCTGATGATGTGGCTGGAGAAACACTTCTTCTGTGGGAGAGCAGCTGGTCCATCTACCAATACTCAAGCTCTGGCCGAAGCATTATCAATAGGGACTTCCGTTCCCCTCGGAAAGCACTTACTGGGAGCAGCCTACCACATGCTTCACCAAATCGGCATCAAACTATCCCAAGGGGAGCCGATTGGAAACCCAGGTGGACCCTAGTGGTTTATTAACTTATGGCTTAACCTGTATATGAGCAAGATTTCTCAGCTGCGAGTGGAACATATGACGTTCCCCAATGTCGAATCGGCAGAGAATCCCACTGTCCGACGCCGATGTACGTCCTTCGGCGAAGCGGCATCGGCCTTCTCCGGTTGCTCGTACTCTGCTACCAAGGTGGCCGAATACTTCCGGTGTTTTTATAACGGCTTTAATGAAGATGCAACCATTTGGTTCCCTTATCAGAGAGATGACCCAATCTTTGAGCTCCCTTCTTGCTTCGACTCGACTACCGGCCGATTCGACGAAGATCTCACAGACGAACTAATTAAACCGGGAATCTTACCAGCCAACTTCTTCTCGGGGAAAGATGCTCCTACGTATGAGTTCTACAACCCCTCCGCTGCAGCACGGCAATTTGGCATGGGTCAATTGCCGATTCAGGCATACTTCGCCGGCCGAGCAAAGTTCAGAGATGAGCTCACCAAGGGCCTCGACTACAATCAGCTGCGAGACCGGATCCCAGACTCCAGTACCATAGACTTGAATGAGTGGATAGTAGCCCCCTTCGCCGTTCAACCATTCAAGCTATGGTGGGCCGAATGGAAACAGTATCTGTTCTGCACTTCTGCATCGACATACTGCAATCTCCTGGACCCAACCAACATTGATCCGAATGCCGAGGTATTCTTCCCTGACCAATTTTCATTCCTTATTAATGTTGTTAAACGTGTATACTAACTCTTGCTGTTGTCTTAGTCCGAAAATCGCGTTCCTCCAACACGCAGCCGGAGTGGCCGGCCGATAGAGGACCATCATCCATACACTACCTTCCCTCTTATCGGCTATAATGCTCCTTCCGTGGATGTGATCGCCGGTCGACCGAAGCAGGCGCAGAAGAAGGTTATCAAGAAGACTAGTCGCCAAGTACGAGCTCGTATAGAATCGGCCGATCCTCCTATGATTACATCGGCAGAAACTTCGGCCGCACCGCCCCTTCCAGCCGCTGGAGAAGTAGACATTCAAGCCGTCACGGAAGCTGGGGCAGCCGCCGCATCATTACTGGTGGAGGCCATGCAGGTAAACTTGTTGTCCGATCCTACCGATTGCCATCTCTATACTGACTCATCTTATATTAGACTGCACAAATCACCTCTGTGGACCCACAACAATCGGCAACAACCCAATCGGTCATCGACACGCCAACGCTTCCATCTGCCGAGGTATACTACCCTTCGACCGATTCTCCTAGTATTTAAATGATGTTTTTATTCAATCTTTTGACATAGGTCATCAGCACACTAAGCGCCCCGCCTGATCAACCACTGGTCATCTTTCGGGAAGCTGGCCCGAGCAAAGCACCAATCATTGTGGAGTCTTCTTCTTCTGACGAACCAATGGTACCAGCCCCTGAATCGAGGGTAACGGCCTCTCAAACGCAGTTTGAAGAAATCCGTTTTAAGGAGGTAAGATATTTCCTACCCATACTCGGCCGATTTACTATCATCATCGGCTGATTTGTTTTCTTTTTGACTTACTATTTTCCAGGAACAAGATACCCCCAACAACAGTCTCTTTTCGTTTGCGGTCACACTCTCCGATGATGAGGAAGTCGCTTCTCATCAGGTCACCCTGAGCTCCGTTCCTGATGACGTTCGTGCCAAACTTGCAAGCATCCGATCTCTTCTTCAAGAGGACATCGGTCGATTGGTAGAAGACGCCTCGCCGATTCGGCAACTTTTTGGTGACGTCAGCGGGCGAGTACCAGAAGAAGCGGAAGAGGCCTTGGCGCCGGCCGCGTATATCGAGTCAATGAGGATTCCGGTGTTTAGGGCCCTGCGCCACATGGCCGATCGCGCCAAGTTGACCAAGACTCGTGAAGAAGAAGACACGTACAAGCGTCAAGCTCAAGAGGTGCATCAACGGATCCACTTTCTGGAAGACTCCCGCACAGGAATTGTCGGCACGATAGATCGCCTCAAGCGCCGAAGAGCAAAGCTTGCCAAGGAGATGGAGCAGGTGATCAAAGCAATAAACGCCGAAGAGAAGAGGCTTCAGGAACTTCCTTCCGTCATCGCCGACCTAAAACGGGAGAGGAAGCACCTGGCTCACGAAGCCCTCAAACTCCACCGCCATATGTCAGAAGTCCCTGGATCGGCAGAGGATGACCAACGGGTCTTGGACTCTGCCGATCAGATCCGGCGCCGAGCAATCGCAGCTATCAACGCCCTTCTGGGTGACCTGTAAAAGTACTGGCAGTTTTTGTACGAACATTAATATCTCTTTTGACCGTCCTTCGCGGTGCCCTCTTATTTATTACCTTTTTCACTTCCGATGGGACGCGTCTTACCAAACATCCACGCCTTCTTTTCTTATAAACGCCGGCCTAGGTCCCCGTTCTGAGAGTACCTGTCTAGCTCGGCTTCATCTTCCCTGACTTGTTTTCGTCGGCGCGCTTTTCAGTCATGTCTTCTTCATCCTCTACCTTTTCCTCTGTTAATCAGGTAAAAGATCTGCCTTCATTCTCTTTCTCAGTTTAATTCCTCTGAAGAGAATCACATTTTCGGCGGCTATATGTATATTGTTGCTTTTCGCAGCCGCGGCGCCTTAGCCCTGAGCTCGAATGAGCCATCGGACTCGTGCACTCCAACAAACCGTTGTCGCAGGAAGACAAGGATTTAATCAGGGCTCATCACGATGAACTCCAAGAGCACGTCCCTGCTGACATCCGACGGATCTGGGACTTTCTTGACGGCAACGACCAACGGCGACCTCAAGCCGACAGAAGTCACACGCTTCCTCATCAAATCATCCTTGAAGATGCAGCAGCAGGAACATCACGCCCGGCAATGGATCGAAGTCATCCTCTCCCCCGTCAAGTCGAAGCGGAGGCTGCGATGAAAGAGATAGAAGAACAGTACATCCGTCTTCTGATAGAACTAGGTCGGGCTGAGAGAGAGCTTAAGAAAAGGTGTGGTTAATTATTTTTTGTTCTAAGGGTGACTTGTACCGTGTCGGTCGTGTAACCCATCGTCCGTACCGAATAAAATATATCGGCCGATTTGGACGATTATGTTTTTCCTCTAGATAATTCCTTTTGTATCGGCTGTGTGCTTGTTCATCGTGGTTGATCCTTATGCTCCGACCCATATACTAGGGTAGTACCTTTTCAAGTATCTTCCGTTCACAGCCCTAGTAAATTCTTCTCCTTCGATCGTTTCCAGAATATAAGCGTTTCCTGGAGCACATCTGCCGATTTTATATGGCCCTTCCCACGTAGGGGACCACTTACCGAATTTAGGATCTTTCGACCCGATCGGCAACACTAACTTCCATACCAGGTCCCCCGGAGAGAATTGTTTGACTTTGACCTTCTTATCATACCACCTGGCCACTTTCTTCTTGTTTTCTTCGATGCTTATCAAAGCTCTCAATCGTTGGCCAGCCAAGTGATCAAGTTCCCTTTTCATGAGTGAGGAGTAGTCGTCGGCCGCCAACTGGTCCTGGAGCGAAATGCGTCTGGACCCTGCCCTCAATTCCCATGGTAGTACCGCCTCGTGACCGTACACCAACTGATAAGGGGACATCTTGGTGGCCCCATGGCAAGCCATCCTGTATGCCCAAGGGCTTCAGTCAAACATAAATGCCATTTTTTCGGCTGCTCCTCTATCTTCCTCTTGATTAACTTAATTATCCCTTTGTTGGAAGATTCGGCCTGGCCATTAGCTTGGGCATAATACGGAGAGGAGTTTAACAATTTGATTCCCATGTCGACCGTGAACTCCTCGAATTCTCCTGATGTAAACATCGTCCCTTGATCGGTCGTGATAGTCTGGGGAATGCCGAAACGGTAGACGATATGGTCCCTTACAAAGTCAACCATAGCAGCCGATGTTATGGCCTTTAACGGAATCGCCTCCACCCATTTGGTGAAATAATCAGTGGCCACCAGAATGAACTTGTGCCCTTTGCTTGACGGAGGATAAATTTGGCCGATGAGGTCTATTCCCCAACCTCTGAACGGCCATGGTTTGATAATGGGATTCATGCCGACGCGGGCGCACGTTGGACATTCCCGTATTTCTAACAATCCTGGCATCCTTTATAATATTTGAAACAATCTTCGAGGATTGTCGGCCAGTAATACCCATTATTCCTAATCATCCATTTCATCTTATGTGCCGACTGGTGGGCTCCACACACTCCTTCGTGGATCTCTTCGATCAGAGTCTTAGCCTCCTCCGTTCCTAGACATTTGAGTACGCCATTAATTGTTCAGTAGAACAAGTCGTCTTCCAGTAACACATATTTGGTAGCATGGAAACGTACCTGCCGATCCACTTTCTTAGATGGATCTTTCAGGTAATCGGCAATCTCCTTTCGCCAGTCATTGGCCGCGAGTTCTAGAGCCATAGCGCCTTGAATCAGCCGATACCCAGATGCGTGCTGGGCGAGCTTGTTGGCATCTTCGTTGTGATTCCTTGGGATGTGCTCAACAACTGCAGTCTTGAATTCTTTTAGAAGCTGCAAGCAATCTTCGTAATAAATCCTCAACACGTCGTCCTTGCACTTGGACCTCCCTGTTAATTGATCCACGATAAGCATGGAATCCCCAAAAATTTCGACAGAATTAGCCTTGACTTCCCTTAATAATTGTAACCCCTTCAGCACAGCTCGGTACTCTGCTTGATTGTTAGTGGTGGATGCTTCTATCGGCAGAGAGAAATCATAGCTTGCCCCCTGAGGCGATATGAGGACGATGCCGATTCCTGATCTGGCCCCACATGACGATCCATCAAAGTATAAGGTCCAAGGTACTGGTTCTACGAAGGTAGCCTCTAGTCCGCTGTGCTGGGCAACGAAATCGGCCATGACCTGACCCTTAACGGCTTTTGCTGATTCATACCGAAGGTCAAACTCCGACAAAGCCAAGATCCATTTTCCGATTCGTCCTTTCAAAATCGGCAATGACAGCATGTATTTTACCACGTCGTCCTTGCATACGACCACACATTCCGCTGATAGCAAATAGTGCCTGAGTTTGGTGCATGAGAAGTAAAGGCATAGGCACAACCGCTCTACTGGAGGATACCTTGTTTCGGCGTCCAGAAGTCTTTTACTGACATAATAAATTACCTGTTCCTTTCCCTCGAACTCCTGGACCAAAGCTGACCTGATAGCTCGTTCATCGGCTGATAAATATAGTTTAAACGGCTTACAAGTTTGTTGTGGGACCAATACCGGTGGTGAGACCAAGTACTGTTTGATATCTTCCAATGCCTTGCGTTGCTCTTCCCCCCATATGAACTCCTGGTCGGGCTTCAACTTTAATAATGGTGTGAAGGCTTGGATTCGCCCAGACATATTAGATATGAATCTTCTGATGAAATTCACCTTGCCGATTAGAGATTGTAATTCAGTTTTATTCTGCGGGGCCATGACTTTGTTGATGGCCGCTATGGTCTTCCGATTGATTTCTATTCCCCGCTCATGCACCATGAACCCTAAGAACTGTCCGGCGGATACGCCGAAGGCACACTTATTTGGGTTCATCTTCAGCCCGTGTTTCTTAGTGCATTCCAATACCTGTCGTAAATCGGCCAGATGCTCCTGGTTTCCTTTTGATTTGACTACGACGTCATCGATGTAGATTTCCACCAGTATGCCGATAAGTTTGTGAAATATGTAATTCATGGCTCTCTGATACGTAGCGCCGGCGTTTTTCAAGCCGAAAGTCATTACCACCCACTCGAATAAACCAAGGTGACCCGGGCATCTGAAGGTCGTTTTGGATATGTCCTCTTCGGCCATTAGTATCTGATTGTACCCAGCGTTTCCATCCATGAAACTAATAACCTTGTGCCCTACGGCAGCATCTATCAGCACATCGGCCGTCGGCATGGGGTATCCGTCCATTGGTGTGGCCTGATTGAGGTTCCTGAAATCGACGCATACGCGTAGCTTTCCGTTCTTCTTGTATACTGGTACACTGTTGGAGATCCATTCGGCATAACGGCATTGCCGAATAAATTTTGCTTCGATTAGCCGCGTTATTTCGGCCTTTATGTCTGGTAGGATTTTAGGATTACACCGCCGTGCAGGCTGTTGATATGGCCGATACCCTGGCATTATGGGTAACCGATGCTCAACAATAGATCGGTCTAATCCGGGCATCTCATGGTATTCCCAAGCAAAGCAATCCTTAAATTCTCTCAATAAATTTGTCAATTAACATTTGTATTCCGGATCCAAATTTGCACTAATATATGTCGGCCTTGGTTTGGTGTCATCACCTAAGTCTATCATTTCTAATGAATCGGCCGACGTGAACCCGTGTCCCAGCTTCCCATCCTCTCGGGCGAACTGATCCATTTAGTCTGAGTCTTCGGAGCCGACTGCTCGGATCGGCTGTAGGCCAAAATTGGACACCTTCAAGAAGTCAGTGTCCCATATTCTCCCGGATATGCATTTGACGGTTTCGCAGCTCCACTGCTGCGTGTCGGCTGCCGCGATGCTGTATGCGGAATCGGCGGTGACCACCTCGATGTTGTCGCCGACCCATTGCACGAGGCATTGATGCATTGTGGATGGGATACAGCAATTTGCATGTATCCAGTCTCGACCGAGTAGCATGTTGTAGGATCCCTTGCCATTAATGATAAAGAAAGTATTAGGAAGGGTCTTACTGCCGATGGTGAGATCGACGCAGAGAGCGCCGCGGGCAGGGGATACGTTGCCTTCGAAGTCCTTGAGCATCATATCCGTCCTGGTCAGATCGTCATCGCTCTTCCCTAGCTTCCGGAACATGGCGTACGGCATGATGTTAACCGCAGCTCCTCCGTCTACTAGCAATCTGGTGATGGGCCGGCCATTGACGTGCCCTTTAAGGAACAACGCCTTCAGGTGTTCTCGTTTGTCGTTTTCGGGCTTCTCGAATGTGGCTGTCATTGGCTCCAAAGCCAATTGTGCCATCTGCTCTTCTATTGCCGACATGTTCTGTCGGTCGGCAGGAGTCATGAATTCCATCGGCAGTATGAAAACCATACCGATATCGGCTGCCGATTCGTCGCCTCCTCTGTCGTTTCTTTTGGGGCGCCATACCTGAGACCTGCCTTTCTTCTCATCCGTCGTGTACCGTTGCTCTTCCTCCTGCTGTTCCCACTGGCGGAGACGTTGGATTCTTCGTTTTTGAGACTTGGTCAATCCATCGGGGCACCACCTGGGGTTCACTGGTTTGGTTCGTGGCCTGGCGTGTTCCCATTCTGGTTCGCGTCCTAAAGGGTTCCCGTCTGACACCCGAGCATCAGCCATCTCTTCGAGTCGGTCGTGAATGCCAACCTTGTTTTCTGGCCGGTCATGTCGATCAAATCTGCCCCCCGGCCTATCATTTCACTCGCGCCTGCCTTCCGACCAGTCATATCGGTCACTTCTGCCCCCCCAGTCGATCACGTACTGGAGGGCGCCGGTCTTCTTGGTCGCGCCAGTTCCTGCTGATCGGCTCTGATTTCCCATCTCTGGAGCAAGACCTTCTGAACGGCCGATTGTGACGATACGGACCGTTGCACTCAGGGCAATTATCGACCGATGGCAACCTGAGGTTGCTTTCCCAGCAGTGGATGAAGAACGGGCATCGCCAATGATCTTCATGTCGCCACATCGCCTCTTCCCGGGACCTTGAACGTTCATGTTGCGTTGATATTTGTTGAGCAGGAATTGGGAAGTAATGGGTCTGCGTGGTTCTCCTAATCCGTCGTCATCGTCCTCCATCCGCCGTTTCCCCTTGACGTCTTCAGGCGCCGCTTGATTTCTGGGGTCTACGGCGCCGCTCTTTTTAGCCGATTCGGATGTCAGCACCTTGGTTTGGAGCGAATTCTTTCCCGTGTCAACCATGTTAGTGGGGAAGGGGTGCTGGTCGATCTTCATCGGCTTGGCTGGTTTTGTTGGCACTTCAAATTTGAGTCTGCCCTGCTCAATGGCCAACTGTATCTGCTGCCGGAAGATTTTGCATTCATTCGTATCATGGGAGGTAGCGTTGTGCCACTTGCAATATTTCATCTTCTTCAGCTGTTCGGCAGAAGGAATCGTATGGTATGGCAAGAGCTTGATCTGTCCTTCCTGGAGGAGGAGGTCGAAGATTTTATCGGCCTTTGATGTGTCAAATCCGAACGTTTCCGGCTCCTTCTTTCCGAACGGACATGATATCGGCTTCTTCCCTTTAACCCATTCCGCAAGGCCGATTTCTGTGTCCTCTTCGGTTTCAACCTCTTCTAAGTATGCCACCTTCTTCTGGAAGTTCCTCCGTGGATCGAAAGAACGTACTTCTTGACCAGACAATCGGTGGACGATTTGGCTCAAGCTCTCAAACTCCTGTGAGGCGTATTTTTCTTTGATGTGAGGTAGGAGACCTTGGAAGGCTATATCGGCTAACTGTGCATCAGTCAGGGCCAGGGAGTAGCACTTATTTCTGATTTCCCTGAACCTCTGTACATATGAGGATATCGGCTCGTCGCTTCTCTGCCTGAGGCTGGTCAAATCGGATAGCTTCATCTCATGTACCCCGGCGTAAAAATACTTGTGAAACTGCCTTTCCAGGTCAGCCCACGTAATTATCGAGTTGGGTGGCAATGTAGTGAACCACTGAAAGGCTGACCCAGACAGGGATGACGAGAAAAGGCGCACCCGTAGAGCATCTTGCGCCGCTGCTTCCCCGCATTGGATGATGAATCTATTCACGTGTTCCACGGTTGAGGTGTCATCCAGTCCCGAAAACTTGGTGAAATCAGGAACTTTATACTGATGAGGAAACGGCAGTGAGTCGTATGTAGGCGGGTACGGTGTCCTGTATGTGTAGGTCTGCACCTTCAGCTTTAAGCCGAATTGCTCTTGAATCACCTCTGCTATGCGTGCCAACCAGTCCGGCTGTTGCTGGTGTACCGTCGGCTGGGGAACTGGTACGTGCTGGTATATTGGCGGCGGGATGACTTGATGATGAGTGAAAGCGTGCGGCTTCTGATGTGTCATAGCCAGCTGCGTAGTCAGGATCGGCTGTTTGAATGAGCCCCCCGCTTCGTCATATAGTATGAGTGGCGCAAAACCCCGTTGATTCTGCCGCCCTGTTCATCTCCGGTGCGACAGGCTGATACTACGGCATGAGTGGCCTAGTGGCTGCCTGGAAAGATGCCTGGAGTTGAGGACTTCCATGGTTGGTCGGTTGATCCGGGGCGGCCGTCACTGATGGTGCCCCCCAAGGCGCTGGATTTAATGGAGGAAACTGCGCGCAGGACAACTGAATGGGACGTGGCTGGAGGTATTGTGTGCCATTAAACCCCATAGGGATCGATGATGAGGAAGTGCCAGAACCCCCAACTGGAATTTGGATCGGCTGAGAAGCCGAATAAGGTGTATTTGGATAACTCTTGTTCGGAGCAGTAATTGGCGGAGCATATGCCGGCCCCTGGTACCCTTGAGATACACCGCTAGCTAAGGATCTGATGACGGCATTGTATACCGTATTAGAAATCACCGGGGATTGATCGATGAAGGCTTGATAAACTGATTGTTGAACCATCTCGGACATCTTGTCCGAGTCCTCGGTGATTGTGATCTGGCGGGGAGTTGGAAACAGAGTCTTTTTGACAGTTTCCCCGCTCCTGGTGCGACGGAAGGACTGCAGACATGTCTTCCGGTAGTATGCCATCTGCTTCTCTAATTCTTCCCTCTGGTCGTCCCTGAGGTCTGCTTCCGTCACTTCGATGATGTTATCTTCGGAGACTTCAGCTGCTTTCGACATAGTGGCGGTTGTATTGGTCCCACCGGGCGTGCCAAAAGTGTGTTGGCGCTAGAAATCGGCTGATCGAATTCCTAGCGTCGGACACATGACCCGGGAGAATCTGCTTAGCTCCTGGTCGGGTGATTGCCCTGGTGCGGTTCGCACGGCGTGCCAGCCAATCTGACCTGTTGATTGACAAGGAAAGAAGCGTGTCAGTTCCCAAAGGTTGCGATCGGCTAAGGTTCCGATCTCGAGAAAGCTTATCAGCGAATCGGCCGATTTACCGTAATAAAGAAATCGGCTATGATGCAGCCGATTACCAGGCAACGTTAATAAAGAAAACTGCTAGAGTAATCTAGACAACGCTACAGTAGCAACACTAGGAACAGATCTAATCGGCTATGCGTAAAATAAGTAAATTAAATGATGAAATACAAGAAAAGCCGAAATTGCCGATTCCTAGCTGGATAACTGGTGATAAAACTAGAACAACAGGTAAAACCTAAAATTCTAGTAAATATCGATAACTGGTGAATAAATCTAAACGAAATGACAGCGATGCGCCCGAAGTTAAAGCTTAGAGTTTACTCGATAATCGGAACTTACAAGATCGGCCGGAGTTCAAGTTGATGCAGCCCCGCCAACCTGTACGAACTCGTGAAAGAAGAAGAAAAGTATTGGCGAAGTCGCCTGCTTGAAAGTAAGTATGAGGAAACCGTAGTTTGTTGTATTGAGTTGATGATAATTACATATCTACAAGGGTGGCTATTTATAGCCCCGTACAAACGACTTCTTATCCGACTAGAACTCTATCCCTAAATTCAAACAGAAAACGAATATTTACAAGTACGATTCGTACTAGGTCGATTATCACGCGCTTCATGGGCTGATTCCCTCTTCATCTTCATAATCCTTTTTAGGCCCACACCGGCCCAACTATTCCAGCCTCCTAATCGGCCGATCATCTCATTGGCAAGGGACAACCGATTAGGACCCACACGTCGGGGCTCAGACTACTCCGACCCTGGAAACTAAGATCGGGCGAGGCGGAGCTCCAAGGGTTAATCGGCCGATCCTCGACTGTAGCATCAATCAGCCGATCCTCGACTGTAGCATCAACCAACCGATCCTTGACTATAGCACCAACCAACCGATTCTTGACTGTAGCACCAATCGGCCGATCTCCAATTGTCGCCCTTGCATCTTGCCGCATCTTCTAATTTCTTTCTCTCCTGACGCCGATTTTACTTGTGTCGAAATCTGGCGTCAACACTATCATATTTAGTTATATGTACCAACCAATTCAACTCAAAAGCTGATTGAAAAAGGTGGTCAATTCACTTATACTCCAACACTTCCCTTACCTGTAGGCTCCCATAGGTCGCACATGTGGAAATTGGAGTGGACTACAATTATTTTATTTTAATTGCGCCTACCAAGATTCGAACTTCCATCTAGTTCATTAATAAGTGCTTATGCATGGGCTTACTTTTCCTCTCTATAATTTATTTATACTTCTCTATAATTTATTTATACCGTAACTAAGAACAAATGTAGATACTTTATTGTCTTTTATCAGACAGTGATGGACAACTAATTTAGTTCTCTATTATTCTCTTATTTTTCGATTTCCATCCATTATTTTCTCTTTTGCATTGCACCTCCATGTGTTTCCCTTGATGCATGCGTTGATATGGAAATTGATTTGATAATTGCTTCGTGCATACACTAGTTTAGGTGTGTATTGTGACACACATCATCTATGTATAGTACGCCTTAACTTCAGTTTTCTATATTAGCAATAGAAACATAGGGTTATTTAGAAAATATACAGATTATTTTCACAATGACCTAGGTTACTTTATGTTATTTCTAATAATGGCAGAAGTAATTTGATTCACAATTATAAATTCTTTTATATTAACTTTTATAATGACATAAATGGTTAATTTAGATGAAGATTAGAGGTAAATTATATTTTTTTAATATGACAAAGATAAGTAATTTAGATATAAACTTCAGGATTACTTTAGACTATTTTTGATGAGTGTGGGGCTGGTCGGTCTTGGGAGGCCGAGTGGCCCTTGATGCACCACCTATTCATCTAAACATTGCGGATTCAATCTCCTAGGTTTGGTATCTTATAGTCCAAGGCAGTTGCCTGTGTCGCAAAGCATGAAGGAAGGGGACAACAGGTCTAGATGGGGCCGACTTGCCTAGGGACGACTATGTTCTGAACCCTCGGAGGCCGTTAACCAGTAAGTTCAATTTTTATCAGGGCTGTCTAATTAGCGCGCGTGGGAAGCTACCTAGCCACCGATTCAGGACTCCCACTCACGTGTCCCCGCTGCTTTCTTTTTTCTTGCTGGTGGTCCCCTCCGAGTCTCGTACAAGTTATGCACAAAACTTTCGAGTCCCCACACAAGTTATGAACATAAATCATGGACTCGTACAAGTTATGAACATAAATCATGAACAGAAAAATATACTAGCAAATTATGTGCAAAATTTATGAACAAAATGTTTTATATAAAATATTATGTGCATAAATTATGAACAGAAAAATGTAGGAACCAAAGTTATGCACAAAATTATGACCCCAAGTTAAGAAGCTGAAGCAGAAATTTGAGACAAAATTTATATACCAAAATTATGTAACAAATTTATATACTAAGAAATACAAAACAAATTTTGTTTGCGGTGCAGCCACCGCACGACCTCCGCGGGCCAGCCCGCGTGGTGCTCGCCACGGCTGCCGGCGTGCCGTCGCACCAGGCTGCACGAATAAAAAGGGGAAAGCAAGAGAGAGCTCAGGCCACCAGATCTAAGCTTGGCCCCGAGAAGCCACGCTCCTGATGCCGCGCGTGGGAGCTCGCAGTCTCGCACGCACGCGCCGCCGCTGGTCACCGGGAGCTCGGACACGGAGCTGGCCTGTGCCGCCGTGAATGAATCCTCCCGGCCGCCCGTCTGTGCTACAGCTCGGCGGCGGCGGCAGCGCTCCGTCGCATGACCTCCGCGGTCTGCCGTGCGCGGTGCAAACTGCAAACCACGGCCGCCGGTCCTCCCACGGAGAAAGAACGGAAGGAGAAAAGCGAGAGAGGAAAAGGAAATGAGAGAGAAGATGGGCAGCAGACTGCCGCGTTTCGTTCAGCACGTGGACGGGCATCGGTCGCCGAGTTGGAAACAAAGGAGCGAGGGTATTTATCCTCGCCTTGTGAGACCCTCGTCCATTTGAGGATCATTGGCCACTAGGATCGAACCAACGTTAATACAACACTCCATATCCTGGATAAGCACATAATGGAGGCGAGGGATTGGGCTAGCTGGCCGGGGCTAGGCTTGTCAGCCCAGCTTCTACGCAGGACTTGCAATGGCACATCAAAACTCGTAGAACTTTATTAGTTTAAATAAAATAAGTATAGGACTTAGGATATACTCTATTTGTTATTTACAAGCTGGCAGTCGAGACATGATTCAATGGCTGCCAAAAATATCTTATTTATATTTAACCTATATACTTCTTGGTTGGAACAGGCTCTTATAAATTGCCATCCCTTATAAAAGTATGCTTGACTAGGTGCCAAGATTAGTTGCGTTGCCATGCTTAGCCTCTGTAGGAGTCAAGGACTGGCAAGCTCTTACCGCCGCTAGCGAGCTATAGTGTTTTACTTATAAAGTTTAATCTCTATCACATCGAATGTTTAGATACTAATTAGAAGTATTAAATATAGACTAATTACAAAACCAATTGCAGAGGCTAATTCGCGAGATGAATCTATTAAGCCTAATTCATTCATGATTAGCACATATTTACTGTAGCATCACATTGTCAAATCATGGACTAATTAGGCTTAATAGATTCGTCTCGCGAATTACCCTCCATCTGTGCAATTGGTTTTATAATTAGCTCATGTTTAGTCCTCCTAATTAGTATCTAAACATTCGATGTGATAGGGACTAAACTTTAGTCCGTGGACCAAACACCCCATTAATTACACTTGAGAAATTAACAGATGAGCAACATTGAATAATTAAGTTTTGAAACTTGGGCAAGTGTTGTAGGCCATATTGAGAGTGGAAACCAAGTGTTAGGTTTGCTTTGGTTGGTTAATACCTAGGTGTGTATTCACCATGGCTCTTGAACATCTCTCTGTATGAGCCACATATATTGAAAGGTGATATATTGAATCAATGCTTATCCTTGGTTGAGGGTATGGAGGTTGATATTGCATCGTTTGGGTATCGTTGTACACCATGCATGTATGAATCAATTTGAATTGCCACACTCTACGTTGTTAGAAAGCTCTTGGGTGTTAGACCTCAATGTAGAGTCCCACGAAAAGGGATTATGGAAGATCAAGCTCATAACAGCATGATTTTACTTGTGTAAATCTTTGATGTTTGACTTAGAGATTATAGATGCCATGTCTTGGTTATCAACTTGATAAAAAATGGTTTTATGCAATTTAGTTGCCCTCCTGTTCCAATGTATAATATTATGTTCCAATGTGTGGTATTATGTATAAGTCGTGTCAATACATAGTTTTGCTGATATTTTGTTTTGCAGATGAGCTGAGCGTCGTTTATGGCTACTTCCCCCCTCCAAGGGTGACTTGGGTGAGGAGTGATGGCGGGGCTATGTGTGTACAATGTGTGGTATTATGTATAAGTCGTGTCAATACATAGTTCTGCTGATATTTTGTTTTGCAGATGAGCTGAGCGTCGTTTATGGCTACTTCCCCCCTCCAAGGGCGACTTGGGTGAGGAGCGATGGCGGGGCTATGTGTGTACAGCATGAGCACTGTAAATTGTGGTTATGGAAACTCGAACTAAGTGTCTAATAGTATGTGAACCCTTGATATATGATATGTAATTATGTATGGCTGCTACCTTGCGATTTTCGTGCTTGTGGAGCATAATTGAGATATGTTCCAAAGATTACCCATATTAAATAGCTTAAGTGGGATGGGTCTCTGCGGTCAATTGTTCGGTGTTTAGGTAATTTGATTGGGGTGGTTCCTCACATGCCCCACGTTTTACAGTGGAACGACTGCAGTTTGTTTTTTTCGGGTAAGAAAGAGCTTTATTAACTAGGCGGGAATAGAATTACAACCGTTTATGACTTGGTCCGGGACACACGCAGGTGCACGACCCAGCCAAACCGCGGTATGAACCGTGCGGTATTACCGGAGAATCGACATTTAGTATTTGACCACGCCATTTAATACCATCCAAAATATCCGGTACTAAACGCATTATTACACCGACCGGTACTAAACGGCTTTGCGCCTAAATAATAAAGAAGAAATTTGATGAACAGCCAGGAGGTCCCCGCATGTATGAATCAATTTGAATTGCCACACTCTACGTTGTTAGAAAGCTCTTGGGTGTTAGACCTCCATGTAGAGTCCAACGAAAAGGGATTATGGAAGATCAAGCTCATAACATCATGATTTTACTTGTGTAAATCTTTGATGTTTGACTTAGAGATTATAGATGCCATGTCTTGGTTATCAACTTGATAAAAAATGGTTTTATGCAATTTAGTTGCCCTCCTGTTCCAATGTATAATATTATGTTCCAATGTGTAGTATTATATATAAGTCGTGTCAATACATAGTTCTGCTGATATTTTGTTTTGCAGATGAGCTGAGCGTCGTTTATGGCTACTTCCCCCTCCAAGGGCGACTTGGGTGAGGAGTGATGGCGGGGCTATGTGTGTACAGCATGAGCACTGTAAATTGTGGTTATGGAAACTTGAACTAAGTGTCTAATAGTATGTGAACCCTTGATATATGATATGTAATTATGTATGGCTGCTACCTTGCGATTTTCGTGCTTGTGGAGCATAATTGAGATATGTTCCAAAGATTACCGGTATTAAATTGCTTAAGTGGGATGGGTCTCCGCGGTCAATTGTTCGGTGTTTAGGTAATTTGATTGGGGTGGTTCCTCACATGCCCCACGTTTTACAGTGGAACGACTGCAGTTTGTTTTTTTTCGGGTAAAAAAGAGCTTTATTAACTAGGCGGGAATAGAATTACAATCGTTTACGACTTGGTCCGGGACACACGCAGGTGCACGACCCAGCCAAACTGCGGTATGAACCGTGCGGTATTACTGGAGAATCCACCTTTAGTATTTGTTCGGTACTAAATGACCACGCCATTTAATATTAGCCAAAATACCTGGTACTAAACGTACTATTACACCGACCGGTACTAAACGGCTTTGCGCCTAAATAATAAAGAAAAAAATTGATAAACAGCCGGGAGGTCCCCGCACACGCGCATCGTCGCAAGTCTGCACGTGCGCGGTCCGTCGGATTCAAACCTACGACCTCAAGCCTCGCGCGAACCTTCTTTACCATCGTAGAGAGGCCTTTAGTACCGAGCAATAACACCACCCGGTACTAAATGGTGCATTTAGTACCAGTTGGTATTATTGACGGAACTAGATGGTACTCCACGGGATACTGGCATTATTGCTTGGTACTAATAAAAGGTCTTCGAGGACCGAAAATTTCTATCAGTACTAATTTCGTGCGAGCCATCTGGTACTAACGTAAAGGACGGATGCTCATATTTAGTAGTGAGTTCATGAGCAATTAAATTACACTCTCTTTTGACCTGAACCACGCACCACCTATCCAACAATTGGGCGTGTTGCTTCCGTTATGACGAAGCTAATCTCCGATCTGTCCTCCCTGCTTCTCATGGCTTTAAGCACTCTTGCGCAGTCTGTCTCGACGATCACTGATCCATGTGCCCACTGTGTTGCTAAACGAACACCCTCAGCACATGCTTTTGCTTCCGCTTCGGCTGCATTGGCACAGCGGAATATTGCCCGCCATGCAGTGAAGATCACTTCTCCCCTATGGTTCTTTGCTATCACACCGACACCTGCAGCTCCAGTTTGTTCAACGAACGAGCCATCGATATTAACCTTGGTCCAACGTTCAGGTGGGGGCGTCCAACTCTCCAGTCTCCTAGCCTCCTCTCTGTTGCCGGACCCGCTACAATGCTCCTTCCCTTTTCTTGATGTTATCTCTTCCTTCTTTCTTGCCTGTTCACAAGACTCACGCATGTTTAATAGAAAAAAGACTGAATCAGCTAGTTGAGACGAACCTGATTGATGTGTGATATTATTGTGAACCGACCACGTCCTCCAAAGAACAAGCTTTGTCAGGTCACGCTGTTCTGGTGAGCATGTGTCTAGCAGGAGTAGCCAATCAGGTCCGGAACCACTTCTCGTCTGGTAATGGCCAGTGCATGCGCATGGCTTGTCTCAGATTATATATATGCCTGCGGGCATTCCACCGTCGCGTGGAAACTTGTTTCTGCAGTTATACCACACAGAGTGCAGGTGTCCTCCTGTTCCAGTTTTCTGGTGAATTTGCGTCGTCTAGTCGGGAGAGCGTTCCTGGCTAGTTTGCAAGTAAAAACATTTACCTTCAGTGGCACGCTACCCTTCCAGACCATCCCATACTTCCCGTTCTCCATCCGGAGCAAAGCTAGAGGCTGCATTCACACTCAAAACACGTAGCTTCAATCCCAGATTATAAGCACACCGTACTGTGAAGGAACCTGTTTTTTCTAGTGGCCATGCAAGGAAATCCTCTGCTGGCCTTTCTGGCAACTTAATTTTGGCTATAGTATCTGCATCAGCCTGGTTAAAAATCCCAACGAGTTTGTCATAGTCCCAATCTCGACCCTGGATATCTCCAAGCACTTGTTTGACTTGTTCTTGATCCTCCAAACGTCCTTTTTCATTGAACATGATAGAGCACTTTCCTGGGTTTACTAACTGACCAGTGCATCGTTAGTAACTGCAGTTAGTTGTGATGGCGAGGTTTCAGCCCAAGAGACCTAATTAAGGTTATAGAAATAGGTTTTCATTTATAAAAAATATATAGTTTGAATTTTATTTAGATTCAAACTCAAACTTGACTAAGAATCTCCAAACAAATAAATAAAATAAACTCCAACTCAAGCATTCAACATGCTCTAGCATTAAATAAACCATGTCTGACTTACTAAATTGTAGTTAGGGATGACTGAAGCAAGTGTGACTTAAGTTTGACCAACATTTACTTGGATTCATTGTCACACAAAAAGTTTTAAAAAATCCATATTTTTGCACAATTTAGCATGCCACAAAAATATGTTAATGTCTCATATAGTCTTTGTTTCCATTTGTTGTATCCCATCCCATTCAGGTATCATGCTTCATGTATGTACCTGCTGAATGATGTGTAACAGGTAACTGTTGGCGCATTGCAATGCAATTCAAGAAGAAAGATGGAACTGGTTTATTTACTTTATCTTCAGAAAAGCATTATCATGTGTGTTCATTCATATGTAATAAGAGCCGAAGTCGACCTGCGGCGGCTGCTTGGCTGATCGATGGAGATCTAGTGGAACAGGGCAACATTACTCACCACTCTGACTGCGACAAAGGAAACGGATCCGTGACATGGAGTTCCGTGGCGGGCGTGGTGAGGCCCCCGCGCGTGGTATTTCTTCGAGGCAACGAGAGCGAGGTGGAGTCTAACAGCAGAATTGGCGAGACCCCCGCGTGTTGTGTTATCGTGGTGGCGACTGCGAGGCAGCCTGCAAGAGGTCCAGATTCGGTGGTATCACTCAGTCAGGTGGAGTGTGGTGCTGCAACGGCACTACAACGGAGGGTCCCATAAGGCGGTAGCCTTCTCGGTGCGATGCAGTCTGCTTTTATCAGTTCCCTGTAGACGCAAGACCATGCCTGGAGGTTTCGACAAATACATGAGCGGGAATGTTGGTGGATGCCATAGTGGCGAGTGGAGTGGTGAGGTTGTGTTGACGTCCCAATCCAATCGGTCGGGTGTGGCGGCTTTGAGTTGAGTGGCTACCCATGTTGATGTCCCAATCCAACCGGGCGAGTCTGTTTTATTTTTCTTTTCTTTTCCTTTTCCTGCCTATGGTGTCCCAGTATTATAGTCTTATATTTTTTTCTACTATATCAATGAAACCCGCACTATCTTGTGCGGTTCGTCAAAAAAATTTCATATATAATAATGCAATGCCTTCTGCATCCCTTTCTGGTGCAGCTAGCATAATGTTTTTATTCATTTATTAAAAATACAGACTTTGTATATGTAGCCTGACCTCTAGCTGTTCAGTGTGATGTATCCGTTTTGGATCATCCACTGCATACTCCAATGGTTATTCACGTTCTTGAGCGTCCAATAGGCCCATCCAAAGGTAGCTCGTCCATAAACCTCTTGCTGCGCTTGCGCAAACCTCTGGTAGTCTGTCTTCGATGCGCCTTGAATGGTCCATTCGGCTACCCACTCCCCTGTAAAATTGCATCACATAAAAATTACAAGAAGCCGAGGAAGACGATAATCTAGACTGATCAAGCCACTGCCAAGAGCTTACCCACGAACGTGAGAGGGAGCCCGTTCTGATTCGTGACGGCGGCGAGGTCAGCGGAGCGGTTGTTCCTGACGAAGTCGATGTTCTGGTCCACGGTGAGGCTGTTGAACTTGCTATCAAAAAGGTTGTAGTAGTGCACGTCGAGGACGGCGCCGGAGAAGCCGCCGGCGAACTGAAGGAGCTCGGTCGCGTCCGCGGACAACCTGTTGGACATGATCACGTAGGCTGTCGATGTGTGCTGCCTCACGGCGTTGTAGCCGTCCTGGTAATACTTTTTCAGGCTGGGCAGGGTTGCGCCCGGCGCCAACGGCTCGTTGAGAAGCTCGATGGCCAGGAGGCTTGGGCTGTTCGCATACCTGTAGATGAGAATTTCGTAGTTTATTATCAAGCATTTTTAAGACAATGGAAAAAAAACTAGTTTTCATGTTTTCAAATTCAAGACCTTTTTGCGAGAAAATCGATGACTTGCACTGTCTGAGCTATGTTTGCATCGCTAGTTCCCCACTCTTGCGAGCCGTCTCTAGTTGCACTGTGCTCGAATGGGTTTTGAGACCCCGGGGCAGCGTGCAAGTCCACAATAACACCCAAGTTGTACTTCCTGTGCGCAAAATTTAATGTGCAAAAGACACAGTTTGGTTAGCAACTGAGACATGCTTCTTGTTTAACAGAAATCTGGAGATGCGGGTGTACACTTACTCTGCCCAGCTGAATGCATTATCCAACGCTTGGAGAGAGCCTCCAACGAATGGAAGTGGAGGATTGGGGTCACTGGCAATCCACCATCCAACTGGGATTCTCACCGCGTTCAGTCCACTTGATGCAATGAAATTGAAGTCGTTCTCGGTTATGTATGTATTCCAGTGATTCTACAAAGCAAACGAGGAGATCAACATTGACCTAAAAGCAAGGCGGTTCACAACTGCTAATAGTCTTTGCATGTCATTATAATTAAAAACAATATGAAAAAGAGTTTCTAAAGGATATATCAATCCTTGACAAGTCCAAGCATGTCAATTAATTGTGAAGCAAAATGTGTATACGTCATTGCATAATTTCAATCATGCCAGTGGGATCTGCTGTACATCGCTGACCAATATGGCCGGCATTGAATGGACAAGTCAGACACATTGACGCCTTAACTATTGTCAAACTACAAGACTGGGCATGCATGTTCTTGAAGAAATTAAGACGCGTTTTTAATACATTGCCACGGGTTTCAGGGGTGTGGCTGTACTTTCTTGGGTAAAATATGCTGAACTGAAAGCTATCGGTCACTACCAATGCAATTATTTACAAAGAGCCCTAGTGTAGATGTTAAAATAAAGTTAGCAACAGAGCACCTGATAGCCTCCATTGTAAATCTGTAACTGTAGATTTCAAGGTCAATTTGGTTCAACTGCCTAACATTTGAATTCAGGTCATTTTGACTGATCATCTTAAATTCTTAATTCAAAAAAGCAAATGATATTGCTAAAGAAACTAATTGAATTGATCTTAAAGTCATGCCAAATTGACTCATCAACATTTAAATCAAGAATAAGACTCGTCATTTAATAATTAAGGGTATTGAAATATTTCATCTACCACCAATTTACACACTGGGAAGATAGCTATGCAGCTTCTGTCGACTAATACTTTAATCAGTTGTACCACCTTTGGAGTGCATTTACCTAATAATAATCTTTTTATTTTTACTTGCACTAAAATGTGTTGTTGGGATAGTGATACAGTCTGAACGAAAATTTGAAAATAATTTATTAATTTAGCAAATGTTGAATAATGCCGTCAGGGTAGTAGCAGGAATGGCAGCACATGTCTTGCGCATCATTGATCATGGGCGCCAACTAACATGGTTTGCGCATATTATGCACGACAGTTCTGCGTTTATCTAATGTTGGTTTCAACGATTCCTCCTGCTGTTTATTGGCAAAAGATCACAACACAAATATTCGTTTTCCCAAGATATCAAAGATTTAGCTAGATTTGTAAAAGCATTACTTCGTGTAACAAGTGGAAACTGACATGAGAGCTGACGTATATCTTACCCTGAGCACCTCTGTGGCTTTTGTTATGCCATAGCCATTGCATATCTGATATTCCCCTTGCAAGCGGGCGACATTATTTGTGACAAAAACTGACGGGTCATCGTCACCCCAGTCTGTGTCCTCACTGTGATCTGCTGTCACTGACTCCATGGTCTTTGCCTAAGATCATCAATCCATCATATATATATGTTAAGGTAGAAAAACCAATATTGTAAAGCAAAAAACTATGTTAATAAAAAAGGATAGCTTCAGATGATCATGATCGGGATAATATATCTTTAATTTTTCTTTTTTAATTAGAACTGGACGTAGGCCCTGTTCTCAATTAGGCCACGAAAATTTAATTTATTTTCCCCTCATTTCACACACTAAACTAAGAGACAATGTTCTTCTAATTCGAACATAGTTTTATGCTTCTTTGAATGTGTTCAGTATAATTCTGAGTTCGGTCTTCGTCGTTATTAGTACAGCCTAGCACGCCAGCCACTACATCGCTGCTAGGCCACTTGTTTGAACCGACTGGCATCTTAGACTAAGAGGGCCTATCTTTGTTCTCACTAGGCTATTAGACTAAGAGGGCTTATCTTTGCTCTGACTAGGCTATTAGACTAAGAGGGCTTATTACTAAATGAGAGAATTAGCTAGGTTGAGCCCCTGGTATTTGAGTAGGAAGATTGGTGTCTTTGAATAACCGCGTTCACCACTAGCTAACAAAGTTGCAGAATGTTAGGCTCTGCTTCCGCCCTCTTCCCGCCGTCACCGCGACTTGGACTGCCGATCGCACTATGTCCAAGAAAAGTCGGCAACCAAGCAACTTCGCGGTTGCGGCCTTTGCACATGCCAGCATGCCATTGCCAAATCCTACCCAGCTAGTATCAGGTACCTGCAAGAAGAGCCCGTTGGGCGCCCTGATGCGGACCCTGCTCTTGTCGCTGTCCCTGCGCACGAGCTGGAACGTCTCCGACGGCCCCGGCGTGGTGGCCGTCGCGACGACTCCGCCGGTGGCGTTGACGCCAACGAACTGGTTGCCGAACACGCGGAAGTTGAAAGTCGTCTCATCAATCCTCCACAGCTGCACGAATCAAAACGTTATTAGCAATACACACGTACAAGTTTGCTTCAAGGAGAAACTACTAGCAATTAAGTGACCTTGAAGGTCTCCCAGCCGGACGGCTGCACCCGGTCGGCGAGGATGGCGGCGCCGCCGCCCTGGTCGGCGACGAGGTACCTGTTCTGGGTCACGGACTTGAACTGGAGCTGGGTGCCATCCTGCACATATAGGCGCGTTCTCAAGATTCAGCAGCAGCTAACATATATAAATGGTAGCGCACTAGCGCGACCTGCATCAGGTTCGCCATGCCGTTCTTGAGCACTACACAAGTAGAACTTACGTACCAGGAGGTCGTTGTTGGGAATGCCATCGAAGAGGGAGGGCAGTATCCAGCCCTCCGTCAGGAGCCAGCCGCCGAGGTTCACCGCCCGGATCGGCGGCCCCGGCGCCCCTGCAGCCGCCATCGTCCTCCTGGCATCAGATCGGGGGAGGAGCCACGACGAGCAAACGAGGAGGAGGAGAAGCGCGAGTCCCGCGCTGCTCATGACTGGTCGGTCAACCAGAAAGCCACTAAACTAACCAATCCATCAGCCCCACTATATAGATGCTCCCTGCTCTTGCGTGGCCGCGCAAGCCACGTCGTGGGCTCTGACGTGGGTCGTTCACGCGCGTGGTTCTTTAAAGGTGGAAAGTACGTGGATCGGACAGGACTCAGCCATTCAGCTGGCCAGAGCTTCTTGTTTTGCAGTGGCAGTACGATTGTAACGATAGTGCCAGTGATTTTCTTCCAGAAGCGGTAGGACCGGTTGACCAACATTTCGGCGATTCAATGCTAAACGAGGTCAAACGTTTGAAGGCTTTTATGACGGGCGACTGAATTGTTCAGAACCGGCCACAAGTTAGGCTGAACCGGCGACTGGAAATTTATATTTACCTCAGTCGTCTGTCTCGAGGTATATGACCACGCTTCTTTGAATGGCTGTCTTTTGTCTGTCCAAATGGTATTTTAAGGTAGTATGTACCATAGGACTCGATCGTATTCGGAGGCTCTTTTTTATATCTTGGCATTCTAATGCACCACACCAGAATCCGAAATAAAGATTGGAAAATTATAGAGGAAAGATTTTAAAGAAAACTGAGCACATGGAAAAGCAAGATGCTCTCCTATGGAGGCATGCTAACCTTGATTAACAGCAATCTCTCCATGTACATGATTTCCTTCTTTGAAATTCCAAAAGAAATCCTTAAAAATTTGGATTCCAACACAAAAGAAAACTTAGATTAACAAAGTGGAATATCTTGTGTAGAATAAAAGAGCAAGGAGGTCTAGAATTTTTGATTTGGAAACCCAAAACAAATGCCTCTTAAGTAAATGGATTTTCAAGCTCCTTAATGGGATGGAATCTGGCAACAAATCCTGAAAAATAAATATTTAGGCTCCAAAATAATTTCTCAGGTAGTGAAAAAGCCAGGGGACTCACTTTTTTTGTCAGGGTTAATGAACGTCAAAGAAGATTTCCTTAATTATGTAACCTTTAAATTGCAAAATGGGGAACAAATCAGATTTTGAGAAAATAAGTGGCTAGGAAATACAAGCTTTAGTGAGCAATACCCATCACTTTACAACCTGGTAAATAGGAAGTACGACACCATAAAAAAGGTCATGGCTTCAACCCCCTTGACGTTTCCTTCATGAGAGCTCCAGGAGGCAAAAAACTTATGAATTGGCATGAGTTAGTGACCCAGATTGCAAGTGTCCACATTGTGAACCAACCAGACATGTTCATTTGGTCATTACATAGAAATGGACTCTTCTCTATTCAATCAATGTACATAGCGATTCTAGATGTAAGGATTCTTCCCATTAACAAATTCTTATGGAAATTAAAACTTCCCCTTAAGGTTAAAGTTTTGTAAGGATCGATGGCCCAAGAAGGGGGACTTTGAATTGGAACTTTTTTTTCAAATTTCTAAAAGAAGTAAAGCAAATCTTAGACTAGAATTCTAGTATTGCCCAATCTACAAGGTTCAAACCTAAAAACTAAGCACACTAGAAAAAATGAACCTAGTAAGAGAGCACACTATCATGATCATCATTTCCTAAGCCAAGATACAAGCAACACAAAGTAAAGCAAAGCACAACTTGATCAAGGGCAAATAAGGCAAGTAAATTGCAGGAAGTAAATGCTCAAAATGAGTGTGGAAACGTAAAGAGTGAGGACATGAAGACACCGAATTTTTTCCCGTGGTATCGAGGAGTTGACGCTCCCCTCTAGTCCACGTTGGAGCACCCACTAAGGGTTTTGCTCCCCAATCCACTAAGACTCGAGTGGTTCACTAAGAATGCTCATTCTCCATCTCCGAAACGGTGAGCTTCACACCATGTACAAGATCTTCTTCTTGGGGCTCCCACAATCTCAAAGAGCTCACCAAGAACCTTCGGGTCACCAAGACCGTCTAGGTGACGTCAATCACCAAGACTAACAAGCTTCAATGCTTCACTTCATCAACCCTCAGCTAGACCATGAACTAGATGCACACTTGCTACCCTCTAACTACAGGGACCCCCTTCCGGAAGTCCCGCTGATTACCTGTATCAATTCCTGGATCAATAGCTGATGTAGTCCTCATTACAGTTTAGTATCAAAACAATAAAAGATGCATTAAAATAAAGAAAATAGATTTCACCTTTACGCTGTGAAAAGCGGTGCAGCTACCCATTCCACAGGCAGAATGAAATTATAGTATCAAAAGTCTAACATGTACAATGAAAGCAAGGCTGAATACACTTATGGTTAATACTCAACAAGTCCCAACATTTACTAAGTAATTATATGCAATTTGGGAGGTGGACAAGGAACATGGTTTATAGGTATAATCCTATATGCCTAAAGGATCTCACATATGTAAAGTGGATTTAGACAGGTGAGTTTTATAAGGACTCTCTAAAAAGGTTATTATTTTATGTAATAAAAGCTGTGACATCCCTAGTAATTAAAAGGCTAAATCAAAGAAACATCAAGAGATTAAGAAACAAATCAAAGTGTTGAGATTCAGAAACATCTCAAATTTAGCTAAGTGTTAAAACACCCCTAAAGGGTGCTCATTAGGGGAGAAAATAAAAGTAGATTTTACATAAGAACTCAAATTTTGGCTAATATAAAAGTGGTAGACCTCTTCAAATTGAATAACTTCTATAATTAGCACTTTTCCTAATTTTGAGTGGAATGTGCTAAAAAATTGGGTTAAAGTTCGGCCAAATTCAAATCAAATTCAAAAACAGCTTTGACCGATGTTCTACCAAAGTTCACCCGATTTTATCTCCAAATCTAGCAAGTTTTTCACCATTGGCCTTTGTAGAAGTTGGAGCCTATAGTTTGGTTTCAAACTTTTATATTTGAACTTTTTCTTGCGCAGTTCAAATTTTGAGAGAGAAACCAGTACAAAGGATCCAGCCTCTCGCATCACCCAGAATGCCATGTGCGCCAGAGCGCGGTCACCACCCGACGGCGAGTTCGCTAGCGCCACGTGGTGCCACGGCCCTGGCTCCGCCGTTTCTCCCAACCGCCGGCCACGCCGTGACAACACAAGGCGCAGCTCTGGCCAACCCGCGCATGCCCGATCCTACCCCTGGCATGCCATATCCTGGCTAGCCAACCGCCGCCCATGCACCATGCCATGCGCTGGCGCACCACACGCCACCGCCGGCCAACCCCGTGCATCCGCTCCCAGCCCGCCACTGCTAGTCCACCACCGGCCGCGCGAATGAGCAGAAGGACGCGCCTGGAAGTTTCCTCCTTATCCCTCCGCTTTGCTAGCTATAAAAGCCCCTGCCCATGCTCACCGGCCAACCGAACCTGAAGCTCCGCCACTCACCATTGACACTGCCTAGTCGAGCTCCTACCTCCGAGCACCACCGTCGCCACCCAAGCCCTTTAGCGCCTCCCCCAACCCTCGTTGCACTTTCCTCACCCCATAGCCAGCCTCCACCGCCACCGCCGCCCTCGCCAGAGTCCGAGCCGGAGCGCCGCGCCCGACGCCTCTCCGCCGAGTGCCGTCGCCAATTGTCCTCCGCCCTCAAGCCCTACACCGGACCAGTTTCTGGTGAGCCCCTCATCCCTCTCCCACCCTTAGCCCGCGCCCCCACGGCGGCCCCTTGCCGGAATTTCACCGCCACCCCAAGGGCCACATTGTGATTAGGATTTTTGATTCAGGGGCTTTAGTGAAAAATCCAGGGGCCTCGTTGTGGAAGTTTGAAAACTCTGAGGGCCTTTCGATAAAAATGAAAACTCAAATTTGAATAAAATGCACAGAAAATGGTTGAAACTTTGAAAATCTGTACAAAATCATAGAAAAATGATAAAAATTCAAACTAAATTTTTTTAGATTCTTGATGCTCATATATGACTAGTAAAAATACTTGTTCCTGTGAAATATGTGTTTTCCATTGCTTAATGAAATACATGTTGTTTAATATCCTTATTATGGAATAAATAGATCTCATGTTTATAAAATCTTGAGAAATTCACAGTAGCCTCCAATAGTGTTGAAAACCATTCTGTAAAATTTGTAGAGCTAAACTGATGATATAACTTTAGTTAAAAATCATTCTTTTTAATCTATAGAATAACCATGTTTGATTTTTAGTAAATTTTGTAGTTGTCAAATCCATCTAAAAGTTTTACAGTATATTTGTAGTGTAGAGGAAAAGTTCCTGTAAAAATATCATGTTTATATCTTAACATATGCTTCCTGAAATATTTATTCATGTTGAAAGCCAGTTTAATGGATAATAATTATTATTAGGACTTGTAGGCTCACAAGTAACTATTTGTGCTTTTCATCAGTGACATGATCACTCCAAAATGGGTTGCTAAATAGTATCAACATGACCCCACCTTTTGTATTTTTGAATAATAAGCTTCTAAGAATCTTATATGTGTACACAATAACCATCAAAATAAAATTCATGTTTTCTTCCAAACCAATCTTGTTTTGTGAAGAAAAGAAATGTTATAAACTTGTCTAGGTGAATGTGGCCGAAAATACACCCGATGCTTTTGCAATGATTAACGAAATGCAACCTACATCATGAAAAATTAGAAATGAAATCTTATGTATATGCATCTCATGTAGAAGCTAACCTCGCTGACGGCACATACGAGCTGGTCCTGGAAGCTGAAGAGGAACACTCTCCTGCTGCATTAAACCTGATCGAGGTGACCCAAGACCTAAACCTAGATTCAGAAGAGCCCCAGGCTAACCTAGGACAAGAAGGCAAGCCCCAGAGCATAACCCTAGTTTTCCGATTTATGCATTATCCTATTTACTTATGTTTGTGCATTAAGTTTATAGGAGTTGCCTTGAAACCTTAGTTGCATGCTCCCTAGTACCCATGTTTTAATAGTAGCATGATAAGTCATTTAGTTGCTATGCTAAACAGGAATAAGGTAAAAGTCGAGTGATTTCCTATCACTCATGACCTATAGGAGTTGCCTGTTTACTTATGTTGGAATCATAAGGTTGACGGGCGGGGCTTGGTACTATTGTTGATGCCCCGTAGGAAAACTACGAAGGCTGAAATGTGTTAGAGTCGTGATCAAGTATTTGAACGTACTAAGAACATGCTGAGATTATGGGTTATCAATAAGCCTAGTACCTGATTGAACCGGCGTGGACCTTTTCCCCGCTCTCTTTAGCTGGAACCGGGTTCCCCTGATGTATCATGTGGGTACAAGTGCGGCCACGGCACGACGACATTCTGGGGACCGGTGGGGCCTTGTATCCAAGGGAAGTAGGCTCTGGAAGAGCGCTGCGAATTGATGGGAACCGCTGATATATGTGAACCCGTAGTGGTACGCATATGTCATGTGTTTAGGTTCACCTTGCAAGGTTAAGAAATTCAATTCAAGCCGTCTGCTTCTCACAATTTGGGACTGCTTGATCACCTTTCTGCACTGAGTAAGAAGTTGAACAAGGATGATGCTTAATATTGATGCTTGGCTAAATTGCTTGTTCTACCATGCTTGATTAAAATAGGTGCTTACCAAGAATGGTTAATCAACTAGAACTTGCTGCTAAAACTTGAAAGGAAGGATCCACTTTAGAAGCTTATGGCAAAAACAAACCCCTCAGCCAAAAAGCCTTGCATGTCTAGGAGTCGGGGGATTAGATACCACCTGACGGGTAAGTCTTGGGGAGTATTAGTATACTTAACCTTGCTTGTGGCTATGTTTTCAGGTAATGTTGTTGATGTTGATGATGTGGTTGCTAGTGTTACTTGGCCGTACCAGCTCCCTCCGGGATGGACGGTTGAGTGGTACCCGTCCTCGGTGGGCGAAGACTGTGGTGAGTGATATCATGGATGGCTTCACCATGGTATCGTGTATCGACATTAAATTTATCATTATTTTTCCGCTGCATTTGAACACTGAACAACTTTATGTTTTGAATTCGGTTTGTAATAAATGATTTGGGACTTCTGTAATGATTACATTTGGATTGTTATAATCTCTGGGCTCATCTTCATATGAGTGTTGTATGCTTGTTTCGATCAGAAATACGTGGTTGTATTGGGTGAAACCCGACAGACTACCATTTTGATCCGATTAAAGTGTTTGTTCGCATCTTAGGCGATTTTTAGCACACTTTAGCTAGGTTAATTTGGGTGGTTCTGCCACAGAAGCTGCCTCTCCTACCAGTCCCCAAATTTTCACTCTGGAATCCTGTTCTTCGACCTTCATCCAGCATTTCCAAAACACTAATACCACCCAAAGACTAATCATGGTGGCTTTAACTTAGTGGGCTCATAACCTTGAGCCTCAGCTATTCGGATAGGTTATACTCTGCGCAAAGGTATACAGTTTTCCCATACGTCCAATCAGCCCATACCCTCGTGAAAAGGTGGTATTGACCTACGAGATCCATACCCGCCCGTGCCTATCTCTAGGAAGCATTCCATAGGTCCATCCACGTATATACTGGAGTCTAAACAAGGGCCACTAACATCCACTTCCTTTGTGTTATATTTAAGTAAAGCAACCTCTTCTTGAATTAGCAATGTGGGACTAAAGGTTGTGCATGCTTTGGAATTTTAAGATTAGACCACATATGGGCCTAAATCCAACAATCCCCCACCAATTCCAAAGCTGCTGTACTGAACATTCTTTATATATACCAGATTTTCGGTATAAGTCCCGTATGGGTTGAACTTACACCTAGATCAACAAGATCCATCTTCCAACAGCTTGTGAATGGACTAAGCCTTGAATTCATAGCTTTTTGCTGTCAGATTTCTTTTGAAGATGCAACTGGTACTAGGCTGCCAAAACGCCAAGTCCAAACAGAGCTTTTAATGGTCTTGCTCCCCGATCTTCTCATGAGCTTTCCAGAGAGTACCTCACTCTCACGAACTGCGACCTATCAGTTTAGCTCACATAGGTGTATTCATTTTAGGTGTTCTGTGGGATGATACCTTTTCCCTTAGTGGACACTAGAATACATTAAGGCATAATAGCTAGCCTTCCATACAGAAGAGAGTACATTATATGGAACATGGGTAATTTTAAGTGATCTGTACTCCCCGTTACAACAGTAACTTGTTTTCCTCATTTTCCAAATCAAGAATCTCCTATCAAAGAAAATAAGTTACCATTACTTTGCAACTAAATGGGTCTCAACCCCATGTCCATGTTTGCAACAAAAATCGTTGTCCGTGCAAGCCCTTTAGTAAAGGGATCTACTAGATTTTTCTCACTGCGAATATAATTCACAGCAATTACTCAAGAGTTTTTCAGCTTTCTAACAGATTTAAGCCTCCGCTTCACATGTCTCGAGGACTTCATATTATCCTTAGTACTCATAACTTTGATTAATACCATTTGGTTATCACAGTACATAAGGATTGCCGGAACTGGTTTCTCCACCAGTGGCAAGTCCATGAATAGCTCTCTTAGCCACTCGGCCTCAACCGTAGCCATATCAAGTGCTACAAGCTCAACTTCCATGGTTGACCGTGTCAAAATGGTCTATTTATATGACCTCCATGAAACTACAGCACCTGCTAGTGTAAACATATAGCCACTCGTGGCTTTAATTTCATCCGCATCAAAAATTCAGTTGGAATCACTATGTCCTTCCAATACAAATGGATAACCAGTATAGTGAATTCTATATTCGATTGTACCTCTCAAGTAACATAGCACTCTCTCTAGTGCCTCCCAATGATCCTTCCCTGGATTGGAAGTAAAACGACTTAATTTGCTCACAACAAAAGATATGTCGGGACGTGTTGCACCAGCAAGATACAAAAGGGACCCAATTATTTGTGAATATCTCAATTGGTCCAACCCTTCATCTTTATTTTTCCTTAGCTTTACACTAGCATCGTAGGGCGTAGGGGATACTTTTGCATTTTCAAAGCCAAAGCGACACAGTAATTTTTCCACATAATGAGATTGATTTAGAATAATCCCATTCTCATTTTTGGTCAACTTAATATTCAAGATAACACTTGCTTCTCCCAGATCCTTCATGTCGAAGCATGAAGATAAGAATGATTTGACCTCATCAATCACGGTAGTGTTAGTCCCAAATATAAGTATGTCATCCACATATAAGCACAAGATCATTGTTTGACCCCCACCATGGCAATAATATACACACTTATCTGCTTCATTTACAATAAAACCAGCAGACGTTAAGGTTTGATCAAATTTTTCATGCCATTGTTTGGGTGCTTATTTTAGGCCATACAATAATTTTAACAATCTGCATACTTTACCCTCATGTCCCTTAGCCACAAAACGATCAGGTTGCTCCATATAGATTTCTTCCTCCAACTCTCTATTAAGAAAAGCTATCTTCACATCCATTTGATAAATGTGTAGGCCATAGAAAGCAGCTAATGCAATGAGCACCCTAATGGTGGTTAACCTGACCACAGGTGAATAGGTGTCAAAATAATCTTCACCTTCTTTCTGGGTAAAGCCTTTGGCCACAAGTCTCCCTTTATATTTTTCAATCGTGTCATCTGGTCTCATCTTTTTCTTGAAAATCCACTTACATCCAATAGATTTGCACCCAACAGGACATTCAGCGATTTCCCAAGTCTCATTTGCCATGATGGATTCCATCTCGCTACGGACTGTCTCTTTCCAATACTCAGCATCTGAAGACGCATAAGCATCAACCAGAGTCATAGGCACGTTATCCACAAGGTATACAATAAAGTCATCTCCAAAAGATTTCTCAACCCTTTGTCTCTTACTCCTGCACGGAGTGATGATTAAATTGTTATCTTCCTCATTATCCTCTCACAGAGGTATCTCATTATCCTCTCGTAGAGGTATGTTCTAAACTTGTTCAGAGTTAGGAATGACTGCATCCACATTTTCTAAAGAACTGCTACTCGGTCTCATAGGAAAGATATCCTCAAAGAAAGTAACATCCTTAGACTCCATTATTGTATTTACTATAATCTCTGGAGTATCAAATTTAACTACCAAGAATCTATAAACAGGACTATTCTGAGCGTATCCTATAAATATGCAATCAATTGTTTTTGGCCCAAGTTTTCTTTTCTTCGACTCTAGAATGTTGACTTCCGCCAAGCATCCCCACGTTCGCAGAAATTTGACATTGGGTTTTCTACCCCTCCATGCCTCATATGGAGTTATGTCCCTTCTCTTGGTGATAACTCTATTGAGCACGAAATTTACAGTCAAGATTGCTTCCCCCCACCACATCTTAGGCATACCGACACTCTCTAATAAGGCATTTACCAAATCTGTAAGTGACCGGTTTTTCCTCTCAGCGACACCATTTGATTGTGGTGAATAGGGTGGAGTAAATTCATGGATAATCCCATGCTCAGAACAGATTTTAGAAAAGTCATTAGAGATATACTATCCTCCCCGATCATCTCTAAGTCTCTTAATCTTCTTTTCTAACTGGTTCTCAACCTCTGCCTTATATATTCTAAAATAGTTCAACGCTTCATCCATAGACTTGAGCAAGTAAACATAACAGTAACGCATTGCATCATCAATAAAAGTAAGAATATACTTTTTTCCTCCTTTAGTCAAAACACCATTCATCTCACATAAATCAGAATGGATCAAATCTAGTGGTGCCAGATTCTTCTCAAACTCTAATGCCTTAAAAGGTTTTCGAGGTTGTTTTGCTTGCACATAAGTTTGGCACTTAGAATTTTTGACTATATCACATTTAGGGATTAACTCAGATCTAGACATTCTAGAAATTGTATCAAAACCAACATGATAGAACCTCAAATGCCATATAACAACAGAATTTTTATTCAAAGCAGTAGTAACATTCAAACTATAACAAGAATCCATAGTACTTAGGCAAAACAGCCTCCGCCGTCATAGCCTTTTCCTATAAAAGCCCCAAATTTAGACACTACAACTTCATTCGACTCAAACACTAGCTTATAACCACTCCTACATAGGAGAGACCCACTCAATAGGTTCTCGTTTATCATAGGCATGTGCTGGACATTCTTCAATTGGATGGTTTTTCCTTAAGTAAGTTTCAGATCTACCGTACCAACACCAAGAACAGAAGCACACATTCCGTTTTCCATTAGGACGCTAGAAGCCCCTGCTGCCTGATATGAAGAAAACAAAGAAGCATCAGAACACACGTGAACATTTGCACCAGTATCAACCCACCAGTTGATAGACTGAAATGCAGAATGAACAATAGGAGATTTACTGTACCCTCCTGGAGTCGAGGCCTCGCCAATGGTCACATGAGTGAACTTTTTGCTCAGTTCAGTGGTCCTGTCCTTGCGGTCATGACAATCCTTGGCAAAGTGATCAGGATTGTCGTACACGAAATAGGAAAGGTCCTTTAGATCCTTCTTCTCTATTTTCTTCTTTTTAAAGCTAGTATTCTTATTCGCCTTGGGACCCTTCTTCTTGTTAAATTGTTTCTTCTTTTGAACAAAATTGGCACTGTTCTGCACGTTCTTCACATGCACATCTTCTACCCTTGCATTCTCTTCCACATCAAGAGTTGCAATGAGATCTTCAATAGAAATCTCTTCTCTTTTGTGCTTAAGAGATGTAGGAAAATCACGCCACTCTGCAGGAAGTTTAGTAACAATCGCTGCTGCAACAAACTTTGGAGGCAAAGCACATCCCAAATGTGCAATCTCACCAACTAGAAGCTGGAGATCATGTGCTTGAGTTACAATTGATTTAGCACTGTCCATGCTGAAATCAAAGAACTTTTCGCACACATACAGCCAGCGACCGGCTTCGGCTTCTGCATATTTTTCTCCAAAGCCTCCCACAACATGGTGGCCGATGAGTAATTCATATATACATCGTAGAGTTGATCCGCCAAGATGGTGAGGATGCAGCCCAATGCGGTGTTATTCACATTCTCAAACTGCAAGGTCTACTCCTCTATGAAGGGAAACACGGGGTATATCACCCACCACAGCCCCAATGACATGAGACAAAATTTGGCCCTTGTTTGCCATCTGCGGAAGTTCTCACCTCCAAACCTCTTAGGTTTTATGGCATCAGATGCATTTGCCATTGCTAGATTACAGAAATAGACACAATCAGATTTTTGGATTGTTGGAAATATGTGCCTAAAATACATTCCAGATTTTATTTGGAGGAAAAATACATTGATAAAAAATGATGCAAGCAAATAATACAAGTAAGCAAGCAACATACTGTCTAGAACAAGATTGCGCAAGAAAATTACTCAATGATCCCGCGTAGAATGTAGTTGAACATGTTGAAGCAGATGTTGCAGAATCACCAAGCAGTCGCGTGAAGACGCTGCCCAAAAACCTGATTGCCGCCCCGTGCAGGAGTCTCGCGATAGTGGTTTCGGAGATCCCGCTTTCCTTCAAGCCCAGTGCTGTCGAATTCGAAGGTCGACGAGGCGCAATAGCAAGAGATTCAGCACAGCGAATGGGAAGGCGAGCGTGTAACCGCGTCCATTCAACCAGGACGTCTCCTAGTGTTATAGACCTTCGTAGTGCATTAGTTTCCCCATCAAACAGCCTCATCAAGCAGTAGAAACTACCAATTTGAATGACAGAAACTGCTGCCATCAAATTGTTGAAACTAACACACCTTAGTGCTGTTTAAAACAACAGTTTCAATCACATTAAATCGCCATTAGGCTCAGCATAAAAAAAATAGTAACTGTACAAATAATAGCTGCGCGTGCGTGTAGCAGCAGTCTCCTTCACTCTCATTTGCACCTATTTTGCATAGAGAGGAGACTCCCGTATTTAAGCAAAGCAACCTCTCCTTGAATTAGCAATATGGGACTAAAGGTTGTGCATGCTTTGGAATTTTTAGATTTGACCAGATGTGGGCCTAAATCCAACATAACGTACATATTTAGTCACATTTTGTTTAGACGTCATTACACTTTTATTACTTATCAGTGGTACAGCTTGTGAGATGATTTCTGAATCCCAATAAATGATGATGTGATCAGGAGGTCAGATCTGCTTGAGTTGCTATCCCCCGTACATATATGATATACCTGCAGCTCCAAGGTTCATTATTCTATACTGACGTCAACAACGGCTTGTTTATTCTAGTATGGCTATACTTATTGTAATACGTATATATGTTTGCAGTGACCTCTAGATTTATTTCAGCGTGATGATTCCATTCTGAATCATAAACGTCATGTTCCAAACTGCATTGACATTCTGAAGCGTCCAGTAGGCCCATCCAAAGGTAGCATTCCCGTAAACATCTTGCTGGACTCGCGCAAACCTCTGGTAGTCCGTCGGGTTTGCACCTTGCACTCCCCACGCAGCCGACCATTCTCCTGCAAATGAATTACATAGTATATCATACAAAAATAGCAGTGATTATAATTAATTAATTATGTGTACAATTGTTTTTTTAAAAAGATGAAAAGTTGGCTTTGTTGAAATTAAAGAGAAAAGAGGATTTAAGAGGTGAAATGGTCTCTGCTAGATTTCTTACCCACAAAAGTGAGAGGGCGCCCATTCTGGTTTGTGATGGTGGCGAGGTCAGCGGAGCGGTTGTTCCGCACGAAGTCGATGTTCTGCTCTACCGTGAGGTTTTCGAACTTGCTATCGAACAGGTTATAGTAGTGCACGTCTAGGACGGCGCCCGGGAAGCCACTGGCGAACTGGAGGAGCTCTTTTTGGTCTGCTATCTGTAGCCTGTTAGACATGATCACGTAGGCTGTCGGCGTGTACCGGCGCACGGCGTTGTAGCCATCCTGGTAGTATTTGGTCAGGCTAGCTAGGCAAGGTTGTGCCCGGCGCCAACGGCTCGTTGAGCAGCTCGACGGCCAGGAGGGCTGTGTTGTTCGCGTACCTGTTTGTAGATGAAATAGTTTGTATGTTTAGTTTTTGTCAGTCAGTTCTTGAGGTTAGATAAAGTTAATAAGTAAATGTTACGCAACCTCGACACAAGGAACTCGATGACTTGCACGGTTTGGGCGATGTTTGCATCGGTGGTGCCCCACTCCTGCGAGCCGTCTCTGGTCGCGCTGTGATCATATGGATTTTGTGACCCCGGTGCAGCGTGCAAATCCACAATAACACCAATGTTGTAGTTCCTGTAAACAGAAAAGAGCAAACGACAGTGGTCTCCGTCAAATTCCCTAGCTAGTGGGCATGAAAATGCGAATGAGATAGCCGATTGATAGGTCGCTAATGCCCCTTGTTCAATGGAGATCTTAAGGCAAACTTACCGTGCCCATCTGAATGCATTATCCAATGCTTGGAGAGAGCCTCCAACGAAAGGAAGAGGAGGGTTTGGATCACTGGCAATCCACCATCCAACAGGGATTCTCACTGCGTTGAGCCCACTTAACGCGATGAACTTGAAGTCATCCTCAGTTATGAATGTGTCCCAGTGACTCTGCAAAAACAAAGAACATCCAAAACTGAACAAGAAACTAAACGATTCACAACTGTTAATCATGTTCAACTGTAGTCTTTGCAGCCTAACTGCTTATTATCTTTTCTCGAGCATAAGGTCTTCTACCGATTAAGAAAAGGAGAAATGGCTGCCTGTGGGAAAATTGATTAACGAATCCATGAAGCCTGTCCAGTCCACATATTTATCGATTATTATGAAAGAACAATATAAGTATGTGAATGTTTCTTCGCATGGATTCCTTCATCCTTGACGTCATTCAGGCATGCCAACCGAGTCCAGTTTGGACAATTTGGAAATTTTCACACGTTGGAATGGAACAAATCAGACTCACTTAAACCTCTATTCCATCATTGTAAGTTAGTTCATTGCATTTCACTCTGCTTCAGATCGATTTGGATTGTAATTTGCATCCTTCAAGTCAATTTGATTTGACGCTTTAATTATTTAGTATGGAGAAGATTACAAGATGTGTTTCTACATATACACTAGAAATATTTCACTTGACCAGAAAGTTATACAGGGACTGAAACTAGGCAATAAGAATTAATGTCTTTTCTTTCAAATTAACATTTCTAACGGTCGTACATTTTATATGTACACACCTTATCCTTCTACAACCTCGAATGATAATATTGCCTCCAATTCACAAACACATGCTTACTTTTATTGTACAACATTTTAAAGCCAAATAACACTTTTTTACATTCTGAACGTATTTTTAAGATAACTTTATCCTTAATTTGCATGCTCCCACTAACAAACGTAGTGATAGTCAATGTTTTGAAATGTTGGACTGCATATATATCAAAACCTATGTTGTCACTGGTACAGAAACGACCTTTCATCCAGCTACAAAAGTCTCGACCATTTTTGGAGCTGGGACTAAAAGAGCTTTCGTCCCGGGTCCAAAAACCAACTCCGACAGGAGGCTCTTAGTCCCAGTTAGTAATATCAACCGGGACTAAAGGGCCCCCTTTAGTTCCGGTTGTAATGGTTAGGGACAATGAGAAAATCTGGTGGGGCATTTAGTTTCAGTTGGTGTTTCCAACCGGGACTAAACATTTAGTCCTCGTTATTGATTCCAACCAGGACTAAATGGCGATCTTTAGTCCCGGTTAAAACCAACAACTGGGACTATACCCCTCTTTTTTTTTATTACCCCAATGGACTCTCTCTACGCACTGGCCTGGGGACCTTTATCACCCCACCGGCCTCATCTCTTTCCCCACCACCTTATCCTTTCCCCACCACTAGCCTCTCTCTCCCTCCACGACCAGCCTCTCCTCCCTCTCCTCCCTCTCCTACTCTCTCCTCCATCCACAAGCTGCCACTGGCACGCGGGGCTCCCCAACCTTGCCGCTGGCCACCGGCGGTGAGCCTCATCGGCCGAGCCCTTGGCCGTCGGCTGCCAGCCACGCGGGTGCGCGGGTCTCCCCGGCCAACCCCTGGCCGCTGGCGCGTGGGTCCTCCCCGGCCGAGCCCTAGGGTGCTGGCTGCAACTGGCGCGTGGCCCGCCGGCCATGCAGGCGCACGAACCCTCCCTAGCGCGCATGCAGGCGAGATGGCGAGCAGGGAGCTTGTGGATACGAGAAGCCGATGAATGTTTCCTTTGTGAGTGGTAGTGCATGATTTGTTTTTGAATGATTCATTTGTGATTGTGTTGTGTTGTGAATCAAGTCGAACTCATGTGTAGTGAATCAGAATCTTGTGCGAATTGATTGGTTGTGTGTTGTCACTTGTGTGATGTTCATGTACGATGAGCATGTCTCTTGCTTCAATTTGTGAAGTGTTAATCGTTTTGATAATTCTATGGTGGAGTTGGAGCTCGGTGGTACGGTTGTCGAGGCGGGGCTAGCAGCGTGAGCAAGTAGGACGGTGGTGGCCCACTTTTTTTATTTTTTTGGAACTTTTTTAGTCCCAATTCGTTTAGTCCCGGATATTTTGGGACTAATGAGGGGACCTTTAGTCTCAAAAGATTAGTCCCGGTTGGATCTTCAAGACCTATGCATTTCTCCAACCGGGACTAATGCTCACTTTTCCACCGGTGTGTGTTTGACCGGATATTAGTCATTTAGCTACAATTATTGAATTATAAGAATATTTATTTATCTGATTAGTGTGGAGGGGCCACGAATATCGTGTGTGGATATATATCTTACCCTGAGCACCTGCGTTGCTCTTGCTATGCCACAGCCATTGCATATCTGGTACTCCCCGTATAAGTTGCCGACATTATTTACTAAAAAAACTGATGGATCATTGTCACTCCAGTCTGTGTACTCGCCAGCACGGTCCGCTGTTACTGATGCCATGGTCTTCGCCTAGCAGCAATATAAGGAAATTGTGAAGAATAACAGCGATAATATCAATAAGGCCCCGTTTGGATCATTGGAATTGAATTCCATCCTAATAATCATAATTTAGACACAAATTAATTAAGCTAATATAATTGTATGTGAAATATAGTTGTATATTATAGTTGGTGATATGGGAGAGATACTTATATGCTGCACTTCTACTATAGAGAAGCGAGTCCAAGAGCGTGCTATAAGAATTGAATTCCATTCTAATAACCATAATCTATAGAATCAATTTCCATCTCCCACCCCATGAATTTTAGATAGGCTTATATCTAAACTTTGGAAAGTTGTGGAATACCACATTCCAACATAAATTAGCCTACTCCATTAAATAGATTCCAATTCCTTCAAAATGAAGGGACCCAAACGGGGCCTAATATATATTTAATTCCTTTTCTCTAGACTAGCTTGTGATATGCAAGTACGTAT
Organism: Setaria italica; assembly: GCF_000263155.2. NCBI lineage: Eukaryota > Viridiplantae > Streptophyta > Magnoliopsida > Poales > Poaceae > Setaria > Setaria italica. The sequence goes on along the minus strand of NC_028458.1, from coordinate 22,785,527 downwards.
GCAAGACTAGAGATCCTCGATTTGAATATATTCACTAAGAATGAATGAGAAGTAATAATAGACTATATACAAAATTTGTCTGAACGAAGTCCTTCACCGCTTACTTTCTGCCCTCTATGCGCCGGTACGTATATGGTGCTGTACGTATGAATTATTCAATTACCTGCAAGAAGAGCCCAGTTGGTGCCCTGATGCGCACCCGGGTCTTGTCGCTGTCTCGGCGCACGATCTGGAACGTCTCCGATGGCCCCGGTGTGGTGGCCGTCGCCACGAGGGCGCCGTTGCTGTCGACGCCCCAGAATTGACCGCCGTACACCCTGAAGTTGAACGTCGTCTCGTTGATCCTCCACAGCTGCATGGACGACCGAAATAGAAATGCATGCGTGCATGTTTGGTTAGGACAAAGCGCAACATGCGCATGCACAGCACAGCACAATTCGATAATTGGGGTCAATTAAGCAACCCTGAAGGTCTCCCAGCTGGACGCCTGAATCCGGTCGGCCAGGATGGCGGAGGCGCCGCCCTGATCGACGACGAGGTACCTGTTCTGGGTGGTCGACTTGATCTGGAGCTGGGTGCCATCCTGCACATATACGCACGCGCACGTCCCGAGAAACAAATTGCGTTAGTGTCCTAAAAAAAATCAAATTGCGTTAGTGATCAACAGCTAGCGACGCAGATGGAGCAGATGGTAGCTACAGCAAACCTCACACTTGGGCTTTGCTAATTCATGGTTACTAGTACAACTTCCGTACCAGGAGGTCCTTGTTGGGAATGTTGTCGAAAAGGGACGGCATTATCCAGCCCTCCGTCACGAGCCAACCGCCGAGGTTCACCGCCCGGATTGGCGGTCCTGGCGCCGCCGCGGCCATGCTCACGAGCCAGGACGAGCAGACGAGGAGGAGAAGCGCGACGCTGCCCATGCTGAATGACTAGCAGATAGCCGATCGATCAGCCGACTTAGCTACGGAGCTTGGCGATAAGCCATATTATTTATAGTACTAGCTCCGATCCTGGCGTCGCCGCGCAAGTGATCGACGTCGTCGTGGGACTCCGTTGGGCACGTACACGTACTCGCGCCGGGTTCTCTACGCACGCTACCTTGCAGGACGGACGTACGTGGACACGATATAAGTCAGGGCGGTGTTCGGAGTTGCAATATAATTGCAGGAAACAGAGATCGGTGACATTTCTTGCAGAAACGGTAGGACATATGACTAGCATTATTTTAGCAATTGCGAACGAAGGACGACAGATGTTTCAAGGCATTAATTGAGGACAAAATTTTTAGCCTGCATGCAGTTCTTTTATCTGTCTGAAACATCATCTTTACATGACCGGACCAAGGTAGTAGTACATTTTAAATTTTAACAAGCACGGAGCAGGGGACTGTATTAATGGGCGATAGGGGTTCATAATACAAGAATGAAATTTTTCGTAAAAGCACTAGTGACATTGTGAGAATTGCTCGTATACTCATGATTCATGAAGGAGGTTTACTTCAGTGGTGTAACAAACTTTCTCTAAACCTATCGATAGGAGACACAAAATTATCGATTGGAAATCCTGCCTAATTCTAGCCCTACACACTCCTGTGACTTGGAGAGATCGTCGTTTCGGCAATCGTGACGTACTTGCCCCATGTTTAATTCCAGGACCTCGATGGAGCTACAAGTCGATCTTTTGACATTTGCTGCGCTAGCATAACTCGGAGAGAAGATTTTGGCAATCATAAAGGAACACGCAGTATATCGAACGAGTGGATTCCAGCGAGCCAGGGCGATGAGTGTAGGAAAACTGCGCCCATTATGGGGAACGGGGGCGTTGCACGGCTGCAGGACCATAACCATGCCGCGAAGCTATTAGCTCAAGTGCAACGTGCCACCCCCTACACCACCTCAAGCTTTGACAAACAAATCGTGTACAGTATATAACTTAGTGTTCGGATCGTACATCACGTATAAATTATTGCAGGGAAATTATTACAACTTTCGAAAGGCATGCCACCCCCTTTACCGGATGCCTGACCCTTTGCAAGAAATTTGTGGAGCTTGTATCTACCTTGGTAATGCAATGTTACTACTTTACTCATTTACTCAACTATTCTCCTATTTGACAATTTCAATATTTCAACTTGTTAAGACAGATGATCAATTCATGTATTGAAGGTAATGCTAACATTATGCTGGTCACCTGCAGAAAGAAAGAGATGCCTCAAAGTTTGATAATGCGGTACTGTTGCTTCAAGACATGTTAGAAGTGATAACAAGAGATATGATGGTTAATGAGATCAGGTTATTCTTTGTTGAGCTCCTGATAATTATATACATAGCTTCCATATGAATAGGCAACTAATTATTGCTATCTTTTCTAATTTTCCTCCGGCATCGCTAGTTTGGTACTAAATTCCATGACATTTAGTATCAACAAAAATACCCGGTACTAAATGTGCCGTCTAGTACTGGTCGGTGACACCAACTAGTACTAAACAGCTTTGCGCCAAAAAATAAAAAAAAAGTTAACGAGCAGCCGGGAGGCCCCGCACAAGTCACAAGTCATGCGTCATGTGAATTGCCTACACGAACCTTCCTTACCATCTCACCTACACATCACATGTGGTGGAGTTAGATATGCTTCCCTTTTGAAGTATCACATGGAGTACCATCTAGATGGTCTAGTACTAGATGGTACTTCACGGGATACTGGTGTTATTGCCTAGTACTAAATGGTCCAGGAGCATTAGTACCGGGTCATAACACCAACCGGTACTAAAAGGTGACATTTAGTACTGGGTGGTGTTATGACCTAGTACTAAAAGGTCTTCGAGGATCGAAAATTTGAACCCGGTACTAATTCCGCACGTTAGTACCGGATGGTCCGGTACTAACGCTATGGACGAATGCTCAGTTTTCTTGTAGTGTGACCACTCTTTTCTATTTAAGGTATCTTCAAAATTCCAAAAGAAGTTTATAGATGTCTTTCCTATCATTTGAGACTTTTAGATGAAACTAATTATGTCATTTACCTCAATATAATATAAGGCCTAGAGGTCTCTATTGGTGGAGTTAATCAAGTATGGTACAATTTTAAATAAAATAGTTGTTGCTTGTTCCTATTCTGTAAGTATTTGCTCTTCAGTTTCTTGTGGTGAAACCTACCCGCCACTTGAGTTTTTAGCACGGGTGCTTCCATTTTGCCTATATTTATTCTAGAAATTAAACATGCTATTCTTTTTTTTAAGTGAAGGCCTCATGGTGAGCTTTCTTGATTCAAACAGTTACAATAAAACTCAGGTTCTTCAACCGCATGTACTCGGATGAATTAATACCAGCCTCACTAGCAAAAGTATGAGCTACAAGATTAACCTTCCTTGGATAATGGACATAAAGTACTATAGAAAAAAAAAGGTTGGATACTAATGCCATCATATATAGGCGATCCATTGCCGAAAATCCCCAATCCTACATAGTTTCTGGCACTTCTATGCAACCAAATTGTATTACCAGTTTGTTACACCCCATTTGATTTTCCAAGATTAAACATGTAGGCTTTTAGTGGTACGTGATATATCCGTCAATAACGTTGTGCCTATATATTGACTTTGTGGACCTCATGGTCTAATGGTCTAGTATTTGGTAGTTAGGGGGTGTTTGGTTCCCTTTGCTTATTTTTAGCACGTGTCACGTCTAATAGTATCTAAACATTCGATGTGACGGGTGCTAAAAATAAGTAGGAGAAACCAAACCAGACCTTACACATGGAGATAGGATTGCATATGAATTCATAGGGACGAGTGTTGGGGATATGTCCACGGGGTACTTCAAGATGGGCCATCCTATCATGATGCTGATATTTTTTGCGTAAGTAATATAATATGATACGGCATGTAGTTCAATAGGCTTATGAAGAAAAAGGCCCAAAAGTGGCACCTTATTATAGACAGAAAATACGAATTAAATTAATGATTCACACTGCAAATAGCAATCCTTATTTTTAGCCTGTTGGGTCCTTCGCATATGGGCCAATTACATTATATGACCTGAAGTAAGCGAGACCCTAAAATAAAAGAAAAACGAATAGGCCAAAAGCAGGAATGCACATTTGTTTTTCTCTTTATCGTCTTCCATCTCTCGATGCGTAGATGGCGTACAGGATGGCGTCTCTGCGATTATAATATTGCTGGGACACTCTTATTACTAGCAAAGTATATGCTCGACTTTAATTTTTTTACGGCACTGCTAGCGCTCGGACATTCGATGATAAATTTTCTACTAGATGCTTTGACGAAACATTAAAAATTACCTAGTGAAACATCAGCGACCACTATTTGAAATAATGTGTAAAAATAACTACATCGTTTGACTCTGGGATAGAAAATTCCCACCGCAACATAAACACTATGTTTCAGGCAATATTCACTGTGAAACATGCAGAGATAATAGTTGCAACATCAATACTTTACTATTGTAATATATGTTGGAGCATCCGATTTTTTAAAATTCCGAACATCTCTTCTGTAGCATTACCAATTTTTATAGCATTACCAATTTTTATATGCTGCACTACGCTACGCATCTAATAGTAATTAGCTATTCATGATTCCCTACTCACATGAACTTCTAGATGGACATGGCAGAAAATTTGTTTTTCACTCTTGCATTGGGTTTCTGACACGCTCCCGCGCGCTACCACTTCTGTGGCACGCTGTCCTTGTCGCTCCAGGAACCCACCATCATGGTGCTGAGGTGTACGGACGCTCCAAGCCTCAGTGAGACTGCCAGTCCTTGACAAACAGGGATGGGATGGGCGGATGGCGGTGGTGCGCCTGGTGGGGATGATAATGCTGCGGAGCCAAGCAGGTCAAAGTTGATGAGCATGTTTCATAATATGACTCGGTCGTTTTACATCATGCTAAAGTAGGTGAATCAGTCAGTCAATTCGGCATTGTTATTAGGGATTATTTGCTCCGACCAAGCTATCTAGCTTTACTTTGTTGACTTAACGACATCCAAATAAAGAGACAAGATAAAGTCTAGCTTATTCATTTTGGTTCCTACTTTTCACTCGAAAGAGCACGGATAGCAGAAAGTTTGTTCATATAACTACATAACGTAATTACAAGACCAACAGTTCAGTACACGTTTGCAATCAGTTACATCTCCATATTGACGGATTCATGCATTCAATTCCCAGCGAAGAATGCGACGAGCCGGGCCATGAGCGCCACGGCCTCGGGGCAGCCGGGATCGAGGAGGAAGAACACGTGCTCCTTGCCCATTGTCTCGAACCACTCCACCTCCCCGCCCCACCCGCTCGCCACGACGGCTTCGTAGTACGCCCTCCCCCTGCCCCTGAAGAAGTCCCCGTCCGCCTCGACTACGAGCAGTCTCTCGAACGGCAGGCCCCGCAGGCTCGGCGCCGCCGCGGCCAGCGGGTTTATCCTCGGGTCGTCCAACCCGTCCTCGGCCGCCTCCCGGCAGATGACGCCCCACAGGGTGTCCATCATCTCCGCCGTCTCGACGGACTCCCCGGCAACGGGCTCCTTGCCGGCGAACGCGGCGTGGAGCAGGACCGCGCCCTCGATCCGCGCCGCCACGCCGCCGCCGTCTCCCGCCGCCGCAGCCATCATCGCGACGTTGTGGATGATGTTCCCGCCGGCGCTGTCCCCGGCCAGGAAAACGCGCCCGAGGTCACCGTGCCGGGACAGCCAGGGGTCGCCGCCGGAGAGCGCCCACTTGAGCGCGCGGAGGGAGTCCTCGTAGCCGGTCGGGAACCGGTGCTCGGGCGCGAGGCGGTAGTTCACGGAGACGACGAGCACGCGCGCCGCCGCGGCCAGGGAGTTGACGTAGTTGTGGTACATCGGCGAGGCCGCCGACTCGGTGATGAAGCCGCCGCCGTGGAGGAAGACGAGCACGCGGAGCTTCGGGCCGTCCTCGTTGGCCTGGGTTCCAGCCATGTCCGGGAGGTAGAGCCGGACGTAGATGCCGGAGTCGTCGTCGATGACAACATCTTTCGAGACGACGCCGGTGGCGGCGTCGGCGCCGGCAGGCACGGTTTCTGTGCCGACTAGGCGGTCGACGTGGTGATCCTTGTAGATACGGAAAATCGGGTAATCGAGTATGACCTCGGAGCTCGGATCCATAGCGGGTGGCAGTGGAGTAGCTAGATTGCTTGAGCGTGGAGATGATGGTGTAAGCTTCCAGGTTGTTACGTTCTGTACCGTGCGGCACACCACCAAGTCAATTTATGTTGGCGCTTGCTTTGATTTCTTGATAGATTCTTTCCCCCCATTTTCTGAGTGGATTGCAGGTATTCAAAGGAACGAAGCTGGTGGAGGCTGCTGGGACCGGTGGTGATGTTCTCTTCCGCTGAAAATAAGGTCTCGCTTGGCGTGTTCTTGACTAAACTACTGTGTTTAGCAAGAACGTATCAATATGTGTGTATATATATATATGGTGTCAATATACTCCGTAGCCAGCTATAGAATAGGTTATTCTGTAGCGCACGTGGCATGTTGCGATTGGCCATCCCGTCCACGCCTGGGACGAGCGAGAGCCGTTCGTGCGAGACCAGGCAGGAAGGGAGTAAACGAGCTGTTCGCGCGAGCCAGTAAACGATCGAGGGAGCCATACGTGCGGATGCAGTCTAGAGGGAGCGAGCGAGCCGCCAACGACCGAGATTTCTCCCACTCGGATTCCTCCTATCCGTCTTCAACCCACCCACGCAGAGCACCCTAACGCCGCCACCTCCTGCTCAGATCCGGCGTCCTTGGCCAACCTCCGCTGCCCAATGGGCCATACAGCCCCACCACATCCCGTGCCCCACTGGGGGGTCCCGCGCAGGCCGTCGCCGGCAGCGCCCACGCCGCCGGTGCTCCTACGCAACCTGAACCGCCGGCGGTACCTCGGTTACAATGGCGGCTGCTGCGTTCGTGTGGGAGGCCCCCGTGCAATGGAGCCAACTTCCCCGAGCCGCTGCTGTTGCGCGATATCGTTGGACGAAAAAGAGCCGACAGGGGAACTTCATTACGACATTGATTGGCTTTACTCAATCAGCGCGAGGTGCTCGGAGGAATTTGTGACCGTGGCACTAGTTACGGCAGCAGGGACATGAAGCCACAATTAATTGCTGTCGTTAATGGTGAGTCCATCTCCTGTGCCAGCAAGAATCTGGAGGTGTTCCTGCAGGTTGAAGTTGCGCCAGCAGGTTGGGTCTCTCTCCTGCACAATCCGATTCCATGGATGGAGCAACGTACTGCTGATAGCGCAATCACCGGAACCGGAGGTAAATGGACTCCTCTCCAACATGTGTCACCGGGGACGATGGCAATGCCCGGTCCGGAGAGGACCTACTTGCATGTGAGTGTGCTGACTTGTAGTCTTTTCTTCTTGCTGGTCCATCCAAAAGCTAAATGGTGTCGCATAGCTAATCTTACAACGAATCAATTTCCAAATTCATGTTTTAGGTAACCCCCAAAGGTTTGAAAGTTCAGAACACATTTGAATGAACCTTGATAGTAAAATTCAGAAAACAGTACTTGGTGCCATTATTCAGAAATTCAGAAATAAAAAACATCCAGCATGAATTGCATTATGATTATTCATTACCTAGTTCATTCCTGGTATATATATACCTAGTTTTCAGAAATTCAGAATTCAAAGCATACAGCATGAATTTCGTTATGATTATTCATTACCTAGTTCATCCCTGATTATGTTATCAGAATTTCAGAAATCTTAGATAGTAACTGGATTATGCATTACCTGATTATTCATTCCTGAATAAGGATTCCTGATTATGTTTTCTGTAAGTGTCACTGGGAAATAAGCCTTTCCTGTAAGCATGTAAAGGGTATGTATGTATGCAGTCCTTTACCGTGTACCAGTTAACTACCTGTACACTTACTTTGTGAAGTATACTAGTGTGTCTGTGTGTGCCCTATGTAGGACATTCAGATAAGGTGACAAATTCAGGTTGTCCTATTTTTCTGAACATGCTGGCTTGTAGTCTTTTCATGTAGTCTTTTTTGTACTATATATGATTGGTTCAGTAACATGACATGTAGCGCTACTGCAGTAGATGTTGTCCCCTATCTCATCCTAGTGTAATTTGAATATTAAGATCGAATATCGTGCTCCAAACATTCTGTAGCGATATGTTCAGGTTTAGTAGTTGTGGTACTGCCTTCTGATATGTGTATTTTTTTTTCCAGGATCCCTTGTTGCCAGACATAATTGTGCCAAATGAGGAGCTACATTTTGACAGTAGAGATGAAGCCAAAGAATTTTACAAATTCTATGCAGGCAAAGCAGTGTTTGATGTGCGCATAACCAAGACAAGTAGGAAGACGGTACTGGAGTTGTCGTGGAACAAACAAGGACACTGGGATTACTACAAGCCTGGTGAGGAGAGGGTACATGAGAAAATGTCAATGAGGTGTGAATGCAAGGCTTTTGTGAAGATTAAATGGAACCAGAAGAAGGACTATTGGTTCTTTGAGAGGATAAGGTTGGAGCACAATCATCCATTGCATCCCTCGCTGACCATAACACAGTTCTTGAGGATACAGAAGGACAAGGACCCTATAGTCATGGGTATTGTTGATCAAATGCATAGGTGTGATGCTTCCCACAACACTACAGTAAATGTGCTGGCAGAATTATATGGTGGTCGGCAGAACTTCACGTTCACGGAAATGGATTTGAGAAATAGGTAATGTCTTCAAATGTACTATTGGTGATGTTATTGTTGAATACATGGAAATCATTTAAGTTGATGTATGTGTTCATGGTTGCAGGAAAGCTACAACTACCAGGGAGGAGAGGGAAAATGATATACCAAAGTTGCTTGAGTTCTTCAGGGAGATGAAGGCCCAGAATGAGTATTTCTACTACGAGCTGCAGGTAGATAGTGAAAACATTATCAAGAATGTGTTCTGAGTCTTGCAAGCCAGCGTGCAGAATATAGAGATTTTGGAGATGTGGTTACATTCGATACCACATACAAGACAAACATGTATAGCATGCCTTTAGCCATGTTTGTTGGGTCAAACCATCAACTGCAGAACGTCGTGTTTGGGCAAGCACTATTGCAGGATGAGCAAGCTAACACATTTGAGTGGTTGTTTGGGGCATTCAAAAACTGTATGTCCGGAAGTCGGGACCCAAGGTGTATACTTATAGGTGAGGAATGTTTATACACGAATGTCTTGAGTGATATGTAACTTGAAATATTTGGTAACTTTGTCACCTTTACTGTGTTGCAAACCAGGATAATTCAATGGCGGCAACGATCAAGAAGGTGTTCAAACAAACACAGCACAGGTTGTGCCGTTGGCACATGCTTAGGAAGTATAAAGCAAAGCTGAAAAATTGTGCAACATTCATGATGGTCTGAAGATAAAGCTCCACACCATAATCAATCACCCACTTACGCCTACAGAGTTTGAGCCTGCATGGAATAAGTTGGTGGATGAGTATGGAATATGGGAGGATGATACTATTCAGGGACTTTGGGAGAGGAGGAAATTGTGGGTTGCTGCTTATTTGAAGCCCTTGTACTGTGGCAGGATGACCTCTACATAGAGCCCTTGTACTATGGCAGGATGACCTCTACACAAAGAAGTGAAAGCGTAAATAAGATGATCAAGGGGAGTAGCTTCACAGGACATATGACATGCATGAGTAAATTTGCACGCAGGATGCTAGACTTCATTCAACACACAAATCACATAGCGGGTGGGGAAACCCATTGGTCTCAGGTAATAATGACAGTGTATTGTTGTTGCTGAAGAAGTTTTAAGATATTGTTTACTAGGGATTAATGTTTTATGTGGTTGTCCATGAAACAGGCTGGTAACTTGAGTTGACGTTGCAGCCCTTTGATGGCCATCTTAGCAGAGTGTACACACGAGCCTTATAACAAAATATAGAGAAACTTATATTTATAGTACTGCTTTCCATATTGATCCTCATCCTAATGAGGTTGATGTTTACCTGGTGACGCACACGAATCAGTCATGGCAATATGCTTGGTTTCAACATTCATTTAGAGTGGAGGCTGATGTACGATCCGGTAGGTATACATGCGAGTGCAAGACATGGGAGCATACAGGTAAGATGTTGCAATTTGAAAAAAATTCATTTCAGCATTTCAATGTATATTGTGGTCTGGTGAAAAAGTAGCACTAATTATGGTTAATTTGATTGTTACAGGCTTGTTCTGCACCCATCTTATTAAAGCCTTCACGTACATTCAGATTGACAATATACCTGCAGATTACATAATAAAGAGATACACAAGGGGTGCAAGAACGATGGTAACGTGGGATAGGCACGACATTGTGACTTCGATACCAGGCTATGAGAGCGATCAATACAAAACAAAGAAGCTAGTAGAAATCACGATGGCTGCTGTGAGGGCATGCCGCAAAACAAGTCTTGGGTTCAAGAAAGGCTGTGAGTATTGGTTCAAGAAAGGTTGTCTGCATTGGTTGAGTGGGGTGAATACAGGAGCATCACATGTGGGGGATCATACAGAAGAACAAAGTGATGTGATCCCGCATATTATAGGTGAACCTGCAGCTAGTTGGGCTGAACAAGATGCAGCAGTTGAAAGTGCAGTCCAAATTTCAGAGTGTGCACCAAGGGAGGCAAGAACAAAGGGGAGGAAGCGTGGAAGGAAACAGGTTGTTAATGAACATGCAAGTTCCAATAAGGCACAGGGGCAGCAGACATGTGGATATTGCGGATCTTTAGGTCATTATAGTACGGGGTGTGATTTAAACCCGGATAACATCAATAAGAAACGAGGTGCAAGTGGGAGTTTGCGGGGCAAGATGGGATGGAAAGAGGGGGAGAACACCCACTAAAAGGCAACTGGAGGATGAGTTTAATGATGCTGCATAAGTTGTGTTTACTGATTGGTTGTGTTTGGAACAGATTAATAATAGCATGTATTGTTTACTGAATGGATAATTACTGAATGGCTCTTACTGCACCGTGTTATTCCGTCGAAGATGAATGGTTGTGTTTGCTAGCTCAGCTTGACATTGTCGTCAGCGTGCAAGCTTGCCCATCTCCGTGGTCAGGAGGATGATTTAACTGTTTCGGGTAGTAGTCTAGGAGTGGCTTGGCTGTAGGAGACTTTCTGTGCATCATGAATAAGTTATCCTTTCTGATTCCTTTGTGTTTTGAGTATTGTGAACCCACTTGCTATCAGTGGTGACTAAACTGTGGCAATGTTATGATTATCATCCTACCCTATGAATACAGCAGTTTTGATATCAACGATTGTTGGATTTTCCGTGTCTATAGATGTTGTGGGCACCCAGCTGCGAGTGAGCGCAGCCTGTTTTTGCATCTGCTAATTTTTTTTGCTGCCAATGTTGCTCAGGTTCGTACTGCATCTATCTTGCATCATGCAAACTAGATAATCGTTGTCTGACAAATGTAGTTAATTCTGGACATATGCTTGTGTTTTAGCAAGTACAATGTGAACCTGTATGGTACTTGCTCTGCGACTGAGCTTTTGCTGCTAAAACAATAGAACCGACCCAAAAAACAACAATTGGAGGATGCTTTTGGTGATGTTGCATGGGTTATACAGAATCATGTGAAGTACAAAAGAAGAACCTTTATGTGAAATGTCTCCATCATGCTAAAAACATAAGAATTTCTGGAATTCCATTGAGTGGGCATGTGAAGTACAAAACTTGTATTCTATTTATAGTAACAACTCAAATTTGTGAAGAACATAATTAAAATTATTTGGGATCCATGATATTCAAGCGACCACACAGAATGTTTGGATGTTGACGAAAAATTTTGTGTGGATGTTGTCAAAAATGAAGGGAAAGTAAACATGTTTCTAGACCACCAAGATCGCATACATGCGACGCCTGTGTGCTTCTAGACCACCAGGGAGCTTCTTGATCTCATTGATTTCGTGGTAGAGGCCGTAGAATAGGAGCTGGGACCTATATTGCCGAATGTTTTCCTGCAATGCATAGGTAAATAGCAATCAGGACTATTGTAGATGGATTAATAATTAGAAACATCGAGTTTTGGTAAAAGTGGTTCGTCGTCCTGTGAGGATTGGAACATGGAAAGAGTCACCATTCCATAGCTCCATGGATTTGATGGCATAGAATCCACAATCATTGTCATCTGTATGCATACATACGTCAATGATAGGATGTTTGAATCTAGTAAATTGCTTCATTTCAAAATCTGTTGCCAACTGGAATAGGAGATTAAGGCGTCGAATAATTCGGTCACCCAGGACTTGGTGGTAATCTGTGTGGTCATCTAGACTAGAATCAAGTACATCAATGCGGTCGTGTATGAAGTTGATGCGGTAGATGCTATAGTGCTCCTCCTCCATAACCGGCAAAAGGAACTAGACATGATAGAAGTAAAATGAAGTGCGGAAACTGTGAGTTCAAAATCAGTTGGTAGCCCTTTTTTGTAGTACATTGATGTGGTTGTCAGGAGTAGATAGTACTTGCTAGTTTCACTTTGGTTGCGTCAAGATCTCCAATATCTCGCTGTAAGACAGCTAGTGCCTGACGTGATTCCCACTGAGAGAAATCTTCATCTTTCTCAATATTGACATATTCCTGGATGTGTAATATAATGGCATTAGAGGGTGTAAAATTTTTTGTTGAATTGTGTAGTGAATGGATTAGGTACGCGGTTACCCCAAGCTGTTGAGATAGGAAGACCCTGTACCCACCACCATAAGCCATGTGGCATTCATCATAGCTCATGCAAGCAAGGAAGTATGACATGAACTGGGTGGAAAGCATCTCGCCATCAAGGAAAGACTCCAATATATCTGATCCACTGAATTCTCTCAAGCTGGTGTGGATGAAAATATCACTGGTATGCAAAGAAATGACTCATAAGTGTGTGCATGCAGCATTGGATCTTCAAGAGTAGGTTGTAAACAATACCTTTTGCACTTCATGTCACTTCGGAACTTTTTCCTAACAGCATGTGCTGTTAACTATGGAGCTTTAGCTCTTTGTGGATCGCCTCTGAAAGGGGACACATACCTGGCTGGTCGTTTTGTAAGCCGCTGTGGCCTTGGAGCAATGGCTGGATGATGGATGAACTTATCTTGTGTGCAAGGCTGCAAAAGAATAGGACCAAGTGCATCATCTGTGTTGGTTGCAGCTTGTATATTTTCCTCATCTCCTATTTTTTTAGAAAAAGGAGACTTATAATTTGTATTGTGGACACCATTATGATTGCAGGAAACATCGTAACATGTATATTTGCACAACATAATAAATCTGTCAGTACGTAACATAATTTATCTGTCAAAATTCCAGACCATGTCCTGGTGAATAAGTGTAAGCCATCGAAGGTATAGTAAAATGTTCCGGAATATTTACTGTATAATTGAGGATGACTACCAGACTATCTAAGAGGCTATATCAATAATTCCATACTAGGAGTAGTTAAATCTTGAAGTAACTTTATCGTGTGATTGAGAAGTGACTTTGCCTAATAAAATGGAGCAGTAACTATGTACTGTATAATTGAGATTCTAGGAGTAGTAAAAAGTTACAGAAACTTTACTGTATGATTGAGGTAGTTGTATTAAAATAGTGACGATATTGTCATCTAATAAATTGTATGGATATTTGGCAACTGTTACTAAACTCAGCAAATTATCTAGTCATACGAACCACTAGATTATTTCCAGTACTGGTTAATCTATATGTGCTTATTATGGTACAACATGAGCAAATTCAGACTTGGGGGTGTTCAGTCTGCAACGCTACTGAAAAAAACCCTTTATTTCTGTCTCCTTTTCTTTTGGTTATTAAGAGAGAATTATCGGACTTGTTACCTTGCTTTTGAGACACATCAACCAGTTCTGGATCAACATATGAGCATAATGAATATGCCATAACGGATTTTTTTTTTCCAAAAGCTTAATTAAGACTCAGAACTTTGTGATATTTTAGTCAACTATTACTAAACGCAGCAGGGAGTTGCTGATCATGGGCAACTTGCTCTTGTAATCTAAGGCAATCAGTAGAAGGGTAGATTTAGTCATCTTGAACAGATGAGGCAAGCCAAGTTTTTATTATCTGCAAGTACAAGGACTAAGCCTGCTTTTGTACTGTTATGATGTCACTAGGGCAATGTTATATTCAGCAGAATAATTTTAATCCTGTTACTGCCCGCAAGCAGAATACATAATATGTTAAATATTCTTTTGAAGAAGTGTGGTTGCCTACTAAGTGGGAGGCCTGTAATTGACTACAAGAACAGATAATTTACAGTAAGGTTGATGCATCAAAAATACAGGGGTGGGCTGCATGTACTAGAGAATCCAGGTGTGGGGGTGCTTGGGCAACAATATTGTGAGTGTGTACAACTGATCTAAAATAAGTAGCAGGAGAAAAAGATGATGAAAATATTTGAGAATAATCCATACTGCCATTTGGTGAAGGTGCGACAGGGTCTCCTTTAGCTAGAACATGAGCCACTATGTGATCAATAATCACATCTGTGCGAACCTGGATATGAAGAATCAAATATGTGTTTAGAAGATGGCACCGTTGATGCTAAAATAGTAGTGTTGTTACTGAACAATGCATTAGAAACCTGAGTACAAACGGGTGAAAGGTCGCCTTCCATTATATTGTCAAGATAAACATTGTCGTGAAGGGAGGGGGTGAGGAAGGTAGACAACAGTTGGGACACTAAATGAGTGATTTTTTTTTGAGAACTAGAAGTGAACATGTTGCCAGGAGTAGTGAATTACATTGTGATAAGCAATACTATCGTGTAGTGCTTCGGATGGTGGTAAATCTTGTTCTTCGGTCCTATTCTGTTGCAACCCATCGGGAACGCCCTGGTTAAGGTCCTGTTTTGTGCCACCTGAAACACAAGGAAGAAATAAGGGATGGCATAATTTGTCAGATGCATGGTCTAATGTTTTGGACCTGTCAACAAACAATGGTCATGGGATATACCAGAAGACATATCACTTTCGATTGGGTTATGTTGAATAAGTGCTGCACCAAATACATTTTCAAATCCGACATTCTGTGCAATGTGGCCATCATTCATGTCGACGTCATTGGCTTGCGCTGCCCCTCAGACCGTGGGGCACAGTCATATTCGATGGATCCCAGCACGTCCAAGCACCACGCTCGTACACATGATCACTACTCTAGGCCCTCCAGAACCCCAACCATGATGATCGACATGCATAGAACTAGAGCAAGCCCGAAGGCATAACGAACTGATGCGGTAACATAGATTCAGCCTAAACATATGAGTATAACTAAGGCACAAGACATGGCATAGCATACTACCAAAATAGCATAACAATCATACTCTTTATAGATAGGATACTGACAAGTCGAGTACAAAACCATACCGAGAGCCGGAGGTTACGTCACCAACCGACCCGAAGTCTAGCTTAGCACTACAAGAGTTTCAGCTCTAGCCTAGCTCCACTAGCCTAAGGATTACAAGAGTGACAAGAGAGAGAGAGGGAGGGAGAGGCTTCAAGTGTGGTGCGTGTAGAGGGGGGTCTCTTCCTCTTTTTATAGGTGGTTGAGGGCGGTTCCCAGGAGGTATCTCTAGGGAATCTTCTCCCACCGCTATCCAGAGTCAACAAGCGACTGCCACGTGGAAGATAAGGGTGGGAACCGCCTGTCCAGGTTTGGCCCACCTTGGGCTGGGCCGGTTCTCCACCGCCTTTTCCTGGTGGGCTGTCCTTTGGTCCTTGGTGCTGATCCTTGCGGACCCATGCTGGATTGGGCTGATTTGCTGTGGCATGTGGGCCCTCTTATCCATCGTATATGCATCAAGTGTTCTTCTGTGTGTTTCATCCGTGTTTGCGCACGTTTCCTCTCTTGTACAGACTTGTATTCCTGAAATAACTTATTTGCCAATACATGTGGAACTTGGTTATTGATAACAAATATGTTAGTAAGATATGTTAGTTTTCCATTATTCTTTGAGTAGTGTGACGGTAGCGAGGCATATTCCTAATCAGGGTTTATTATGGGCCACACGTCGCACATAAGTCTTCGTGTCGCACGACAAAAGAACACCCAACATAAAGATGCACACTCGGATTTTTGACATAAGGACCGTCAACACCACGCGAAGGGGCGAGCTAGGCCACGGAGGAAGGTTGGGCCGACAGACAGGAGGCAGGTTGGGCTGCATGGAAAGGGAGGAAGAGGTGGAGGGGACTAGGCCAGGAAGAGAGCCAAGCTGGGTTTTTAGGGTTGGCAGCCCATGAATGGTTTTAAAGGTTTGGCATTTATTTGAAAGGATTTTAGTTTTAATTTGGATTTCAAATTCAAAGGGATTGAATATATGGACTAGAGTTGGCCATAGAATTAGGATTTTCGGGAAAGGTTTTGATGTAGAGCCAAGGATTGGATTTGAGTAATATTTAAAAGGGGAATTGACATAGGGTTCTTTAAATAATATTTGATTAAAGTTCAAATATTGTTCCTAGAGTTTTGGAGGGATTAAAGAATGTCTCTAGAGTTATAAGAGAAGGATTTAGAATAGATTTTCTAATACAATCAAATGCATCACACATGTAGGTTAAATGCATAATTTAATTTGTAAAATGACTTCTGAATATTTGGGAGAAGAGATTATGTTATAATTAAAGAAAAATTTAAAAAGGTCTATATTTTTAAATGCTCTAAAAAGCATGATGTTACATGCTCTTGCTAATGCCCCCATATATTAGACTAGTCCACGCCGGGACTTAGCCAAAACTTCGCAGAAGCACGCGGGATTCCATCAGGCTGCCAAATTTTTCACCTCCCTCCCTTACTCTGGTGCCGCTCCCCTATCCTGCGAGCTCCGCCACCGCAGCACCTCCCTTTCCCCATCGGCCCGCCACGCCATGCCTTCTCCCCTCCCCCATGGCGCCTTCCCATCGCGGAGCCTCCCCACGTTGTCTCTCCACTATCGGGCCACATCGTCCCGTCCACACCTCCTACCCCCTTCTCCCATGGCTCCTGTCGCGGCACCTCCCCACGTCGTCTCTCCACCGCTGGGCCGCATCGCCGCGCCTCCTCCCCTTCTACCACGACTCCTGTCATGGCGCCTCCCCACACCATCTCCACCGCCGGGGCTAGACCCCTCCCGTCGTCACCAGCGACCGTGCCTCCCCTTTCGTGGGCCACCGCCGAGGCGCCTCCCCTCCCCGTCGGGCTTCCCTCCCCGCAGCGCCTCCATCATCGGTTGGGCCCCTCCTCTGCGTGCCGCCTCCCCACCGAGCGTCAGATTCTTTTCCTTTCATTTTTTTCATTTTTATTTTATTTAACTATGAATAGTAGTACTTATTGAAATTGTGAATGTGAATTGTGAAATTGTGATCGTGAATCCAATTTTAAATTTTGAAATATGAATTTTGGATAGTATTAGCAAATTTGATTGGATAGTTTGGGCTGTAATTTGATTGGAATGAAAAATGTTCTAGTGATATGATTAGTTATAACAATGTACATGAGATCTAAACTAACAATTTTAAATTTCTTACATTATTTTGGACAATCTTTTATTCTAAGCATTTCATGAATTATGATGTTTTATGGCGTAATTTTATTGAACCTGATGTTTGTGGAATAATCTATCTTATTACAATTTTATTTGAACAGTTTAGGCTAACTATGGCAAGTAGAAGTTCTTTTCACCGTGGTGGTGGCGGCTGTGGAAGAGGCCGCCGTGGTGGTGGCAGCCATGGAGGTGGTACAGGACACTACATTTTCGAGGAGCCACCGTTGGCTCGTTCTCCAGTAATTCAGTTCCCTAATTGCGTCATTGACTTGCCTACCAGCGATCGAAGTAAAGAAGCAATTCCCAACATAGTAATATTCTTTCCTTCTTGTAATTAGTTTTTTTACTACACATGAATAATTCCTAAATTTACTTACATACAATGTAGCTTATCGACCCTATTAGATGGCTTAAAGATGTTGTCGAAGCTATAGGTGGTACTTCTCCTTTAGTGCAACCCAAGGCTATTGGTGAACGGAATTTTAAAAGAGTAAATATCTCTTTTCAAGTACATGTTCGAGAAACACAGTTCAACAGGATGGCACCACGACAAGCCATCCCGGTGGTTTCAATTGCCGCATGGGGTCAAGTAGCACCAAATAGGGTAACTTTTGAAGGACCGCCGTGGAGGCATGGCCTGCAACAACTTAAGGATCATGGGTACTTTGTGCCAGATTTCTCATATTTTCGAATAAAGGCGCTCGAGGAGGGAGAAAGCAATGTGATTATGACTACTGAGAGGCTTTGTCGGATGAATCAACATGACATGGTATGGAACATTATTTTATCATTCTAATCATTCTTTTATCATTAGTTATGTTACATCTTTTGACTTTCATCATGTTGTTTCCATCTTTTAGGATCTCTTTGGTAATACCATTGCATCAATGAACTTTCATACAATTCTGGCTCAAGTTTTGGATATGTTGAATTATAGTTTTTTATAAAGATGGAAACCTGATACGTACCAGGAATTTCAAGCTCCAGGCTCATCTCACTTTCCATAGGCCATATCAGTTTACCTCTCCACTGTTCGAGATTT
Organism: Setaria italica; assembly: GCF_000263155.2. Taxonomy (NCBI): domain Eukaryota; kingdom Viridiplantae; phylum Streptophyta; class Magnoliopsida; order Poales; family Poaceae; genus Setaria; species Setaria italica. The sequence goes on along the minus strand of NC_028458.1, from coordinate 22,766,924 downwards.
ATGGTAGTGTACCATCCATTTGAAGCGATAGAGAGTGCACTAATTCATGCTCTAGCTTATATTGATGAAGTTTTAGGCTTTACGATTGGAGACTTAAACTATGTTGCATATCTTATGAAGCGAAGCGGAATATGAAATATGTAACATGCATGAATGTACTCCTACCCTCTTCTTATGGATTTGAAATTGCTATCTCTAAGACCTTAAGTATTGATGTACGAACTTGGATTGTGAGACTGGTTATATATATTTTATTGCATATATAATGTTCTTTGAGTGTTGGATCTGAATGGGTTGATACATGAGACAACCATATTTTAAAAATTTGACGCGAAAATGGTACAAACTTTTGGTAGGAACGACATTTCCAGGGGCAGGTGACACCTGGAAAACAATTTGCAGGGGTGGGTCATGGCATCACCCGCCCCTGAAGATACCATTTCTACGGGTGGATGATGGCGTCACCCGCCCCTGGAAATACACTTCCAGGAATGGGTGATGGTGTCACCCGCTCCTGGAAATGGCTTTACAGGGGTGGGCCTGTTACCCGATCCTACAAACAGCTATTTGTAACTGCGAAAATAAGGAACGGGTACCGCGACTACCCCTACAAATGTCGTTTCAACCGCCCTAGAAACCATTTTTTATAGTGAATGCAGCGGCCTCCGGTTGGTAGAACTCCATTCTTGACTCATGTACGTTGCATCATTTAAGAATTGAGATACATTTTAACTCCTTTTAACTAATACGAATGACAAAATTTCTGACTATAATAGAGTTTGTGTTATTTGTATTAAGAGAGACTTTGAGGAAATTTTTATGTGCGATTTAATAACTATCTTTAGAGTTCTAGAATGTTTCAGTTTATATTACTACCTATTATGGTCATATAAAAGAGATATGCGGTCTAATGAGGCTAATGTAGGCGAGCGTAGCTCAGTTGTTAAAGTTTCTTATTATGGTGGAACCTGTCCATCCAAATTCAAGTCCTCGACTTAGTGCGGGTGCTCATATTTTCCTAGATTTATTCGAGGATTTGCTATCTCAATCTTTCGGAGGTACTCATGGGGTTGCGTGTGTGTTTGTATGAACAAGTTTGCATGCATGTATGTGAGGCTATTATGCAATATTTACTATTGCTAGACGCGTCGCTAACAGGACTCGCCCTGCCGCTACTCACCGATGCAGGCTCCCGACGCTTGCCAGCCGCGCCCCATGCAAGGCCACTGCTCCGAGACGGTGATAGCCGTGGCACCCCGCCCCGCCTCTCTGGCAGGGCTTGCTGCTCCTCTTCGAGGCTTGTTTCAAGCCGGGGCTTGCCGCACCGCCTGAACCATGGCCTAGGTTGGCCGGCTGCGCCACCTCCAAGCCAGGGATCAGCCCTGCCGTGCCATTGTGACACCTGCCTCATGTGCGCCATGGAGAGAAGAGATAAATGAGAGAGAAGGGGAGAAAAGGGAGATGCGGGGTCACCACAAATGCATACTTTTCAATTTCAATTTGAAAGGCACTCGTGCGGTGGTGAAATATTTTTGGTGTTGGTGGCCGGTTCCTAAAAATCTGCTCGTAGAAATTTCTTAAGGGTGGTGTTGGTGAAATCTTTAGGAGCGAGTCGTCTCACCGTCCGCTCGTAGAAATGACGTCTACCTTTAGGGTGGCTCGTCCCAGGATGATACGCTCCTAGAAATGGATTTCTAGATACAGGTGAATTACTATAGTAGTAACGTTTTTTAGGGCACAGGAATTATATAATACTCCAACTAAGGGCTCGTTTGGCAGGGCTCTGACTGTGTCCAAAATGGCTGTGGCTATGGCTTCTTCGATGGAGCAGCCTTTTTTTCTCCGGCTTGTCCTGTTAGAAAAATGTTTAGTAAAATAACTTCTCATGGCTGTGTAATATGGGTAAATAAGATGAAATGTCTATAACGCCCTTATCTTTTCTTCCTTTTTCCTTTTTCATTTTCTCCTTTCTCTCTATTTTTCCCTCTTCATCTCCCCTTCTCTCCCTTTTCTTATCCGCTCGCCCTTTGCCTGCGCTCACCTTCTTCCTCCGCTCGCTCCCCCGCCTCATTGGCCAAGCCGCGCCTGCGCCACGCCATCCTCCGACCTCACCTCCTCCCCCATGCAGCGCCGCCCCCCGAGCCCGTCTTCTCCCTCACGCCGCCGGTGCCGTCCAGCCGCGCCTGCTCCTCCACGCCACCGGCACCCTCTGACCCTACCACGGAGGAGGCAAACCGGGGAATATGGTCCTGCGGGTGAGATGGAGCCGTGGAGCCAATTTTTTTTTTTTTGCTTCGGCTCCATCAAATTGCTCTGGAGAGCGGGAATCGTGGGGCTTCCGTCGCGGAGCAGTTTTGCCCATACCCCTTTGGTAGGGTTTTCCAAAAATTAATGGTGAGGCCGGTTGGGAAGCCCCTATCAAAGAGAGCTATAAAAAAAGTATGGGTACCTACAAAAAAAATTTTAGTAGCGAGAGTAACGTCGACAACATGCGTCGAAGCTGTTTGTCCGCCTCCACCGCTTGCTGATTGGTCTCACTGTTTGTTGATTTTTGGCCGTGGCAAACGGTGCAAGGTTAGGGGGCTAACTAAGGTGGCATACTGGCATTGTATACTATGCATATATTAGGTGACCCACCAGTCCACCACCACTCATGATAACCCTACAAATATTTCGTATTGAGCTAAGCATCAACAGATATTTCCTATTGAGCTAAGCATCAACAGATTAGAAGCCTAAAAGGAATCTAGGTTATTTCAACGAGGGCATCAACCCAATAGCAGTTGCGTGTGCACACCCTGCTCACATGTGAAGAAAAAAAGAAGTTATGCAAAGCAAGGCTCTAGCACGGAGCAGCGCGTGAGTCCTTGGGATCTATGAGCCGTTCGACGAAATGTTTCATTTCTAGCAAAACCATGTTCTGCAGCCATGGTTTCTATCAAACTGAGCACACACTGCTTACACTCTTGTTGAAATTTGAATCGTGTTGTGCTGCAAAGGTTTGTATGATTATTAAAGTCAATTGCTTTTAGTGTGCACGGGAAGAAAAAAAGCAAACAAACGTGCCGGGTACTGAAAACCTCTGAGCAAGTGAGCTATTGCCGTTTTGGTATTCGTATACAGGTAGCTTCTGACTTCGACGAGCCCCTTCATGATTCTGGACCCCCTTCGACGAACAGTGTCAGACATCCATGCTGGGACACAGCGTCAGCATACTAGTCTGAGAAATTTTGGTTTGGTTTGTTCACCCGTAGCTTTCCAACGAAACGGAGGAACGTTGCGCCACACTGCTGATTCTGGCATCGCCTATTCGCGTTGGGCCAATTCGTCCTGGCCCAATTCCCTAGTCCAGGCCCAACCAGAAGTCTGCGGAGATTCTTCTATGTCCAGCGTCCCTTGTCGTTTAAAATGCTGCGAATTTTTCAGACCTGCCCCCGCGGAATAAAGTCACGTGTTGCCTACGGGGTTTCATTTACTTCCGAGTTTGAACCACAAAATTAACACTAAATTAGATCTATAATCGTGTGTTGTTACGGTTGAAACAAAGTCTCTTGTAAGAATCAATTATTATCGTATATTCGTATGGAAGATTTATAAGGATTATTCGAGAGCATGCAGTCCCACGAATGAGCTGCAACGTACATTCTAGCATTCCCACGAACTCGCTTGGTAAACTACCGACCTGCCCAGCGCCCCTCCCATGACATCCTTGTCGGTTGTCGCACCTACGCTGTACGTGGATCAACGATCTGACGGCCAGTGTCTACTACTACTGCCAGCGACAGGTGCAGAAACCATAAACTCCGCGTCGGGCACGGGTTGTTGGATTGGATCACGGTAATCCTACCGTCGGTCGGCCTGCACCGTGCGGCACCGACGCCAGCTACGACGGACGCACACGGATTGCGGCAGTGCCGAACCCGTGAATGCGGTCGCAGCAGGCACCAGCAGCACTTGTCGCCAAACGGTACCGAAAGCCAGGTCGCGCCTAACCTCACTACGGGATACAGAACTTTTGCCGAGTGCCTGGGGCACTCGGCAAAGGCATGAAAACACTCGGCAAAGGGCACACGGCAAATATTGTGTCGGCAAAGCCTAGTTTGCCGAGTGTCAAAACTCGGACACTCGGCAAACATGTTGCCGACGGCCGAAAAACACTCGGCGAACAGATGGACTCGGCGAACCGCGGACTGACGGCGTCGGGTAACGGCTATGTTTGCCGAGTGCCGGCACCCGGGCACTCGGCAAAGGACCTTTCCTACACCTGGGAAATGCCCCTTTGCCGAGTGCTATGGTCACGACACTCGGCAAAGGCCCCTCTTTGCCGAGTGTAACACTCGGCAAAGTGACCAGAACCGCCCCATTTTCGATATTTTGCCACGTATAACGGACCCCTCTCAATTCACAATACACATATCACAGGCATTTGTAATAAACAACCACATGAATAATTCACAACCACAGGCATAATTCATAAACACCACAGGCATAGTTCAACATAAGCACGAAATAATCCATAAATCCAAGTTCTTCTCACAATTTAGTTTCCACATTGTTCACAATCAAGTCTACTTCCGTGGAGGCCAAGGAGACCACTGCGACAAATCTTGATCTTCATTATTCGAAGCCGCCGATTGATTCTGCACATAGGATAGGACATTCTGAGGTAACATCTAAAGTTGTCAAATTTAAACTATTGAATCTTAAACACAATGTGTCAAGTGACTCACAGGAGTAGTCGTGGGTGGCTGAGGCGGAGGGAACATCATCGGCGGTGGCGGAGGCAAAGTCTGTCCCATGCTCGTAGCAAAGTTCTGCATGTACTGGAACATCTGCTCCATCCTAATCCGGTTTTCCTCCTCCATCCTCCGCCGCATTTCCTCCATCTGCGCCGCCATCTCCTCTTGTTTCTTCCTTGATTCTTCCACCTGGGCCTACAATATTTTATTGCAATGTTATAATGCAAAGCTAAAGTACAACAACAAACGAACGATGAATGGAAGAGAAAGAACCTGTAGAGCCTCCATCTGGAACTGTGCAGCGGTGGGTCGTGGGCGTACTGCCGGGCTCGAGTCCGTGCTCCTAGCTCGGATCTGGGAGAGAGTGGGAGTAGAGGCCGTGTCGAGGACGCCATCGCCAATCCAATATCGGCCATGCTTCTTGCCTCCTCCCACCCTCATCACGATTTCTCCATCAATGTCCTCGGAGCTCGGATCGAAGTCTGGCCCGTGAACCTCCCTAGCCATCTTTGTATACTCGCTGACGCGGCTGTATATGCTAGGGTGGCTGTACGCCTCGGACGGGTCGTCTGGGTTGAAATCTATATCGGCCGTCGCCTTGCCCTTTTTGGAGAGGACCCATGCCTTGAGCTGGGAGCAAGGTCGGCCATCATGTGACGCCGACTGCAGCAAAATACAAAATCATTAAAAATTACGTAGAACTGAACGTTATAATAAAGAATTGAAGTTGCGTACCCATTTTTCTCTATATTCATCAAGGCTTAGGCTGCCTTGATGGTGTGATGCAGTCGGCATCTGCAAACGCCGCTGCCGGCAAGAAAGGTGGGTCTCCAACCACCCGGGCTCCAACCACACGTCGACCATCCTCTCCCAGCACGGCATATGCGCACGACACCACCACGGAGGCACCTACATCATCAAGCGTGTGACGTATGAAAAAGAAAATGAGCCTAATTAATCATAAATAGTAAGCATCAACGTTCTTTACTTACCCTCATGAATTGATCCTTAGTCAGGTTCATTGTTCTTGCCTCCTCTTTTCTAACCTTCGTATGATTGTATTGAGCGTTGAACTCTATGATGGCCTGGATGCGCGCCTCGTAATGCATGTCCCTCACGAGCTTCTTGGCGGCTACATCACAGACGGCCTTCGCCTTGGCCTCGAACCCCTCCTGGCATCTATAGAAGTCCTGCATATACACGCGTAAACAGTTATTATTTCAAGAATGTCGAAAGTAGCTGATGTATTGAGCAATTTAGTACGAGGAGTACTTACCCACAGCTCGGCCTTGACCCGCTCTGCTATGTTGGGGAATCTTCTCTGTTGACGATCAGGGACGTCGGGGGCGGCGACGTAGTGGTCCCACGTGTAGGCCGGCTGCAGCTGTCCGGCGTACACCACCAAGCCAGGGAAGTGAACCCTGCACAAAAGGCCAAGGATCCCGTTGGCCTTACGGTTGTGGTCACCCCCGCTGAGCTTAACCCAACTCCTGCACAAGTAATTAATATGAATTATTAGTTTTTGTAACTTACAACATAAGAACAATTTTAAGAATATTTAAAGTTACTTACTTGGTCCCAACCGGTTTAATGAGCGGGCGTAAATGCTCAGGTATCGGCCGCTTCGGGAGGGATGAGGGACCTCGCAACCATATCTTGGCCTGGGTATCCCCTGCCTCCCCGTCCCCCTCCTGCTCCTGCTGCTCCTCCTCCTCCGCCTCCTCGTCCCCAGAGGAGTGTGCGGAAGGTACCTCCTCCTCCTCCTCCTCCTCCTCCTCCTCCTCCACCTCAGGTTCAGGCGACGGGGGCCTCGCCGCTTTACCTTTCCCTCGAGGCCTCTGGACCACCTCCTGCTCCTCCTCCTCCTCCTCCTCCTCAACCCTACGTCGAGGCCTGCCTCGACGCCTCCCTCGACCACTCCCTGAACGTGACCCTGACCCTGAACCAGTCCCTGCCGCGGCCAGTCTCTCGCAAATCGACGTGAGCTTCCTGATACCGCCCACCATTGCTTAATGACCTGCAATTAAAAAGAGTACACGAGTCAGCATAGGCAAACAAAACATAATTACAAATATATGCAAATTACAAGTAATTATAGCTAAATTATTACGAATCATACATGTATTAGAAATAATCATCATGATCGGGATTAGCTGGATCATAAGTCTCATCATCACTATCACGCGTGTCGATATAGTCAAGCTCGTGCTCCGAAGAAGGAATGTCGTCATCACTGTCATTATCTAACTGTAATCGTTGAAGTAATTCTAAGTCCTTCACATTCTGAACCTCGTCTCCACCGTCCTCTGCAGCAACCCTCTCGTTGCCTACTTCCATTCCGATCGCTTCGGTTAAATCTATCACAAAACTCCCTTCGAGCCCATCTTCTTGAAATAACTCTCCTTCGTACGTGTCGGGGTCTATATTGTAATCTTCATTGTTTGGTACAGGTAGTTTACCGTGTGGCGATACCTTGTACACAACATCCCAACCCTTAAGACGGCTGTCGGTTTGGCACGGGTATGACAAATAATAAACTTGCGTGGCCTGTTGAGCCACAATATAGACATCGTCTCCTGGTAACCTGGATGACTGTCGAATTTCGACTAGCCCAAGGTTAGGGGCCCGTCTCACGACAGATGGATCAAACCAATGGCATTTGAATATAACTGGATTAAGAGGTTTGCACCCATGAAAAGTGAGTTCGTATATTTCTTCAATTCTTCCGTAGTACTCGACTCCATCGGAGCCTGGCGTGAAAACTCTGGTATTTGTGGTTCTTCGATTGGGCCGACTCTGCTCGTGCCTTGTTGTGTGAAACCTATATCCGTTGACGTCATAACCGGCAAACGACCTGACCCTATAGTCACAGCCATCGGCAACCTGTCTCAACTCGACATTCATAGACGCATCGGTTCGGCCCTGCAAGTACGAACAGGGCGGTTCGTTATATTAATCGTATGCACGAGTATCTAGAATGTTCGCGGAAATGAAATTTTACCTTCTGTTTGAACCAAGAAATGAAATCGGGCATTCCATTTCCCGCACCCTCTTTAAGAAGAGTCTCAGCTTCGTGCGGGGTCGGTTGCCTTGATTTACGCCAGAATTGACGATGAAATTGCCTATGCCAACGAGAAAGATACGTTTAGGCAAGAGATACCATTAATACGTCGAAATAAGTTTGTCGATGACTTACATCATGTACGGCTCCACTTCAGATAGGTTGGTCAACACATATAGCATGATAGAGCGCCACTCTTCATGATTAAGGGTCTTGCGGGTCGCACCACTTGCACTTCCGAGTTGCCCTCGGAAAATGCTAAGGCTTAATTCATCTTCGCTAGCATTGTAACGAGGAGGTGGATTATGCACACTAGGAAGGTTCTCAGCGTAGTATTTCGATGTGAAGTTTGACACCTCCTCCAGAATGTATGCCTCTGCAATGGATGCTTCAATTTTGCACTTATTCTTACATTTAGTTCGAAGAACCTTTTGACATCTCTCAATTGAGTAGCACCAACGACCCTGCACAGGCCCCCCCATTCGTGCTTCATACGGGAGGTGTAGAATCATATGCTGCATTGGATTGAAGAAGCCTGGAGGAAAGATCTTCTCCAACTTACAAAGCAACACAGGCGCCATTGTTTCCATTTCTGCAACCACGGTACGAGATAACTCCTTCGCACAAAGCCGGCGGAAGAAATTGCTCAACTCCGCTAGCACCTGCCACACATGCTCAGGGACATAGCCTCGAACCATCACCGGAAGGAGGCGCTCAAGCCATATATGGTAATCATGACTCTTGAGCCCGTTGATTCGCATAGTTGCTAATTCACTCCCCTCTTCAAGTTCGCTGCATAGCCATCAGGGAACATTAATGTTTGGAACCATTCTAGAACCTCCCTCCTTTGAGCCCTCGTCAGAACGAAATCAGCCTTAGGCTTCCTCCATGACTTGCCAGCTCTTGGAGGCGCCATGTTTAGCTGTGGTCTGTTGCACAATGTCGCTTGGTCCACTCTAGCCTTAACGTTATCCTTTGTCTTGTCAGGAATGTCCATTATGGTACCAAAAATTGCCTCGGCGATATTTTTTTCCGTGTGCATTACATCAATGTTATGTGGAACAAGGAGATTATCAAAATATGGAAGCTTCCACAAGCACGACTTCTGCGTCCAAGCATGTTGCTCGCCATATCCCAAAAAACCACCTTCTTCATTATTGAACTCAAGAGCGTCTAACTGAGCACGAACTGCGGCCCCTGTCATCATCGGCGGTGCGGGGGCTGTAACTACAACATCTTTGGTACAGTTCTTCATGTCTCGTCTAAATGGATGGTCAGGAGGGAGGAATTGTCGATGTTTGTCGAACGAGGAATATTTGCCCCCTTTCGACAACCAAATGAACTTCAAAGATGCTTTACATACTGGGCAAGGGAACTTCCCGTGAACACACCATCCGGAGAAAATCCCATATGCCGGCAAGTCATGCAGTGAGTACCGGTACCAAACATGCATCTTGAAGTTTGTCTTTGTGGATCGGTCATAGGTCCATACCCCTTCCTCCCAAGCACGGAGCAAATCATCAATCAGAGGCTCCATATACACACTCATATTATTCCCCGGATGATCTGGAATTATCAACGACAAGAATATATTATGTCGTTGAAATAGGACGCCGGGTGGGAGATTCAGTGGGATAACAAAAATGGGCCAACAGGTGTACGGGGCGGCCGCCATTCCATAGGGATTGAACCCATCAGTTGCCAACACAACGCGTACGTTACGGGCCTCTAGAGCTTTTGCAGGATAAATCGCATCAAAGCTTCTCCAGGCTTCAGCATCGGATGGGTGTACCAGCTTCTCTGGATTATAGCGACGGCCATTTTTGTGCCATGTCATCTGTTTCGCGGATTCTTCAGTCATGAAAAGCCGTTGGATCCTAGGTATGAAAGGAAGATACCGTAGAACCTTCACAGGAATTGCGAGCTGCTTTTTCTGACCATCACCAGAATCAACCTCCAGAAATCTAGACGATTCACACTTCACACAGTATTTTGCTTCCGCATACTCTTTCCTAAATAAGATGCATCCCTTCGGGCATGCATGTATATGCTCGTATGGCATCTTAAGTGCACGAAGGAGTTTCTGTGCCTCATACATGCTCTTTGGCAAGATGTGACCAACCGGGAGCAGGCTTCCAAAAACTGTCAACATAATATCAAACGCGTCTCGACTCAAACTAAACTGAGACTTCACAGCCATTAGGCGTGCAATGGCATCTAGCTGAGAAACCTTGGTATGGCCGTGAAGGGGTTGCTGTGCCGCAGACAACATTTCGTAATAAGCCTTAGCGGTAGCCTCTGGCTCCTCCTCCCTACATGCCTCTTCGAAGTGTGCTTCATGAAAGTCATTTAACATGTCTCCCACCCCGGCATCATCATCAAATTCCTCGATTCGTTGTCTCAAGACCTCCTCTCTCCCACGGTCAGATTCACCATGGTAGATCCACCTGGTGTAGTCTGACGTAAATCCGTTCTTCACCAGATGTTTGCCCATCTCCAGCTTGGTTTGCCGACGCATGTTTCCACATTTGCTGCACGGACACCAAGTCGATCGAGCTCCATTGACACTTGCAAACGCCCGTTCCAAGAAAGCATCCGTCTTGTCAAGCCATTCATTGGTCAACGTATTCTGACTAGTGCGACCCGTGTACATCCACTGACGATCCTCCATCCTCTACCATTTAAATAAGTAATACAAAATTCACATGGCATATACACGTTCCTATATTGTCTACTAGGTAAAGATAGGTCCTAATCCCACCCCAGGATGTGTAGGTGGGTTTAGTATCCATGGTCTACTCTGACCCGAGATAAAATTTTGGCAGCACCTCCCCGCTGTTCTCCAAATACACGTCCTTGATAGGAGATTGTGTATCTAGAGAACAACAGGGAGGTGCTGCCG
>NC_028458.1:22678416-22754548 GCF_000263155.2 Setaria italica | reverse complement strand
GATCCGTTTGGTAATTTTTATTCATTAATTGGACGTATATGAATTTAATAGATATAAATTAAATATGAGCTATAAATCCCATGAAATAATGGTACAATATTACTTAAAAAATGGAATACGCAATGTTTAGTGAATTGGACTAGGTTTACACAAAGTTTACGTACTTTTAATTACTAAAAGTGTTTGTTGTACATGCAATATAGGTAGGTGTTTGCGAGTGCTAGATCCGGGGGCACTCGGCAAAGGGTTTTTTTTCCCCGAATTTCGCACTGACACTGGGACGTGGACCCGGGGTAACTTCGCTGAGTGTCCTGTTTGTGACACTCGGCAAACGATCCCTTTGCCGAGTGCCCTACGTAGCACTCGGCAAACAGCTACCTATATTGCATGTACAACAACACTTTTAGTAATTAAAAGTACGTAAACTTTGTGTAAACCTAGTCCAATTCACTAAACATTGCGTATTCCATTTTTTAAGTAATATTGTACCATTATTTCATGGATTTATAGCTCATATTTAATTTATATCTATTAAATTCATATACGTCCAATTAATGAATAAAAATTACCAAACGGATCTGAAAATTTCCCAAAATTTAACATGAACCTATCTATGTTCTCTATAGCCTATAAAAAATAATTTGGACTCAATGAGAATTACATATATCGATTGATCTCTAAATCTTACCGGATCCTTTGAACTTCTCTGAAACCTCTCCGGAGATGCTTCGAATTGTAAACATCATATGTCAAAACTTGTGCGAAACCTTATCAATTTTTTACCACGGCCTCTGCATATGAAATCAAAGCATCTTGCAAAATCTCATGATTTTCAAACTTCGTTTGTATTTTTGAGAATTAAACAATCATTTGGCCACACGTTCGTAGTCGTGTTTCCTTAGCAAAATGTTCGAAATTTCTTTTCATTTTCTGGGTGAGACCTCAATTTAGACTCACTAACATGAATATGATTTTTTCACTCATATTATTCCATTATTCCAACCACCTGCAGTTCAAATTTGACTTAAATAAAAAAATTACTCTAAATGAAATTAATTGATTAAATATAGCAAACAGGTCAAAAAATAGTCCATCTTCTACCATGCAGTGCTAAATGCCATACATGAGGAGTGTTAAAAGTTTGGAGGGTGGAGGAGGGGAAAAAAAATTATGTTTGCCGAGTGTGTGAAAAGACACTCGGCAAACACTATAGTTTGCCGAGTGTACCCCCTAGGACTCGGCAAACTATAGGGTTTGCCGAGTGTCCCATCAAGACACTCGGCAAAGACTATAGTTTGCCGAGTGTCCCATCATGGCACTCGGCAAACTAGTGCCTTTGCCGAGTGCCCTATATTGACACTCGGCAAACACTAACGGCCGTCACGGAAGGGCGCCGCCGTCGGCACGGGGAAGGTCAGTTTGCCGAGTGTCAACGTTTGCCGAGTGCCGCCTGGGTGTTTGCCGAGTGTTTTTTGGGTAACACTCGGCAAACCGGTCGTTCGCCGAGTGTTTTATTTTTGCCGTGTGTTTTTTATGTTACACTCGGCAAAACGTTGCTTCGCCGAGTGCCCGAAAAAAAGCACTCGGCGAAGTAATTACACTCGGCGACTTTATGCTTTCCCGTAGTGCCTCATTCTTCAGTGTTATGAAAACTCCCAAACTAGAAACCTGTGCGCGGCTAAGCCCAGCGGGCCATTGATTTTATGTTCTGCTCAAAGCATTTTGACTGGTTCCGGCGAGGAGGCATCCAGCATCCACCACGTGAATGGACTATGCTTACCTGCTCGTCTTCTTTGAGATGAGGCCTTCCGTTTCCATTTCTATTTCGTTTGTTGTTCTACCTTGTTTCACAATGGAGCGATGGAGGCACGGCACGTCGCGGCCTGTGTCACGATATTGATCCAGATGAACTGAGAAATAGAGATTGGAAAAGGGGATCGAGATAGAACTCGGCTGAATCCCAGGGAAGGACTCGAGCTCGAGGGTTTTCAGATAGGAGGTTCAGGTTTTAGCGTATTACATTAGGTCTGCTTGTCCCCCTCTTCCTCACAGGTACTTAAGTTCAGTTACATGGGCTTGGCCCAGTGTTGCATTTGTTTCACATATTAAGCTTCTTGGCCCAGACATATCTCTCGAATATAGAGGAGCAAATTCCATCTTGACTGTCCATACCTCACAGCATGCTTCTTGACAAACCTGAAAGCTACCTTTATGACTACCCAGTTACGGTGTAGTGTTTGATAGCCCCTAAGTAAGTCGATCCACATCTTGAGTACATGCGACAGTCTTAGGTCTAAGGACAAAGCGTACACGTTGTGTAAAGAGAGAACTACGTAACTCGTGTTGGGTCAGTCCTAGCACATGTCTCTACACGTGCCCACATTATTAATTTGACATCTCCATGCCCGTGACTTGTGAAACATAGTCATCGACTAATACATGTGCTAGTCTAATATTCATGTGTGTCCTCACATGAACTCCGACTAGGGATAATTTTTAGAATAACCATACAAGTAAAGAGTTTCACACACAATTCACATAATTGCAAATCAATTCAAGTAGCCTTTAATGGATATTCAAGGAACACAATATAAAATATGGATACAAAGGAATATCATCATCTCTATGATTGCCTCTAGGACATACCTCCAACACCTCCCGGCTCGTGCAAACTCTGCGCGGTGTGGCTGCTGCTTCGGTTGTCGTTCTCGTCTCCTGCTCACCAACGCTCCTTGCCTCCACCTCCATCATGCCCCTCCAGGTTGGTGCGCCACCGTGGGGCACCGGCTGAGAGCCGGCGGATGGCGAGTGAGTCTGCGAGGTAGGTCAGCGCTGACGCCGGTGCCTGGCCACAACCGCGCGCTCAACCCCGCTGCTGCTCGCTGACCATGGGACGCAAGCGCCACCAGCTGCGTGGCGGTGTGGGGTCCCCACCCATGCGCGCCACTCTCTCGCCGCACACAAACCATAGCCATGTGGTGCTGTCGCGGATGGGGAGCGAGTCGAAGTTGGGCCGGTAGCAAGGCACGACAAGCTAGCCTATGCGCATGTGTGAAGGAGGACAGAGGGTGGGAACGGTAGGCGAAGAGAGGCCTGGGTGGAGGCGTGGAGTCGTGGAGGCCAGCGGACAACGGGCGTCCCACGGGATCTATCCTCGAGGTCCATAGACCGGGGTAGGCGGACGCGCGGCTGATGCAATTTGCAACAGAGGGAATGTGAGGAAAGCCTTTCAGGTGCAAAAGAGGAGTTATGCAAGGAGATCCCATATCTCCTATTCTGCTTGTCCTAATAGCTGACCTTCTACAATCAATGATCAACAATGCCAGTACTTCAGGTCAACTACAACATCCTCTGGGCCAAGATTTTGGAGGAGATTATCCTATTGTTCAGTATGCTGATGACACTCTTATTGTTGTGCCAGCTAAGCCTGATCAGCTAGTGAGCTTGCAAAACCTCTTAGTGACCTTTGCCTCCTCCACTAGGCTCAAAGTTAATTTCAGCAAGTCATCTCTAATTCCAATCAATGTTGATGATGCTAAAGCTAAATTACTAGATGACACTGTCGGTTGCCAAGTAGGTGCAATGCCTTTCAATTATTTGGGTCTTCTAGTGGGAACTACTAGACTATCAGTGCAAGAGTACATGCCTTTGTTTAATGGAACTGAAAGGCGCCTTATAGGACTTAATTCTCTTCTCACTTATGCTGGCAGGCTGATCATGGTAAACTCAGTCCTCAGTGCCCTGCCAACTTTCTATCTCTGCACCTTTAAACTCCTAGTATCAATCATTGAGGAAATTGACAAATATAGGAAGCACTTTCTCTAGGACAGAGGGGATGTTAACAGAAAAGGGGGATATTTGGTTGCATGGAAAAAAGCTTGCCTATCCAAAGCTTAGGGTGGACTTGGTATTATTGACTTAAGAACACAGAACTAGGCCCTGTTTTTGAAATTCCTGCACAAGTTTCATAATAAGGTTCACCTGCCCTGGGTTGAGTTCACTTGGAAGTGCCTTTACAGTAGATCGATAGTCCAACATGTCAGAATACGAGTTGGTTCCTTTTGGTGGAGTGATGTCATGTCACTCTCGGACTATTTTAGATTACTGGCTTCTTATAAAGTTAATGTTGGAGATACGATGATGTTTTGGAATGATTTGTGGGATTTGGGAGTACTATAGCAAGATTTCCCTCAACTCTACCCCTATGTTAGGAATAGAAACATCTCGGTGGCAAAGTTTCTCAACCAAAGTGCTCACCAGAATTTTCAGACGCCTCTGTCTGTTATAGCATCTGAACAACTTCAAACTTTGGGTACACTTGTTAATGGCCTTGATTTTCAACAGTGAAAGAACATCTAGACCCCTAAGTGGGTTTTGGTGAATTGGATGACAAAACGATTAAAGGACTAACTTGTTTGTCTAAGTTTGTGAGTAGGAGTTTATTCTTATACTCATATTGCAATATTGACTTATCAAGTGAATGAGTATCATATGGCACATAATGAAGGTAGCAAGAAACTATGTGATCCCTTAAAGACAAATTAAAGAACGACAACAAGAAAGAGTTGAATAATGCTTGGGGATGAGTTTTTATAGTTTAATCTATAACTTACCAAGCAAATTGTTAGCTTGTGTTACCAAAAAAAAAGGGGTCATCAAGAAAAGTTCGAAATATTCATAAAAGGAAATTTCAAGACTTCATAAGGACATGCTAAAAGACACGAGCTTATGATCTACGTATTGGTCTTATTAAGTGGAAGATTGCAATTCATGGAAGTTTCTTTATCAACCTAGATCAAGCATTTGAAGAAGACTTCAAATGGGATTTAACTATTGGTGTCAAAGCAAAGCTAAACTCAATGTGGCAAGAATGGGTGAAGAAATCAAACGAGATACTAGAGACAAGGGACTAAGCAAGCTTTGGATAAGCGACGGCTTGTGCCATGGGAATATTGCTAGGGTGAAGTAGCTAGTATCCGGGGGGTTTCGAGGTATCATTTCTAGACCTTACCAAGGGAAGCAATGCAATGCATCTAGTCTATCATAGTTGGTAAAATGGAGTGACTAAAGACTTCAAGTATACTTTATTATGGACGAAAGGAAGCCTTAAGTCACTAGCTCAAGTTGGATGTGCTCAAGTTGAAGATTATGTTGGAAGCCCTCAAGTATCCAAAAGTCAAAGTATGGCAAGAATGAAGACTTACAAACTCGAGAGAATGATATGGTTTTTATAAAGGAAGCCTTAAGTCACTAGCTCAAGTTGGATGTGCTCAAGTTGAAGATTATGTTGGAAGCCCTCAAGTATCCAAAAGTCAAAGTATGGCAAGAATGAAGACTTACAAACTCGAGAGAATGATATGGTTTTTATATTTCATCTTGAGTATAGGTATGCCGTACTATCAAGAGGGATGCAACATTAGCTTATTGACAACACCAAAAGTGCTCTTAGTTGACCCATGTGAGTTTCACCCTGAGAGATACCCTTGAGTGATTTAAAAGATTACAAAACACATAACAAGGGTTGGCTTAACCTTTAGGTCAACAAGAGTGAGTGTTAGGAGCATTGTGGCTGGCTCAGTCAGGCCAGTCTAGACCGGTCTAGTAGACCAACAGCTAGTTTTCGAGTTAGACCGGTCTGCCCAGTGTTCCAAACGGCTAGTTTTTGCTTTTTGGGTTATTTATACCCCACGACCTCCACTCTTGGAGGTTGCTGCTCCTAAGGAAAAAACAGTGATCCTAGACCATTCTAAGCCAGGCAAAAGCCAAGAAAAGCTCTCCCCAACCCCTCTTTGTGAGGTTGTGTGAATTAAGTGAAATCTTGTGAGTTGGGAGGAAGAGAGAAGTGAATTGAGAGCAATTGTGAGCTGAGAAGAGCCATCCATAGATTGAGCACTTGTGGTTCGTGTTGAGAAAGCCTTGAAGCATTTGTTATTCTTGGAGGTTTGCCTCCTAGATGGCTAGGTGTCGCCGGCTGGCTCCCAACATGTGGTGAGCAGCGGCAAGTTTGTGAGGGCTGCGATCTTGCCTCCGCAAGGGAAAAGATCAACTAGTGGAGACGAGGAAAGTGGTTGAAAGAGACCCGGCTTGTTGGGAGGGAGTTGAAAAAGACTCGTATCTTAATAGGCTACTCAACAGAGACGTAGGATTCATTGGTTGAATCTGAACTTCGGATAAAGAAATCCTCGTGTCCTCTTTACAGTTTGCATTACTTGTTGTATCCTAGCATTTACTTGTGCTTCCACTCCAATCTACTTGGGTGTGTCATTACTATGTACAGGGACAAGTTTATTCTGCCAAATATCATCTACAAGTGACACTCTTCAAGATTGTTGGTGCTAAAGTCAAATAGGGGATCAAGCATCAATTTGGTGTGCCTCACTGCCTCAGACCGGTCTGACCGGTCTGTCTAGGCAGCAAGGCTCAAGGTGTTTGAATTTGGATTAAAGTTTGTCAATTCGCCTATTCACCCCCCCTCTAGGCGACATCAAGATCCTTTCAAACAGGCAGTCCTGATTCCTGGTCATACATTTGGAACTCACCGATCTTTACTTCTAAGCAAGCATATATGGCTCTTAAAGGAACCTTCCCGGTCTCTCCCATTTTCAAATGTATATGGAAATCTCGTGCAAGTGGCAAACACAAGTTCTTTTTTTGTTACTCTTAAGGGATCGCCTTAACACCAGAAATTTTCTTCGGAGGAAGCACTAAAACCTAGATGATTATTCATGTGTGCTCTGTCAAACTGGTCTGGAGGAAACATTGCCTCGTCTCTTCTTCTCTTGCCCTTTCAGCCTACAGTGTTGGCAACTTCTTGGTATAGCATGGGACTTCTCTTTGAACACCTCTGGAATAATTATTCGAGCAAGGCAGATGTTTGGGTCTACAATTTTCAGAGAAATCTCCATTCTTGCGTGCTGGTGCATCTGAACTCATAGGAATTCGATAATTTTTTATGATGGTTCTCTATCTTTTGTTAGATGAAGGCAATCCTTTAAGGATGAATTTGCCCTTATTCTTCATAGAGCAAAACCATCCTTAAAGCAGGAGCTAGAAACTTGGTTTTGTAATAAGTTTTGATAATTTTGTATCCCTTAGTTAGGATCTCTCTTTTTGGGCCTGTGGCCTTGTAAATTTGTACATATTTCTATTTTTCCATTAATATAAAAAGTCAGTAGGGCCTCCCCAGCTTTTTTCGGTCAACACAAACCCTTCATAATTAAAATATATTGATAAAAATTCTCTAAAATTTCTATTCAGCCATTAAATCCAAAATAGCCCTAAATCTAATTTTTACTGAGACCTAAGTCATATTCCTTCATGCAAAATTATTATTAATATTAATATTTCTTGTGTAATCATCCTAATTTAAAGAGTCCTCAAGTACTAGAAAGTAGAGATGGTGTGAAGAAAAATCAAAAATGGAACACCAAAACTTAAATCGTTAATTTAAACTAAGTTTATAGCAGTTCAATTAACAACTATTATATTATTTATTTCAAATCTATCTATTAGGTTAACCGATTTTATTTGGGTTTCCAACATTCAAACACCATGCTAACCGACTCTTTATATCCCATTAGCCTAGCCCAACTCAAATCCTCAAAATATTTTGTTTTACTCTTTTTTTTGCTAAGCACACGGGACAAACACTCACGTACACGCACACACACTCGTCCATACGAACACACGCATGCAACTCTACTTATATGAGCATCTCCGAAAGATTAAGCCGGCAAATCCTCGAAATTGACGAAATCACCACTGGCGGCCTTTTACTTAATCAACTCAAACCATGCTCTTAAGTTTCATTACTTTTCATAATGAGGTGTAAGGTGTCCACTCTAATTGTCTTACTATTGGGTAACAACTAATGATCTAGATTAATGTAATGAGTTTATATTATGATTTGGCTAGGGTTTTTATCGATTTAATTATTACTATCATAGTCATTGAACAAGTAGTGGTAGCATCTTTGTATCAAATTCTTTATATATCATTAATCTTTCTTGGATAAGGCTGAGATTAATAAGGTGTTCAAAACATCGTTTAAAACAAAAAAAACAATCGAAATATTTCAGTTATTTAGTTCTAAAGTTCTATCTTTTTCTAAGGCATTTAGTTTAGTTTTTAAAATCGAAATTTTTAGAAGTTGAATGAACTAATAAACAGTAAAAATCTATAAACAGTCCTGCTAGTAGCAAAGTAGTTAGCCACGGCCGCCGAAAGAAAAGGGTGCAAAAGCATCGGGGCTCCCGTGCCTATATTCGCTGCGGTGTCCCTCACCGTCCGGTGCGCCCAATCCAACCCCCACATGCCGACATAATTCCACGCCGCCCCACCACGCGACCTCCGACGACGACGAGACGCGACCATTATTCCCCTCGTCCTCGACTCCCCCCTCCTCACTCCACCCCTCCACACTCCCACTCCGCCACCCATCGCCATCTGCTCTCCTCCCTCCCCTCCACTGCCCGTCTCGTGCTGGCGGCGAGCGCGATGGCCTCCCTCCGCGCGTCCCTCCTCCTCGCCGCGGCGCTGTGCGTGCTTGCGGCTTCGGGAGCCGCCGCGTCCCGCGACCTCCGCCCGCTCCGGTCCGCCAGCTTCGTCGTGCGCGGCCGCGTCTGGTGCGACACCTGCCGCGCCGGCTTCGAGACCCCCGTCTCCACCTACATTGCCGGTGCGACGCTTCCTTCCCTCCCGCTCGCCCTCCCTTGTTACTGATCTGGTCTCTGAACGTAGAGAACTGAGAGAAAAAAAAGTTGTTTCTGTTCTTTATATTTCCCGTGATCTGATACTCGATCTAGATGTGTGATGCCTCTACGAGTGGATTGGTTCAGGGAAATGGTGTTTGGATGCGCTCAAGCGTTCTGGGCAAGTGAATGGCGTTAGACCTTGTGCCTCCTAAAAGTGGAAAGCCGGTTGCATCTCTGGGATTGCTTAGTGCTGAAGTTAGCGCTCTGCCAGTCTGCACCATGTCGTCTGCACGATGCTCTCACATGTTGTTGCTGCTGCTGCCGTAGATTTGTTTTCTTAGATCCACTTGTGGTTCGTTTTCTTATCTAAGCGAACACCCAGTTTGTGATGATGAAATTTCTAGTTCTTCTAGTGGATCTACCAGACGTGCATTTCTACTACATGGTAATGAGTATGAATGTGCAAAATATAGGTCTGTAAACTCTAAACTTGATATATTTTCGGTGGTGAATAGGCAAGCAGGATAGATCAATAGGAGCTGTGATTTTGGTCTGGATTGCATGGTTGGAATTTGGGATGGCGTAATTGGTAGACATGGTTGGACACTGGGCCTGGCTTGAGCCATTTTGCTCATATTCCATGATGCTACCAGTTAGTGTATCAGAACAGTGGTAGTTGATCCAAATACCTGAATGTAGTCTATCTTCAGAATAAGACATGAACTTTGAAACTAGTAGTCTTCACCATATACAGGATAATCAAACATGCATGCTGAGCTGTATAGAAATGATTCGGCTGTTTGCCTCATCAATCAATAGTTCAAATACTGGACACAAATAGAAACACTCAATCTTCATTAATAAAAAATACATTGGCTGTAAAATTGGTGTTGATGACAAATTTGCAAGAGAGCAGAGATGTTGAGTATCCAAGACTTACATCCAAACAAAGACTAGATCTATCCTGCTGGACAAAATTGGTGAATTTGAGTGAATATGTTAGTTTGCCATAGGTAGTGGTAGGCTATGTATCTTAACCTGTATAACTGACTGCAGTTCTGGGCTTCTGGCAGGAGATAATTGCTATCCTTTTGTAGATTAGTTGAATGTCATTGTTTTTCTACAGCTGTCCATGTTTTTATTTTTAAAGTGTACAAAGTTGTATTCCTTCAGTAGCGAGATAGTGCTACCTCCAGTCAATTAAAGATGACATTTAGGACAAGAGAAACAACTTGTCCTTTTCCTATTTTGCACGAAATATGAAGTGTTTATGAGAACTATATATGTCAGTGCCAATAGATTACTTGACGGAACAATGATACAGATTTCCAGGAGGGCTTGAGTGAACACTAGGGGCACTGCAAATTTTGTTCTCCAGTAACATTGGAATATTAACAAATTATTAGTTAGATAAATTTATACTGTTATGTGGCTAGAACAATTTTTTAGCTTATTCTATCATCGGACAATTCAGGAAGAAAGTGGTTGTTGGGTCCTGGAATCTTTTCTCTTTTAGAAAGCTGGGCCAGGCCAGGCCTGGAGATTCTCAGAATATTGCTTACTGAAAATGGCAGTCCCTAAGTATGGCAATATTATTAATTGGATACCCAAATATTTTCGCTTTTATAAAGTTGGGCCTGGCTAGGCATAGTGATTTTTGGAATATTGCTTAGGAAAAGAGCAATACCTTGAATTGTGTGCCTGTTGCATCTAGAATGTGGTACTAAAAATTTAGAGCTCTTTTAGGATGCCCACAAATCATTCTGAACCATCCAATCTCCTCAATCAGATGGATGAGATCTATTATACTCTCTCGACACGTTGGAGCGAGTACAACTGTTTGAAGGGCAAAACTGTAACATACTCCGTACAAACCTCTTATTTCAAGTCAATTAATCTCCCTCGTATCGACAACCAGGTTTTTGCCTTCTCTCCCAGCCACCGCACATCCAGAATCTGTGCATCCCCCTTGCTGTGAAATTAATTTTGTTTGTTTCCTCATATGAAGCGGGATGGATCATGCAATCAAACAATTGTATTTTCTTTTTATCCTTGCATCGACTGATCAGTAAAGCTCAAAATTAATGATAGATCCATGAAAGCTCAATGTTAGGTCTGAGAATTTCTCTAATGGAAGGATTGATTTGGGCAGCGTGACAGCACACTCGATCGAGATCTATCATTATGTGAAGCTTGAAAGGCTGATGATTTGGAGCTATCATGTTCTCAACATTTTAGCAAGCATGCCATGTATTCTTCTCCACATTAGGAATGTATCTAACTTTCCTCCATGGGTAGCCGTGAGGTTCCCTGAATTAGGCATGCGTTTGTTGTCTGTATGTGGCACGAGCGAGATTTGAGGCATGATCAGTTAGTCAACAAATTTTGTTGTTTGGGATAATACAAAGGTCTATAATACCCATTATAATTAATGGTCAGGTTTTGTTTACTCCCTGCTATTTGGTGTGGAATACTGTAAAAACTGTTTAAATTTAACCTGGCTATCTGGCATATATTGAATACTGAAAAAAGAAGCAGCACTACTTTTATACACTTTTGATGTGAAAACAGAAAAGGTTTTATGGCTTACAATTATACTGCCTGGTGCTCAAAACTATTATCTTCTACTCTAATTGGTTGGGAGGAACCAACTGAAAAAGGTAGAAAATTAGAGCTGAATGAACAAAATGATAGCATCCATTTTTCAGTCATGCATTTCTTTCTTTGTCAACTGCTGTTAATATGGCATTTTTTGTTACTACAGGAGCAAAGGTAAGAGTTGAGTGCAGATCGAAAACCACTGGATTGAAGTCATGCACCTACGAGGGGCACACTGACCGCACTGGCACTTACAACATCCTCGTCACTGATGAGCACGAGGATGAGCTCTGTGAGTCCGTCCTCATCAGCAGCCCAGACATGAGGTGCGCCACAACTGTGCCTGGTCGGGAGAGGGCCCCTGTCTTCCTCACCAGCAACAATGGTGTGGCCTCTAATGTTCGTATGGCGAATGCTCTGGGATTCCAGAAGGACGTTGCTCTGCCCAGATGCGCGCAGGTCCTCAAGATGTACGAGGATGAGGACGACCACCTGTAATTGTGAAGAGTTTGACACTGCTCGGCGAGCTATATATTTACCTAGTGTCTGAACTGTTATGGAACCTCTATATCTAGCACTAAGACCAACATTGTTGTTGTCACTTAGTTTAGCGCTTTGAGTATGTATGTTTATCTGCAGTTGAACTGCGAATGTTATCAGCTACAGAATCTACGTGGCTAATAAAATGCGGTTGTCTGATATGGCTGAGGTACTGGGATTTTTTTTTTTTTTTTTGGCAAGAACAAACATTGTTTTGTTTGAGACTACCGGAAGCCAAGCTTCAGAGCTCTGCAACTACGAATTTTCTTCTCTGGGCCAAATCTGCCCTACCTCTGATTGCATTTATCTTCCTTTCGTACTGGGTTTATCTGGAGAGCCAATGTGTCCAAACTTTCGGCTCATCCATTTGCCAATGAAATGGTTTACTTGCGCTTTGTTGCTGAGGACGTCCTACGGAGTCTTTTGCCTAGGAGGAATTGATACCTCGGCAACAAACAAACACAGAGTATATGATGGCTTTGAGGACATTCACTTGCTTCATGGTATTGGATACATCGAGAAGCTGGACCTGGCTTGGTGACATTGCTGGATCCAGGTGCATACCACAAAACGCTTGATCAGTAACAGTCTAACAGAGTATCTTGGTTTCTTTTCATTTCTTTTTTAATTTTGAAAATGTCATGCGTTCCGGGGGAGAGGTGAGCCACGGGTTCAGGATGTGAACGTTATTTTTTTTTAAGGAAGTGCTCCATCGATAAATTAGGTCTTTGATACCACTCCATGAGATGTGAACCTCATTCTTTAAGGAAAATTGTGAACATTATTGCACACCTGCAATTACAAGCAAGGTACCTCGCCAAATCTTATTACCTCTGCATGTCGTAACCCCTAGATTGTCTGACGCCGTATTGTTACTCTCTCCTGTCCCCTTCCATCATTTCTTAACCCTTATCCTCTTGTTTCTTTAATCACCCTTTTGCCCTTTATTAACCAGAGCGCTGAAAAAGCGCTGCGTCCATGGCATCACCAGACCTGTCACCAGGCTGCGGCTGCTGAACGCTGATGCCACGCCAAAAAACGAACCACTTCATAGCCTGCATGATTGGATTAGCTCGTCGCTAACCCGCGATTAGGCGGTAGTATATTTGTGTTTTTGGGCATCCGGGGCTACTTGGCCACCACTAGTTTATCATGCATTTGTTAACGCCCGGCCTGATGAACGCAGGCCACAAGCTTGGTTTATAAAGTTATCATCTTCTTTGGCTTCCTCCCCTCCCTTTTTTTTTTGACCCAGAGATTAAGAAGGTTATCACCACTCCTATAATGTTTTTGATGTGCTCGGGCGTATGACAGGTTGTGGATATGGACCAACGGTTTTTAAAGGGACAGATCTTGACAGATAGCTAGTTGTAAATTATTTTTCTTCGGTTTATTTCTCGGGTTAGTTCCAGTGATTCAACTGAAATTGATGGTGCTTGTGGACAGCATTCGGGCCAACTTACGTTTTGGCTCGATTTCACATTCTTTTGCAGAACATTTTATAAAATTGTTACTTGGAGAAGGTGCGATGGACAAGTCACTCAAGTTTTTCTAATTGGTGAAATTTTAAGGGTCCCTTTCTAATTTGTGAAAAGGTCCGTGCCATCCCTTTTCCCTTCCCCACATAAAACTGAAACGTCTATACTCCACCACTGGATTTTTTTTTCATTTGTTCTCTAACGCCTTACAAAGATTCTTCTAATTTCTCTCTGCTTATCTAGAAGTATTTTCTACAACAGGATATACACAAGATAGGTGTTGCCAGCTTAATTGGAAGTTGGGTCTGTCAATGTTTCGTAGCGTCAACTAGTGAAGATTTGTCACGTGAGTTCCTGGATGGCCTAGCTTACGAGACACACGAGGTTGGTTCGAGCAACTCACCCTACATGAAGTTCGTGGTGTAATCACAGTAGCGGATTACAAACTGTAGGTGTTTCAGGTTTCTGGGTCAAACCCCATCTCGTCCCTCCCCATGCCCTTATATGTATGGCCAATAAGGAAGTTACACCGTTGAACGTAGTAGGGCTTCCATCTAGTCGAGCGCCCCCTTCCCAACTGGTTGCGGTGGGTCCCATCCTTCAATCGAGGCGCCCCGTTGCTTCATCTTCGCCGAATCCTCCCGCCGGGGGCCACACCCCGACCACTTCAGTTATTGAATCCAGCCCTCACGCATATCTGAGGGCGGTGCCTGCCTCGGTCATATCATCTGATGTCATCATGATAACGAACGGGAACGGTTGTGCCTGACCGGTACCGTCCGGTCAGCGCTACAGTGCCATTCCCGACTGGGAGCTTTTTGTCCTAGTGCGTTTGTCCCGCTCTCCCTAGGACGGAAAATGCTGCGCGCGACTGGTCCGCCCGCGCTTTCCTACCTAGGCCCACGCGGGTGCGGCTGCGGTCATCCCATCGGGCAGGCCTAGCTATCCCTCAGGACTGCGATAGGCTTAGCCCATAATTTCGCCTCAGCCCCAGCGTGGCGTCTTGAGCCAGCTTAGCAGCATGTTTCCCTTGATGCCCGGGCTCCAATCCTAAGCCTCGCCGATCAGCCAGGCGGGAATAGCAGCAGACCTCCACTTGAATTGGTGGGCTGCGATCCGTGATTTTATCTTTACTCGCATTAAAGGGTATCCCTGATCTTGATACCCGTCACGGCCTCCGCAACTATCTTACCATGTCTTCTTAAGCAAATGATCTATTCTAATATAGATTTATACATTGTCTCTTGTTTAGCAGCTTCAAGCTGTGTTTTTTTTTCCAAACAGCAATCTTATTAACTAGTACACGACTTGGCTCTATTACTTGTGTATATACTCCGTATGTGGCAATGTAATATTTTTTTTCACATTTCTATTTGCTAAACAAGAAAAATAAGTGATGAAGAAATGGCAGACCTCATATGTAGTAGAGTAAGTGAAAAGAAAAGGGAAAAAAGCCCACTTTTTGATCGCATGGCTGAGGTTAAACAATGAACTGATGGCCTACATTCCTTGTGCTGACACAATGGATCACGCATGCCATGTCCAGTCAACCAGAAACCGTTGTAAAGAACGGCCTTGTGTGCATCAAATCGAAATGAATTGGCGGCGTTATGTCAACATCATACTACAGTAGCCTAAAGGGTATTTCCATCGATCAGGCGGCATTATTCAACAACGTATTTGGTACGGATGCGTAGCAGTAGCTTGTAAGCAAGACATTCCAGATAGTTATCTTAGAGCCGAAAAACCATTGGAGTGTAAATCGCAAAAATTCCTTACAAATATTCGTCTACACAGAGAAACCGATGCCGTTAGAAATTATTCGGCAAAACTACACAGATTTTGTTAAAATTGCATCACATGTATGGAGCCTGCAAGCCTGCAACTACATATAAAACTTAATTGAGTCATTGAACATGGTTAGCACTTAGCAGTTGGACAACCACGTCTAAAGACCTCCACGGTCAATGCTCCCATTGCACCTTGGAGCCAATCATCAGTTGCCAAGTGGCATTCAGGCTTTGGACCTTTTGACACGTAGCACAGCTGAACACTTGGCACTTGCGCATTAGCCGCAGCCGCTACTGACTCCCTGCCTATAAAAACTTCC
This sequence comes from Setaria italica, assembly GCF_000263155.2. NCBI lineage: Eukaryota > Viridiplantae > Streptophyta > Magnoliopsida > Poales > Poaceae > Setaria > Setaria italica. Next base: position 22,739,129 of record NC_028458.1, on the reverse strand, counting down.
CGAACCATTGCAAGCAATATTCATTCCACTTCTTAAACATCCAAAGAAAGGCAACACTATAAACTATAGACAGCCATGGATCGCCAATGGCGCCGCCTTCACGCTACTGCTAGGACCAGCAATAAGCTTCTTGCTCCGCCGCCGCCGCTAGGTGCCATGGAGTACAGAGAGCTAATCCAGGCGCTAGTCACACCAGCGAAAGCTGCTCCGGCCGTGCCGCCATTCATGGTGGACACCGTCGAGGAGAGCCCGGCCATGGCTGCCGTCGGCGCCAGCTGCTACAACCTCATCACGCCGGCGCAGGCGGCCTTCTACTACCGTGTCGGTGGGCGCATGGGACCGGCGCCTTGCGTGATGAAGCGCTACTACGGCCTGGCGGCGCCGGCAGCAGCGATGGCGGCGAAGCTTTACCGCGGCGTGCGGCAGCGGCACTGGGGCAAGTGGGTGGCGGAGATCCGGCTGCCGCGGAACCGAACTCGGCTGTGGCTCGGCACGTACGACACCGCCGAGGAGGCCGCGCTGGCCTACGACGGCGCCGCGTTCCGGCTGCGCGGCGATGCGGCGCGCCTCAACTTCCCTGAGCTGCGGCGCGGCGGCCGGCACCTCGCGCCGCCGCTCCACCCGTCCGTCGACGCCAAGCTCCAGGCCGTGACGTCGTCCGCGCTGGCGCCGGCGCCCGCGTCGCCGCGACACGAGAGCGCGGACGTCAAGAACGAGCCAGGCTGCTGCTCTGGCTCGGAGGCCTCGACGACGACGACAGCCGCCGACGGCGCGGACCTCTCGCCATCGTCCACCGGGTCGTCGCCACTGGCAAAGGCGGCGGCGCCTCTGCCGGAGATGCAGCAGCTGGACTTCTCAGAGGCGCCTTGGGACGAGGCCGACGGCGTCGCACTCCGCAAGTACCCGTCGTTGGAGATCGACTGGGACGCCATCCTCTCCTAAGTCCTAATTAAGGCGAAGTACATGAACCATAAACAAGAGCGCAACAATGGCTGACTGGCTTCGAGATGATGCCATGGCTGCGTTCGCGGTGGAGCTTAGATTCCCTTGCACGATCAGTGTGCCACCTGTCAAGGCCTCTGCTTGGTTTTTGTTCGCGGCGTCGAGCAGGAAGGAATTGAGTTGGAGTGCGCTGCAGTTGCTGTCGCGCGCAATGCCCTGCGCTAGTTTGTTAGCGTCGTTGTCATCACAAAGAAAAATGCTATGCGCTGCTGCTGTAACCACAGAAATATACTTGTTAATATGAACGCCCATGAATGACATTGGCTAGACATGTAATGGCTGTTTGTTTGTGTTCAGTTACTGGTTTGAGTATCTTTATGGGAGATGCATATGTTTTTTCTCGGAAATAATATTCATTTTTGCAAAGCACCAGTGGAAGTTGTTTCCAATGTATGGATGCTCCTTTATCATACATGGATACAGTTCTAGAGAGTGCTGTATTTAGATAGGCCTCTTTCAACAAAAGGACATTCTTTCATCGAAACTATAGCATAGGTTCACAAACCTCCACCTCTTCAACATGCCAAGGGACCTTAGAGCAACTCCAACAAATTGCTAAACTAGCTAAAGGGCATTGAGAAAACATGTTTTCAACATAAAAGGAGATCATTGCTGCAGCAGATCACCTTTCGTATGTTCCCCTCTCCCTTTAAACTAGTAGGTGGGCCCACTGTTATCTCTCTTCATTTCCTCTCTTCTTTTCCGCTGGCAGACTGGCGGGGCGGTAGGCCAGCGCAGTGGGGTGGTGGCATGGTAGGATGGGAGTCTGGTAGGGCAGGGAGGCTGCCGCGGTGGTGGCGTCGCAGGCCGGTAGGCCGGATAGCGTAGCAGGACGATGCAGCAGTGGCTATAGATTTCCAAATGGGCCACCCGGCCCTAGCATGAAATGGCCCAGCCCTATCTGGCACAACGCCTGTTCCGTGTTGTGTCATCGTGCCGAACAGTCAGCCCAGGCCCGGCACGATGACCCTTTTTTCGTGCCGAGCCAGCACGGTGGCACGGCAGGCACTAGCGTGTGCGGGCCAGGCACTAAAGGCCAATGACCACTCAAATTGAACAACATAATTCATTCATCTTCAAAAGAACAACAGATTTGAACTTCAACAGATTAAAATCATCTTAAACTTGAACTTCACAACACATACAAGAGATAAACAATATCAATATCACAGATCAACATCACAAAGAGAGACATGAGATTATAACTTATAAGTTTGAGCTGGTGCAATGGCTGCCTCGTTAAAAACCTATCTAGGTAAAACTCACATCTCGTGAGAAAATACCCTAGATAGGAAAAAAAGAGTACAGCCCAGCCCAATCAAATTGTAGTAGTTCAAGTTATTATAGTCCAATGTTACACTTCTGAATCATCAGGACATCTAGGTACAAATTAGCAAAACTTTCCTCAAGTTCTTCATCCTCTACTAGTTCTGAAGTCTTGCTTCTGCAGCCTCCCAATCCTTGACGCAAGAGAGCATCTCGACTGTCTCCAGTTTCAATCGGCGCCGCCTCTCCTCGATGATCCTGTCAGTAGTGCTGAAACAGATTCTGATAATACTGTGGAGACAGGAACAGAAAGAACATCTCTAGCTAAGATGGACAGAACTGGATAAGTTCTTCTATGCTCGTGCCACCAAGATAAGATGTTGAAGTTATCATCAAAATGGGTGACAGTGTCACTGTCCAAGTAGATAGAGTTCATTGCCAATATCCATACTAGTTGCACTAGTGCTTGCTGCTTGCAGCAGCAAAGCACTTGCAGATGATCTTCTAGACAAAGCAAGAGGCAAAGAGGGAGGAGGGGTGGAGAAAGAAGTACCAGGGACATCATGAATTCCAAAAGCAGATACACCAGAATCTGAACCTATAGAAAAAATATCATCCCAAGCACTACTTTTCTTACCAGAAATGGATGGAGGTGGATGCCTTTGCAATTTTACTGCACCAAAGTTGTCATCATACAGTTTAAATGCAGTAGATAGTTCAGCTCTAACATTAGTGAAGTAAGCAGAATAATCAGTACCAGTACGATTAGATAACAACCTGAGCACATTTTGAAAACCTTTCAATTTAGCTCTAGGGTCCAATATGAATGCAACAGAATAAAGCATAGGAATATCTTTCCAGTACTTAAGATAGTAATCTTTCATAGGAAGGACCACATGCCTAAGCAATTTATCATTTTCATAATATTTAAAATGCTTAGCAATCAAAATAAGCTGATGCAACATAAGTGGAGAGGTAGGATAATAAACATCAGATAGTGCAACAATACAATTATAAAAGAGTTCAAAGAAGGATAGCATACTCTGTGCAACAGTCCAGTGTTCTTCTGTCAACAGTAAATGATCTTTTTCACCGCTGGGATAGTTAGTTTCTTTGAAAATCTTAAATATCTGCCTGTAAGGGAGCAAATGCTTGAGCATGAGGTAAGTAGAGTTCCACCTGACATCCATGTCCAAACCAAACTTTCTAGGACAAACATTCACAGCAAGACAAAATCTCTTAAATGAAGCAATGCGTTGGTTAGAAGCATTGATGAAAGATAATGCAAATCTAAATGCATCTAGATATGACTCAATGAGATTCAAGGTAGATTTAACCATGAGATTGATGATATGACAAGCACAATGCTGATGTAAGAACAATGATCCAACATAAGTAGCTAATTTAGGACTAAGTTTCTCCATAGCAGTAGAATTAGCAGACGCATTATCCAAAGTAAGAGAAAATACCTTTGAAATCAAACCATATTCCTCTAGCACATTAGTCACGTGGTCAGAAATGTTCTGGCCAGAGTGAAATTCATCAATGATTCTTAAACCAATTAAGCTCTTATCTAATTATCAATCAGCATTAACATAATGAGCAACCACACTAAGGTAATCTTCCTTAGTATTACCAGACCAGATATCAGAAGTGATAGACACAGATGAAACAGTAACAAATGATTCAATAAGCTTAGCACGGCAATCGGTAAAGTACTTGCACATATCTCTAGTAGTTGATTGCGTAGAGACAGCAGAAAATCTAGGATTATGAGCAAGTTTAATATACTCTTCAAAAGCAGCAGATGCACCAAAACATAGAGGAAGATCTAGTCTAGCAATTAAACGACATAGTTGAGTACAAGCTAGCTCAGTAAAGTAATCCCATTGACGGACAGAACCGTCAGGGTTGAATTGGATTAAAGACTAGGAACTACAAACCTTAGCCCTCTTGTTTGGGCATTTCTCAACATGCCTGTTGAGATGGTTAGTACCAATGGAAGATCTAGCAGCATATATAATGCCACAATGATTACACTGGGCAGAGATCCTTACTTTCTTCCCATTGATGTCGTTGAAGATCTTTTCAAAGTCCTTCAAGCACTCATAGGTGGTGGAATGGGTCATCTTGGTGCCGCTACTCACCATGTCTAGATCAGGAGCATCAGGTGCTTCTTGACCAGCAGGTGATGCTTCAGCATCAGCTATGTCGGTTGGATCGATAGTGCTACCACCGAAGAGCTCGTCCCGCTCTGCCTTCATATCACTCTCGTCATCACCTCACTGGTCCATCATCCGAAGCTCATCGTTGATGGTGTGCTCCTGGAAATCATCGCCGCCGTCCATCGCCGACGCTCTGGTCCCTTAACGGATCAACCTACGAACTCAAAACAAGAACGAATCAGTAGAAGAACACCACCAGACAACAATGCAACAACTTACCAATGAATCCGGAGCACCAGTGCGCACGACAAGGTCAACGAACAACGGATCCAGAGCACTAGAGCCAGGGAAGAGCGAGAGGAGGCAACATGACAGAGGAGTGGGCGAGGGGTGGGGGAAGAAGACAACAACACAACAGCTTACCAATGAATCTGGAGCACCGGAGCGCATGGCAAGGTGAACTAACAATGGATCCGAACACCAGAGCCAAGGAGGAGCGAGAGGTGGCAGGGGTTGGGGGAAGAAGACGACACACCAACGAATCAGTATAAGAACACCAACAGACAATGGTCAGGAGATGGGGGGGGCCAGCGGCGTCGGGATGTGGCCGACGCTGGCCTCCAGTCGCTGGAGAGGGAGGAGATGAGAGGGGCAGAGGCGAGAGAGCAGAGGCGGAGAGCCAGAGGCAGCGAGGCGCGTGAAAGAACGAAGAGCCAAAGGCACATGAGAGAGGTGAGAGCGGCGGCTAGGGGAGGGAAATGTCGCTAGGGTTTGCGACCGCGGGGGGGAGGGGCAGGGGGGTTATATACGCCCCTCCCCAATAGCTTGATCCAACGGTTGGGAGGCAAGGGGACGCCGACGATCAACGGTCGGGAGGCAAGAGATGCGGGGGTGTCGAGCCAGCACTGGGATGGCCCATTAATCGTGTCGGGCCCGTGCTGATCCAACATGCCTGGGATGTGGCCCAGGCCTTTTGACTATAATCGTGCTTGGGCCGGCCCAGCACTATAATCGTGCCTGGGCCGGTCCGACACTATTCACCTCTTGCCGAGCTCATGCTCAGGCCGTGCTTTTTAGTGCCGGGCCTTAGGCCACCCAATGGGCCTGGCCCATCTGGAAATCTATAGGGTGGCGCAGTAGGGTGGCACGACGTGTATTGCAACAGGACGATAGGCCGGTGTGGTGAGGTGGCGGCGCGGTAGGCTGGCGGGGTGGGCAGCGCAGCAGGTCGTCATACTGGGGCGGCGGCGCTGCTGCCTACTCTGATCGTGCGCAGCAGGTCGGCATAGTGGGGCAGTGCAGCTTGCTCCGACCGTCTTGGAGCTGGGCGGGGCTCGAGCAAGCACGCCAAAGCAAGAACGGTGTTCCGAGCGGCTCACCAGAGCAAGGATAGTCTGGGAGAAGAAAGCGTGAGGGGAAGGGAAAGGGGGGAGGGGAGAAATGGGAGAGAGATTGGATCCCCTTTCCAAAAGGGTGAGGAGGATGTTTATTCTCAATTGAGGAAAAATAATAGGAAAAGAGGATTGAGTTCTCAATCTGTTGGAGAGTTTTTTTGTTCCTCAATCCTTTATGTCAGATTATTGGGAAAGAGGATGTATTTTCACAATTTATTGGAGTTTCTCTTACTGTTGTTGCAGTTGAGTTCGATTTGATTGATGGGTAAGATTTTAGGCGTGAGGCGGCATATACGTAAAAATAAGAAGTTGTGTCAGTAATCGAATTTAGAAGAGAAACAGTTCCATGCTTTGCTCCGTAAATGGACTGTAAATATAATATATATTTTCTTCTAGATTAAAATACACGGGTAGTTTCTGAATTTATCATGGGGTGTCATCTAGATCCCAAAACTCTCAAAATGCATTTTCAGGTGAATGAAGTTATCTCAAGATGCCATCAACATCCCTAAACTCTCAAAACATATTTTCAGGTCCACCAACTTATCTCAGAGTGTCATCCGAGTCCTTAATCTTTCAAAGTGCATTTAAGATCCCCTAATCAAGTGCCAAGCAGCACATGCATGATCACTAGCATAAGGGGGTTGTGAAGGTAACGAGCGAACCGACATGTGACAAGTTTTAAGATTTGAAAATGTATTTTGAGAGTTTAGAAACCCGGATGAAACCCGAGAACAAGTTTGGGAGCCTAAATATGCACTTTGAGAGTTTACGGATCCGGATCACACCTTGAGACAAATTTTGGGATTTGAAAATGCATTTGAGAGTTTAGTGACCCGGATGACACCACAAGTTCAGGGACCACTGGCCTTGGGTTGTGTTGCACACATGATAAGGATCATTTTCTTGAGCTCAAACCAAGTAAGGAAACACGATTCATCCAAGCCATCTGTTGTTCAGACCCACAGCCATGGGCGGCATTGTGCTCCTCCACCAATTGAATAGGACGGCAGAGTACATTCTTACATGTTATTAATGCTATTGCAAAACAGGATCAAGATCGAAAAGGTTTTGATCGAGGCATGATGTCTATCACCGATTAGGAAGTTGGCTACCAATACCAACTACTCCTTTGAGTCCTGGGCACGTCCTAATAACTGAACAACCCGTGTAACGAAGATCACTATATTTTCTAACCGGATAATCTAGGATATATGGTCTGAAAGACTGAAACAAAGAAAAGTGTTAATATATCCAATGACGTCACCTCTGCTACAATGGCATTAAAAGTTTTCGTACTCCATCCAGTCCTAGATAGAAGCCTGTTAGTCCGTTAATAAGCGGGTTATGGACTCCGTCATCTATGAGAATTTTTCTAAAAGCTGAGTAACCTAGAATATTTAAGAATATTACTAGTATATGAGAAATTAATAATATGAAGGTCTTGCATTCACTGGTAGAGAACTCGGTATTAGCCTCGGGTGGTAGGATGTAAATCTCCCGAAAATCCATTCGGGATAAACCAACTGGGACAAAAGGGGGGTCTTGGTCATTCAACCGGGACTAAAGTCACAAGTCACGCGATTCTTCACGCGAAATATGCGCGTGCGCGCTGCGTGGGATTCGAACCCACAACCTCCAGCCTCGCGCGTAGCTTCCTTGCCATCCCACCTACACAGCACATCTGACTATTTAGGGGATGCAATCCTTTTGTATTAACTCGTGGGGGATAATTTTTTATCCCGGTTGGTATTACAAACCGGGATAAAAGGCCTCTCAGGATCTTTTTTTCCACTACCCTTTGCAACCGGGATAAAAGATCCCGGTTGGTGAGCTCCCCACCAGTGACCGAGCTTTAGTCCCAGTTGGTGAACCTTTTGTCCCGGGCCAACTTTAAACCGAGACAAAATGGGGCGCATGGAAGGTGAGTTGATTGTATTTGAGTGCCAAAAGACAAATGTTTTATTAATCTTTGTGACACAAGTACTACATTGTTTAAAATAATCATATTTCATTTACAAGAAGTTGTAAGTGAGAAAAATGTTATATATAGCTAAAAGTCACATATGTAACGTTGCAAATTAATTAGCTAACCATGATATAGATTGTTTGAAGCGGGAAGCTATTCTCTTCCGTTGATGGAAAGAGTATTTCCCTCTATTGATCGAAGGTCAAGGAAACCATCCTCTATTTATCGATGTATTTTTCCTCACCTATTAAAGCATCTTATTGTAAAGAGAAATTCCTCCCAAGGTCGGATGCTAGAATCTACTCCCTCCATCCTAAGATCCACCCTAAGTTATAAATCGTTTTAACTCTAGATCCATAGCTTTTTGCTATGGACCTAGACAGTTTTCAAGTTGTTCCTTTGGTTTGCATTAATGGTCATTTGTGGATCTGGAAGCATCCCAAGTTATAAATCGTTTTAACTCTAGATTCATAGCTTTTTCTATGGACCTAGACAGTTTTCAAGTTGTTCCTTTGGTTTGCATTAATGGTCATTTGTGGATCTAGAAGGTAGATAAGCAACTTATCTTTGAAGCCCGTATAGCCCATGTACAACATTTTTTTAACAGCTATCAACATTTGTTGGCATTTATCAATATTTTTTTTAAAAAAAGTCTGACTTAATTGTTATCAACATTTCTTGACGTTGATCAACATTTTTTAATATATACCAACATTTTTCTCTAACTTTTTTACATTCACCAACATTATTGCTCAACATTTTCTTACATTCACCAACTATTTTTTGCACTTACCAACGTATATTTTGTACTCACCAATATTTTTTTACATTCACCAACTTACATAAAAAATGTTGATGTTGAGATAGTTTGTTGGATCGTTGTGGACTACTTATTGAGCTACTGCTGGGTTAAAGATGTTTCGAAAGATGGATAGGATTTCCGTTCGTGGATATACTATTAATATCCTATGTCTATGCCCCATCAACTGCAATAAGAACTTATAAAAAAAAACTGCAATCACTCTTCCTCAATTAGTTAGTTGCTAGTTTAGGCCCATGCTTTATGAAGGCCCTATTTAAAAGGCTGACGTTAAATACCAAAATCATACATGGTACATAACGTCGTAGCCCAAGCCAACAGGGCCGAGCCCAACGGCAAAATGTAACATTTCGAATAAATATACTGTAGAATGCTGGTTGGTGTTCATATCCAAAGTTTGTGGGAATTTTTTCACTGCTTATCCTACGGCTTGCATATAAAGACACCTGGCACATATTCTTTCTGTAAAATAAGGTTAGTACGATATAGCGACACTGGCACTTCTACTCAAGAGACATTGGCACCTGTAAGTCTGCACTAGTACGATATATTGCTGCACTGACACTAGCACAATATATAGTTCGGAGTGCAATACCACTGCATAGTGGAGTTGAGGTGATTGCGGGAGCTCACTGCAATGCTTTTTCAAGGGGTCGGTGCTGACTGATTTCTTTTTCCGAAATAAAGTACACACCATGAAACGGTAAATCTGGAGATTGATGAAATCGCACAGGTGCACACTGAATCAAGAAAAATATAGGCACTCGTCAGTTCAAGACTCGAAACTGGGTGAACAGATTAGGTTTCGTTCGTGGACTGATTTCTGTTTATAGTTGATTAGGGTCAATTTGTGGCTCCTTGCCCCATAAAAATAGCAAAAACACTGCACATCACATTCCCAAACTCTCTGCCGATGGATAATGTACATATATCTTGGAAAATTTTCCAGTACAAACCACTTATACAGTGTAAAGGTGCAAACTATTGTAGCAAACAATCCCGCTTATGTACTAATTCCGCCGTCTATGGTGGGGAGGAGGAAACAAGTGCATAGAGTTTTCACATTCTACCCTGGTTAGTCAGCGTGGCAAAAAATAAATAGTTAATATATTATACAACCCTCCATTACATGGATGGGAACATCGATTCCACTGGGGATCGAACCCAGAATCTCTGGTTCCGTAGACCAGCGCCTTATCCATTGGGCCATGGAATCCTGATGTTGAATTTTTGCTTTAAAAGAGTTTTAACACTAATTTTCCAATCCCAGGATTATTTTTCACCACCGTAAAGCATCTGATGACATTGTAACACAGGTATCAGCTGCTGCCAAATGCCGTGGCACAGTATAGAAATCCATCTCACAGTTATCTCGACATTCGTGTGATTACTACCGTCAGTAAGCAAATACAGCTTTCATCTGTATGTGATGCAATCTGGAGAGCATACCCAACAATGTACTGTCAATTCCTTCTTCTCGCATAATATTACAACCAGACCTCCCTCCTCCTCGCATATATTACAACCAGACCTCCCTCTTTCTTCTCAAAGACGAAATGTATTAATGCTTGCATCTGAACGAGATCACATTAACAAAAAAGCATGGGCGGTATGCACTGGAACTGGAAGCAGGGCTGGCGGATCTTCAAATCAGCTGTACAGCTCAGACATCAGACCGATCAACCGATCAAGTCTGCCGTTCACACAACTGAACAGCTAGATAATAGCAATATACAGACAATCATCTGAATGAACATGTAGATGATGATTCAGCATCAGCAAACTAATAGTGACATCTCACAAACCAAAGCAACCAAGTAACATTATACCAAAGCTTAGAAACATCAAACATTCAGAGTTCAGGCGAAGGACAAGTGCAATCCGTTGCTGCAGACTTGCAGTTCATGAAAAAAGAAAGCAGAAGACTAGACGAAAACAAATCATCCAACATTCTACAACTCGTTGAGGCTCATACGGTTCTGAACCCAGTGCTGTTAACCTTGTCCTATATTCAGTACAGGCTCCTGTAAATTGCCGGAAAAAACACACTGCAGAAAGAAATGGGGCGATCCGATCTGACAACAAGGCGAAACTGACGGTGAGGGTGGATAGGAGAGCTGGCCGATCAGAGGTGATGGTCGAAGCTGAACTCCTTGTGGACGCCGCACTTGCAGGTCACGCGCACCACCACCTCGGCGCCGGAGCAGGCCGCGCTGGATACTTCCACCTCTCGCTCCTGAACATGTTCAGGTTTCATCAAGACAGTACAGACAGGTTACCAAAATGCAACCCAAAGAAGCTAAAGAAATGAGAGAACAGCAGTAACAATTAATCGGGTTAATCCAAGCAATGTTCTTTGTGTACACAATTCTGAATTGCAGTTAAAATTTCAACAAAGAAATTGGGCACGTGATAGCACTCAATTCACACAGAGATCATAAGCTTCATAAAATTTGGCACAGGAAAACAAGCTTGTAAAGACCAGAAAACACAGAATAGTATGGTTGGCTGTAAATGCATCCATCCACTCAATCATCGATAAGCAAGTACTGAACAGCTAGAGTACGTTATCATGTTTAAGTCTACTGAGTACTGACATAAATGTGCAGTTAAGTCATGTGAATTCGGTTCTTATCGCTGAAGTCAAAGAATGCAACCAACCAAAACGATGACTAAACAGTAAGAAAGGCTTTACCGGCTTGCTCGGCTTCTCCGGTGAGGAAGGCCTCGCCGGCGACGTGCAGCGTGACCCAGCCGGCGAGCGGGATGCCTCGCTGAAGGCCTTCTTGGCTTCCTGCGGTGGTCAAACTGGCGAATCAGAGGCGCACGGAAGCAAAGAAACGGCGGCGAGCAGAGAAATCAAGAAGTGCAAGATTCCCGGCCGTACCTGCTTGGCCGCCTTAGCCGGCGAAGTGACGAACAAACAGCACGGCCCGGACATGATGGACGAGCGGGAGGCCTCGCCGTTGTCCGACGAGTTCATCTTGGCGAGCTTCTGTGGCGGCGGGGTGAGCTGCTGCAGCTGCGGCGACGGCGAATCTTCTGCCCACAGCCGCGGGCTCATGCGGCGCGTGGTCGTCTTGATGCGGAGGTTGGGCCGCCGCCGCTTCTTGCTCCCGCCGCTAGGCGGAGTCGGCGACCGCGAGGCCGAGAAGACGAACGACGTCGTGGCGAGGCCCACGGGGCCGAGCGTCGTCTCCTTGGCCGGCCCCGTGGAACGGAACCCGCCGCTGTCGGTGGCGCCCGTGCGCGCCGGCTTCGGGGAGAGCAGGGGCGCGGCAGCGCCGCTCCCGGTGGCCATCAAGGACGGCTCGCGGCCGCCGGCGATGGGGCCCGTGGGCGTCAACGGCTGCTTCGGCGAAGCCAAGAAGGTGAGGCCGCTAGTGCTGGAGCCCCTGGACGTCGGCGTCAGCGGCCCCTCAGGCGAGGCCGCAAACACGAAGCCGCCCCTTGGGGTGGGGCCCGTGGGAGTGTTGGGCCGCTCCGGCGCAGCCAAGAACGCGAACATGTTCCCCGCGCTGTTGGCCTCGGATCCCCCAGGAGTCGTCGGCGCGTTCTCGGGGAACGCGAACATGTTCCCCGCGGCGGTCGTCGGCTGGATCGACCGGAGCCCCGGCGCGAACGAGAACTCGGCCGCGGCTGAGGACCCCGCGCGCGACGCCATCGGCGAGGGAGGCGGCGTCGGCGAGGGCGTCGGCGTCCGCGAAGGCGGAGGCGGCGGAGTGCCCGGCGCGGGGTCGAAGGGGGCCAGCTCGAGCAGCATCCTCTTGCGCACGGAGGAGGCCGGGAGGAGGCAGCGGCGCTTGCGCCCCGCGTCGGCGGCGCAGGGCGCGGAGAAGGCGACAGCGGAGTGCGCGGGCTCGATGCGGAGCTCGGCGAGGTGCCGCGGCGCGGGCGGCGGGGTGAAGAAGAAGGGCTCCAGCGCCATGGCCATGGCGCAGAGGGTTCTTGGGATTCTTGGGGGTGATCGCCGGGGGCCGCTCGGGGGTGGAGAGGGAGGCGGTTTGTTCGTGTCGTTCTGTTTCGTCGTTGCTTTGATTTGCTTTATACTAGCGCCGTATTCTGTCACGGCCGGCGGCGCATCCGTGCGCGAGTCTGATGGTGATGGGCTGATGGCCAGAACGAATGTCAGCATTTAACCCCAAAAAAAATGGCAAAATACTCTTTAAAAAGGAACATTTCCATCGAAATTAAGAATTTTCTTACTAATTCTTGTAATTTTCGACTAAAATTTAGGTCCCTTTGGAACAAAAGAAAAGTGGAGCAATTTTAGAGAATTTGGGTCTTATAGGGAATTCTCTTTTTTTCCTATGAAGCTCTTTTGGAACAAAGGATCGAATTCCTACCAATCCTTTGAAATTTTTATGGAATAGCTTGTTTCATAGTAATTTTGGAGGAATTTTACCAAGAGTTTGATCCTTGGGAAAGTTTAGTTTGTATCATTCTCTCCGTTCATGCATGTTTCTTCCTGCAGTTTCATGTGTGTTCATAGGATTGAAGGTGCAATGACATTCAATTCCAATGCTTTTCATATTCTTGTATTCCGAGAACCATGGGTTTCGAAGAGGGCTTTAACTTAAATTTTCAAGCTATTAAATTTATCATTTACTCTTAGCTCGTTATTTTCAACACGAGATACAAGCAGTTAGATATATGGGCTTTGGCCCATATAAATAATTCTGAATAAATCTCAAAGGCTCATTAGCGTAAAAGGGGTACACTAGTTCGGTATTACTAATAGACGAGGGTGTTAGGGATTTTCTTCCCTATAAATACGGACCATCGCCCTCATGAAAAAGACGCACTATAGACTACTATACGAGAAAGCTCCTAGGTTCGGGTATCCCTAAGATGGTTTATACGAGTTAGGTTCTACCTCTTCTACACTGCTGCGCAGCCACTGTAGTCTTCTCCATTCCGTTGTGTCGGTGTGCACTGGCGAGCGGGAGAGCAGGTCTCCGAAACCATGATCATGCACCAGGAGAGGACGAAAAAGATTTTTGGGAAGCGCTCCGCGCGACGGCTCAAGTTCGTCATCACGGCTCGTCCTCCGTCCAAATCAGGCACTGCAGCGTACCGTCGTCTTCAGTACCAACTGCTATGATCCGTCCGCAACACTGTCATCGTCCCATCAACACCGCTCGTCATCACGGCTTCTCGATATGTGCGTCATAATTTGATCTAGTATTTAATCAAGTTTTCTTAGATCATGATTATGCCGTTCTTGTTGCCTAGTATGTTAAAGTTTTGCATGCTAGGATTGTATATTATCATGATTTATTTATTTCAAAAATTAATATAGCACTTGCCTAATTATCCAACAATTAAAAAACCTTATGATAGGCAATCTGCTGATTTTACCATGGCTGGTTTTGCTGAGTCATTGAGGCCAGAAAAGTTTTTTGGTGTGAACTTTAAGAGATGGCAATCAAAGGTCCATCTGTGGCTTAATGCGATACACATCTGGGATACGAGAAAAGTCAAACCAGAAGGCGAACTGACTGCTAAGCAGCAGCAGAAGCTCACGGATGGCAATAATATTCGTGGGATGTATCATCAGCGTGCTCTCTGACCATCTGGTCGATGTCTATGTGGACTCGACAAATGCGAAGGAGTTGTGGGATGCTTTGGTTACAAAGTATGGTGCAATAGATGCAGGCAGTGAATTGTTTTCAAAATCTTTGTGTCTTGCATGTAGCTTTAGCAACACCAAAAGATAAAACTATGCATTGCTAAATACATTCTTGCTTATGTGGTACTCTTGGAAATATAAATATGAAATTTTGCATTGAGAATTGCCTAACTTATATGGTCCCGTGTTCGTTTAACATTATCCGATTTGATTTACACTTCAGGTTAATTAAAGAAAAAGTCCATTTTACTCCCCTCACTTATTTACTTTGTCCGTCCCACCCTCACCTAAATAATAGCTTAATTTACTCCCTCCGTCTATTGAAACCGGATCAATTTAGCCCCTAATAAGGATCTTCACCCGGTTTTGCCTACGTGGACACAGTTTTGACCAATTCAAAGCGGTTTGGAGGCTATATAATCGCTAAAGGGGCACCTGGAGCCAAGCCGAGTTGTAGCGCCGCATGGCTAGAATTGGCTCGCGTAGTTTCTCATCCCCCGCTATCCGAGCCGAGCAGAGGCTAGAAATCCATGTCCCGCACCGCATCGCCCCCAACTCTTATCTCTCATCGTCTTCCTTAGGTGGTTCGCCTTCCTTGTTCCATTCGTTGCCGCCAGGATAGCTTGAAGATCCGAACGGTGCCGAAGGATCGGAGAGCGCAAACGGATTGAGGTCAGTTATCCCAACCTAAGAGTACCAATCTATCGGCCAGACTACATTGCGATTTAAACCTAGATGGGATAGGTTCCAGTCAATGGTGACGGGATGGTAAAATTACATTGAGATTGCATTCCTACGTGAATTTTTCCTAAAAATAGATCTTGTGCGTGATTTTTCAATTACCAAGAGCATTCCAGGATCTAATTACTGAAGATAATATTGACTCGGCTGCACAGTCTGTTTTTAGATTTAGATTTAATTATTAGAAGACAGGAAGCACCTACTAACTAAAGGCCTAATTACACACCTTTTTATTGTTGGAATTGAACTAGACCATATAGTCAGGAAGCGATTATTTGTCCAATTAGCAACTTGTTCAAGGTTTTTTTCATTGATCATATTATTATACTGCAAGAGACAGCAAGAATGTCTCTTAACAAATATCTATATCTAGCCACCCCTTTTCAAATAAACCAATACATTATGACCTGGTGCCTTGATGTGAGCTCCTTGCATCCAAATATACGAAACAAAAATTAGTTGCATGTATGTGTGAGTATTTTTGTGCATGATTTGTGGCTCTGGTTCATGCTTTGTACTGTTGGTTTGCAGCCAGTGAGGTTTCATTTGGGGGGAGAGTTTGTGCATCATGGATAGACCATTGACTTTGTTGGTAGAGATGAAGCCTGGTCATATATTGAGAGGGAGAAGGTTTCAGTGTGTAAGCTTATCGGCAACTTAAAAACACACATGATTATCACCGACAAAGATTTAATATTTTTTTTTGCATTAGCTCAACGATGACAAAGAGTGCTCTTACATGTTATAGTGCATAAGAGATGATGCTATTGCAGATGTGTATGCAGAGGTTGTTCATGAAAACTCGGAAGAGGAGGATGAGAGTGATTCAGATTATCAGGCGGAGGAGGAGGAAGAGTCTGGTTCTGAAGGAGATGGTCATGTCATTTCTGTTCCAATAGCTATTGCCAATCCCACTGAAGATTTGGAGAGGTATAGTGGTGACAGTGATTGGGAGCATGAAAATTCAAAAGAAGATGAGGAGGCCAAGCAATACAGAAGACATGCGAAGATGGTGAAGAAAGGGGTCAAAGGTAGGGAGGATGTATGTGAGGCTTTAGTGCAAGTTAGACATCAAGTACCACAGCTGTACATTGATGAAGAATTAGATGCAGGCAATGATACACCTTATTTTGATTCAAGTGAAGAAGCCTCTTATGATGATGATGAGGGGCTTGAGATCAGTGGAAGCAGAAAGAAGAGCAAGTTTCCTAGGTTTGATGGCACTACTCCATTACCTATTTTTTTAGTTGGCATGACTTTCAGGGGAAGACACATATTGCCTTTCCTAAAGATGAGACGAGAAGGATCAGAGCCAAGTGTTCCTGGGCTGGTTGCACTTGGATGATTATGGTTCATATAGCTCAAAGTGTGAGGTCCAGACATATACTCCTCCATATAGATATCCTTAAAGAAGAGATAACAAACATGTAATTGCTAGGAGAATTGCTAACAAGTACAAATCACTAATAAAGGCTAACCCTTCTTGGAAGCTACTGGACCTGAAGGAAACAATATTACTTGACATGGGAGTAGATGTTACATTATCGAAGATCAAAAGAGCCAAGTATATTGTCATGAAGAGAATTTATGATGCTGTTAAAGAAGAGTACCCCAAGCTATTTTATTACTAATTGGAGATCCTTAGAAGTAATCCAGGTAGCACTGTGGCTATTTTCTTAGACCCTGACATCACCATGAAGCATGTATTCCAGAGGATATATGTCTGTTTTGATGCATGCAAAAAGAGGTTATGCAGACAAATTCTAGGACTTGATGGATGCTTCTTTAAAGGTGCTTTGCAACGGTGAGCTACTTTGTGCACCGGGTAACTAAGAGAAAAAAGAGTGCAACTAGTAAATGGGTGGCTGCAAGTGGAAAGCATTTGAGAGTAGGTACGATACTACTGGTATGTGGCATGCAAGGTTATCATTATGAATTACTTTCTTTAGAGGCATTGCAAATTTCTTAAAGTGCCCAAATTACTGAAACTTGCTCCTTCTTGTCTGTATTTCTTTAGACTGGAGCACAATCTCAAGAAGGCGTCTCAGCTGAAAGCCTCAACTGAAAGTGGTAGCATTTTGGGAGTCAACCGAAAGCTGCAATCTTTTTTTTTGTCTTTTTCCACATCGTTACAGAGTTAGTTCTTGTGTTACTCCAAATAGTTGTGGCATGTGACCGTCTACACAATTTAGTTGGGAATTCGATTTAGTTGTTGTCGATAACTCTGGATTGTTAGATGCAACCTTTCTGTGATATTTGGAACTTCTGTTGGGTAATCGCAGATTCAATGCACGACCTTTTCTGAATACTTGGATCTTCATTAGTCTGTTGGCTTCCCATTTGTTGCATGGTCCAATGAATTAATCACGAGTCAGTTCAGTCCAAGATGCACGACCTTTTCTGAGATATGGTTACTGAATGCTTTTTTTAATTAATTCGGTTGTAGCTTATTCCCACGATGGGATATAGTTGAATGCTTGTGTTACTGAATGTCACTCTCCACTGATACTGTTACTGAATGCCAATGTTTTGTTGTTGATTACCGCACTGGGTTATTGATTACCGCAGACCAAATTAGTTCTCGGCGGGTCTCCAAGCAATTTCAGTCTCCACAGCTCATTTAATTGGGCCTCCAATTGGTAGCCTCGGTAGCTCCAGGAAAGACTTGCACGACGTAGCCGTAAATGTCGCGCGCGTGGGACGTGATACCGATGTCTCAGCTCGGCGGGTGGGTGCAGGATGGATGCGCGGCCCGTATCACTCACGCGGGTCTTCGGCTCGGCTCTCTCTAGCACAGTACACAAATTTCCACGTCAGCAATTACGTGGTCTCCAAACCACTTTGATTCGGTCAAAACTGCGTTCACATAGGCAAAATCGGGTGGAGATCCTTAGGGGCTAAATTGATCCGGTTCAATAGGTGGAGGGAGTAAATTAAGCTATTATTTAGGTGAGGGGGTGGGACGTATAAAGTAAATAGGTGAGGGGAGTAAAATGAATCTTTTTCTTGAAAAAAACCTACCGAGTTAGGTTGTTTCTACACGAATAAAAATACTTTGGCGGCTGCATTTCGCAGTGGCTTATCAATTTGCAATTCATGATGAGCTCACCATGATACGGCCCTTTTCACAGTGATCAAGCACAAATTAACAGCAAGCGCACGATGAATCTTCAGCTGCTGCAAACACCAACACTAATGAGGCAGGCAATGGAGGACCTATGTTGACAAAGACCACAGAGCGTCGTCAATGATTGTAGCACTTGAACTTCTAGACTCCATTCATGCTTACTCCCTACATTTTTCATATGCATCTATCTTCCTCATGGTTCGAGGTTGAGTAGGTTCTCTTGGTTTTAATATTCATCTGTTATCAGAAGACATCAGGTCGTTGTAGTATAGTGGTGAGTATTCCCGCCTGTCACGCGGGTGACCCGGGTTCGATCCCCGGCAACGGCGATTTTAATTTTTTTATATGTTTATATAAGTGATCACTTCTCCTGCTATCCCTAGCAGCTGGCCAGAACGGGCATGGTTCAGCGCGTATCCTCAGCTAGCTTAACACCAGTAACTTGTGCGCGTCTTCGCGAGTGCGTAGAAACTTTTTTATGATTCTATTTGTATTAGAAATGGATATGAAAAGTGTATGGTATAAAATGAGAGCAAATAATGTATATGGGTTAATTTAAGGAGATATAAATGACAACAGCAGTGTATATTAATTATACCGAATATCATGCAAATGGCTGTACATTTTTACAAATGAAATACCAGTGGCGTAACAGAGAGCATACCAGAGGCAGAGGCGCCTCGCGGGACTTGCAATCACTGGGAGAGGTGCAGAGCTCTATCTCAAAGCACCCTGTAATCAATTGAGGAGTAAATCAATGATGTCCACGTTAAATCAACAGATCAAATATGCCAATAGGAATATTATTTTTAATATAATTTTTCTGCAATTATGTAAGTTTTCTTGCTATACAGAAGGGAAATTGTCAAGCGATCGAGTATTCTGAACTGAGGGAGCATTGGAGCAAGAAGCACAATGACGGTCTTGCTGATTTCACTTGCAGGGATGTGGCAAACCTTCCTAGCTACAACTGGTGGTATTTATCTTGGCTAGGAGATTTATATTTATATGGTGAGAAGTATGGTCACATCAGGTTATACCATGTCACAATTCACAAACATATAGTGAGCTTAATCGCAAAGGGTAAAGAATCATTGCCCTTTTATAATTGCAAATATGTGAATTGCTCTGAACCTTTTTCGGCTGAGATACATAGGAGCATCATATCAATGGTACTTTCAATCAGGTGCGGGCCCAGGAGTTTAGGATTGTGTATTCAAAAGTACAAAATGTAAAAAAAATAAAACTATTTGAGCCTTATTTTTTAACATGTCTACTTGATTATACCTTTGAATACTATGGATTAGCACTAATAATGGGTATTGCTAGTGTTATTTCTTAAGAATAGAATCCATATACGAGCTAGCACCATTACCTTTGGCAGGGCAAGTAGTCTGAATGTGTCTTCGTTTCATCGAGTAGAACTCGATGGTCGTGTTTGGTAGCCTGGGCTGCCTCAGCCGGGCCCGTGAGCTAGGCTCCAACCAGACGGGCCAGATCCATAGGTGCAGAGATGTTGATTGGCAAATCTACACCCTATGGTGCTAGCTGGATTGGGAGGGTGTTTGGTAGGGTGGGCTGACAGTGGACCCCTTAACTAACCCAAACTACCATCAAAAGATGGCGTTTGGTAGCAAGGGAGAGTTGCCCTCACCACACGCAGCCGCTGGTGAAGGTTACCCCCCCAGGCGCCTAGAAATGCATAGATAAAGGATTTTGAATTAAACTAACATAATAAAGAAGCAATTAGGAAGGTCAACAATACACTAAGCAAAATTTACAGAGGAACAGAATTACATCGAGTTGACAAGGTAATTACCAACCTAATTAACATAATTAGGAGCTTCCTTGCATGAGAGTTGAAGTAAAACCAAGCAGGAATATGGTATAGAGGGCAATAATCACTTGCAAATGCCGACATTGATGAAGAGAGCAACCAAAACCACAATGACAGCAAATTTGAGATCAAAGAATATCCACCAAACCATTAATATACAATGTTAACAAGTAATGGGTCATGATTTAGAAAATCATGGCAATCAAGTTCACAAAAGTGCATGAAAATCAAGTCATCATCACCGCAAAATGGCTCAGCCTACGAATAAGCACAAGACCAGAGAAGGTTCCCATGTGCCTTAGCAGCAGGCAACATCTCCAAGCGTCCTTGCCATCAAGTAAAAGCATCAACATCGACAACAGAAACAAACTCAAGTTAGGAAAATCAGGTAAAATTAAAGAAAAGCCTCAGACATAACCTATTTGGTTAGTCATTATTGGCTCAAAAATGATGCATGGCTCAGATCAAGTGTAGTACTGCCTAACAAATAGGACCGACGCAGGAGTTGCCTCCTAGTGAGGCAGTCAGAGGAACCCCTGACTGCATCACTAGGAGCTAACACCTGCTAGGGTATTAAGGGGTGCGTTTGGTAGCCGGTGTGAGTATCGTCCTCCTCATCATCATCATCGCCATCTACAAAAATAACACTACTGTAAAGGAAATCATCAAGGCAACAACATAAGAAACAAGTGGGTTCTTATTTAGGTTCAGCTCAGGTGCAGATGCATGCGCTAAGGAGCTGCCTAATAGTGAGGCAATTAAGGCAAGGGATACCTTGTTTGCTTGAGTATGTAGGCAGCATCTTGCGGCATGCATGCTACCACCTTTACATCATTGTCAATAGGAACATAGAGATGTCAGAAAGGGTTGCTTAAGCTATATTGAGAGGTCCTACTCGCCAAGCTCGAGTGGATGTTGGTTGAGTCACCATAAGGGCAACTTGACCAAGGTCCACATCAAGCTTGGGGAATACAACCTACCAAATGCACTAGCAAGCCTGTCATCATCTGCATAAAATCTTAAGAGCAAATAAAAAAAATAGAAGCCTACCATAATGAAAGCATTTGCTTCATCAATCTAATATCCTGCCTCAAACACTTGCATTCAAACAACTGCAGTTCGATTAGAAAAAGTGATAAGGTCAGATCCACATCTAGCTGGGTCAGAGCACATAAAATTTAAGCTCATCATTCCCAAATAAGCAGACATAACAAAAAAGCCTGGCGGGGCACGTGGGCGCGCGCACGGCACTGGGCAGGTGAAGATGTGGTGTGGGGAGGATAAGATCGTGCGGGCGCGGGTTGGGTAGCGCTGGGGAGCGTCCTATCCCGTCGCCGGCGGCGATAAGCCAGCGGCGTTGCATGAACGCTGTGGCGCGACGTGGTGACATCGCGCGCGAGCGCGTGGTGACCATGCACTGGGTATGAGCGCATCGCGAGGGTGCGTGCGTGGTAGCAAGTTGAGCTGAAAACTCTCCAAAATCTTGAACTAAACTTGAAATTTTTTTAAATATAAAAGTTGCTGTCCATACTACCCTCTACAATTTCTACGAAGGTCGATGGTGCAAAAACTGGCTAGATTTTGAGATAAACCTGAGCAAACTTTGGTAGAACGCCGGACATGGTTTAGTTGAACTTTTCCCTAAATTTGTTAAATTTTGATATGAAATTTGAAGGTCTTCCTCTCAAAGTCAGAAGATGTGCAAATAACAAAAGTTGTT
The DNA here is from genome assembly GCF_000263155.2 of Setaria italica. Classification (NCBI taxonomy): domain Eukaryota; kingdom Viridiplantae; phylum Streptophyta; class Magnoliopsida; order Poales; family Poaceae; genus Setaria; species Setaria italica. The sequence continues at coordinate 22,717,456 of NC_028458.1, read as the reverse complement.
TGTTTTTAAGTGTTCTACATCTTTTATATTGGCCAAAAGTTGAGTTGTTATATAAAATCTGATTTTCCACTTCTACCCCTTTTTAGTGCTTTTTGAGGCAAATTTGAAAAGCTTTCAAAGGTTGGAATTTGAACTTTGGGGTGTTTCTCTACCTTTCCAACCTAAATTTGCTTGTTTTCACATTGGTTTCTTGTTTGGCCCCATTTGACTTCAATTTGCCCTTTTATGGTGCTTTTCAAAGTTTACTTGAATTTGAAATTTACAAGTGGCAAATTGAGGTTTAGTGGTGATTTGAGTGCTCAAACACTTTAATTAACCTTTGAATTGTTTTACTTAAACTAGGGATGTTACACGGTGGTTGTCCCCCATCTTGACAAACGCATTGCCCTGGGACTTGTTGCCTAGAAGGTGGCTAAAAGCAACGATGAGGGCCTCCTCAGAAAAGCCAGGGGTTAACATCACAGCATTTTAGAGGTCAGGGTGCAGCTGCTCAGGCCCAGTCCCCCTAAGTGCAGCAGCCACATTGTTGACAGCATTGTTGACAACATCGGTCATGTTGGTAAGGATAAGTACCTCCTCCTCGGACATGACAACTCTCTTCCTCTTGCTCCCAGCGCAGCATGCAGGGGCCTTAGAACCCTCCCCAAAGGCACCAAGCTTGATGACCGTCTTCTGGTCCACCTGGTGCTGAGTCGAAGTGAGGTCCACCAGCTGCTACTTGTCCACCTTCTTCTATGCTATCTCCCCAAACCTAGAGAACACCCCTAGTGGCTCTCCAGAACCCATGGCCTAGCGGCCTATTGCCATGCCCCCTCCAAAGATGACCTCCATCTACGCATAGTGCTCAATGGGCTTGTTCAGCAGCTCAACGTCCTTAGGATAATCCTGCAAAACAAAAAGCAAAAACAACCAATGTCAGTACTAAGCAACATGAAGAAATTGACAATTATTGAAGAAAACATACAACATGATCAAATTAACTCACCTTGCAATGGCCCAGGTAGTGCTCCTGCTCAAGAGTGATGCTACAGGTGTTAGCATCTCAGAGAGCGCCACTTAGGTCCCTGAGCTTACATACCCTGCCCCACCTCTGCCACCACTTACGCAGGTGGTTGTACACCTGAGTGGTAGTGACATGCTCCCCAGTCCACTCCCGCAGAGTCTTGACCACCTTGTTCACATGCACCTCCTTGAAGCCCTTCTCAAGCCTCACACCAGTGCCGATCAGCTCACACATGCGACGCACAAACCCAGAGGTGGCAGTGGTCCACCTCATAGGCGGACGAGGAGGACTATCACCAGCACCCCCTCCCTGTCCAAGACCAGCACCACCAGTAGCATCACCCCCCTTTCCAACAAAACCACCAGTACCACCCCCAGGGCCTGAGCAATAGCACCAAGAGTAGCAGCAACATCTACACCAGCAGCACCACACCCACACCAACAACACTACCACCTTAACCTAGTCTAGAGGTAGCAGCAGCAGCACCCTGACCAGCAAGTAGTTGACCAGCACTAGCAAACCCAGTAGCAGCAGAACCAAAGAACACGTCCTCCTCAGCCATTGGCCTAGGTATCCAATAGCACAGATGGCATTTGCAACCATTAATTACATGACACATGATAGGTTAGGTCATTGCAGCCCTTTGAGTTCCCAAAGAAACAACAAATAAGGATATAAGAAAGCAGGAAAGCAACACAAGTTGTTGAGTCAAACAATAGTGAAAGCAAATTTTAGGAAGAACAAGGATATAAGAAACAACAAAAGCAGGAACAAAGCAAATATTATTGAGTACATTACTGGTCTCAGCTAGATGCCGCATTAATCACATCACTGCCACACTATGTTTCCTTACAGTTCCACTACAGCACACACCATACTAAACCCTAGAGGACCCCTTGTTTTGCTACATAGCCAAAGCCCAGTCATCCCTCTGAACACCCTAGGCACGAGCTTCTTGTGACATTGCAGCATGTGTGGGTGTAGGCTGTGAAACATGAGGAGGTGGTGAGAAATCCTCCCTTGGAACAACTTCATCTACCGCAAAACCCAAAATCCAGTTATGCAGAATGCAATAAGCAATTACAACTTTAACTTGGGAGGGATACGGATGGTAAGGCTTATTATCTAGCATGCGAAACCTTCCCTTAGGTGCTCCAAAAACCCTCTCAACTGTGATGCAGAGGGATGAGTACCTAAGGTTAAACAATTACTTAGCATTGCTTGGACTTCTCCTACCCTCAAATTTAGACATGCGGTACCTAACAGCTTTATATGGTGGTAGGAAGCCAGGCCGCAGTGCATATCCAGCATTAGCGAGGTAAAATTTTCCTACACATGAATGCAATTAGGACTGATTAGCAACCGCAGTGCAGAAGACAAAATAAAAAAGGTGTGCTTGCAGTGTACCTTGTGGCACCCTCAACCCATCATCCCTCTCTAACGAATCAGCTAGGATCAGCGCATCATGAGCTGACCCTTCCCACCCAGCAAGGACATAGGTGAACCACATGTCGAAATCAATAGCAGCTAGCACATTCTGTGTTGGGCTTTGCTTACGGCCTCTAAATACAGCCTGCATCTTAAATGGAACCCTAGCCAGAATGTGGGTTCCATCAATATCTCCAATGCAATCCTAGGATAGTTAACATGTATGCATTAGTGTACCATGATGGTAGTGAACAACCAAAATTAAAGGACACTACAAACTATCCTAAGTACCTTGAAGTATGGGTTCCATCTCTGGCTCCTAAGAATTTTAGGATGTATCCCACCTTCCGGGGTCCTGATCATCTCACCCCTTAGCTCCCCAACAGCATAAAGAACTTGCACGAAGTATCAACTCACTGTCTCTATGGACCTCCTAAATGTGTGATGAACCACCCAAAACCTTTGGTTGTATCCCACAATATGAAGAAACATGATTAGTGTGTATGCTGACCTCTAGAAGGTGCCTCTCCATAAACAGGTTTACCAACTGAAAGAAAGGAGCTTTATGCATCCTTACCATGCTTATAGACTCAACCGTTGTGCAGTTATAAATTTTATCTAGGTTTGCCTGTCTCTTAGCATCCACCACTGCCCTAGGGACCCAAACCGAGCACTCTTCCTCATCTGAATCACACGTGCCCCTCCTAAACCTCAGAAATGTAATGCAGACAACAACAAGAGCAGCAGCTTGAGAAGCCATCCTGGCATGGTACTCATGCAAGTCCATCTACAATGTTGCATTAAAAGGAACAAATTTTAGAACTAACAACACAATAATGGAACTTAAGACTTCCTACGGTGTGGTAGCTTACAACAGGATGCGCAGTATAGGGATCATAGCCACGGCTGCTACAAAATTAGCCTCCCAGTGACTCCTCCTCAACATCATCGACCAAAAAAGAAATCCTTCATCCAATTGAATAGATAGCATAGGGATTATAGCTAGGATGGCTAGTGAAACTAGAGCCATCCAGAAGCTCCTTCACACCATCAGCACCATGCACACAAACTCCGAATCCAATTCAACAGATCAATCAGGGATCATAGCCTCAGCTGCTACTCCATGTAGCCTTCCAGAGGCTCATCCTGAACAACATCGAACAGTTCAAATTGAACTTAGGCAAAAAAAAATAATCATCACCACGGCTGCTACTGAAAGGTAGCCTCCTAGAGGCTCACTACACATAAACATAACTAGCAATATGCACAAATCCGTGCCAACAACTCCACATCCACGCATTATCTACACAGGACATGTTAACAGATGAATTAAACTTTGTTGGGTTGAACAATAGGTGCAACAGATCATGAATAAGTTAATGTAGCCACTGCAAATATCAAGAAACCAACAGATCTACGAGTACACATGCTTATCCGGCGCGGGTACCCAACTAAGTGCGAAAGAAAACCCCAAGATCAGGTTACCCCAACAAACCAAGGCAAGAAGCGTGTGGATTTCACACAAATTAACCAGAACAGATCGAATAATATTACCAACAGATCGTAAAGAAGTGAAAATAACAACAAAGCATGACAGTTGTACATGAAGGCATGCATATTCGGCGAGGATACCCTACTAATTATGCAAGAACACCCTAGGATAAAGTACAGCTTCCCTGGAACCCTACCTGCGACAGATCTATTGCATTTCCATGAAATAAAACTCAACGGATCGAAGCAAAGTACCAAAGATTCATCATAGGAGCCCACATCTCATTGCATAAAAGAGGAAATGACAACCTAAGGACATGAGGGGAGGAGGTCCGGGACATACCTGCGCGAAGACGAAGATGACCGTCATGGGGAAGAGGAGGAAGTAGCGCGTGCCGGTAGAGGACCTGAGGGAGGACTCGAACAGTGAGAACACGAGGCAGATCTGCTTGGTGGAGAGGAAGAAGCAGGTCACGTTGTCGGTGTTTTAGACCGGCAACCTGCCTAGGGGGTACCCTAGGTGGTCTTTTATGTGGTAAGGATCATCGAGAATCAAGGAATCAATGGTGACGCAAGGAACACAATTTAGACAGGTTCGGGTTTCTAGATTGCGTAATACCCTACGTCCTGTGTGTTTGTTCGTATTGAACTTCGATGAACTGGAGTTGTTCTTGTTTGAGGGGGAGTCCCTGCCCACCCTTATATGTACGGGAGAACAGGGTTACAAGTTCGAGTCCTAGTCGAGTACTATTAGAGTTCTACTCAGTATGGCCTGAGTAGTTTTCCATACACATACTTGACTAGTCCGAGCGATACGCCTATCCCTTGTCCTGATCATATCCGAGTACGTCCCTTAGTGGGCCATCCAGGGTCTACTCGTGGGCTTGGGATGCATGCCCGACAAGCCCCCGAGTACTTTGTAGTCATGCGCCACAGTCTCGAGTACTGTGGGCACTATCCGAGCAATTTGTCGTAGAGGTTGCACTGTCCGAAGTGCTCGAGTACTGTCATGTGGCTGGAAGGTACTCTTCTTGTTCCTTTGAGTTGCTTCTGTTCCGACAATTTTTATATGGTAGTGCGATGGCAATCGCACTCCATATGGAGTAGCCCCCGAGCCTTAGGTTGAGTCAAAGAGTCAGGCTTAGGGTCAATCCTGCTTTCTGGCTGTTTTACCCTCAGAAATCTGAAAAAGAAAATTCTGACCATCGGGTACCGTACCCGCAACCCCCGAGCACTTAGGCGATTTTTGTCGTTGAAGTGGTCAAAAACCCGTTGAAAAGAGTAGCCGTTGGGTGTTTAAAGCAATTAATCTGCTAAAAATCCATCCGTTGCATAATTGACGCTTGGAATCCGGAGGTGGCGGAGATATAACTGGAGTGCCCCCTTTCGGTTAGGTTTACGCCCCACTGTAGCAGATCTGTTTCTCTTCTTCTCCACCCACCTTTCCTGTTTTCCTCCGCCATGATCCTCTAGTGCCGCCGCCGCCGTTGTTGCTTCTCTGAGAGGTTCGAGGTTGAGTGCATTCTGCTGCAAGTGAAGCGGACGGATGCGCACCAAGAAGATGGGGAAGAAACCCGAGAAGATCCAAGACAAGGCTCCAGCGGCGGGCAAGGTGAAGTCCAAGAAAGGGAAGGAACTGGTGCTGCCGGCGCCGAAGGTGGGGCCGATGAACCAGATTGCGCCGCCGCCGCCTGGAGCGATGTGGCAGCATTCAGTGATGAAGGAGGAGGCCGTGCAAGCGCTAGTCGATGCCAAGCTTGTGCAGACGAAGGAGGTACTCGAGTGGCACCCTGCTTTTGCAAATGCGTGGCAGTTCGAAGAACACCCCAATGAGATGGTGATGCTTCCACACTTTGTGGAGGTTGACCGTGCCCACCTCCAACTTCTTCAGAGGTATCCTCGAGTACTATAAGCTTCAACTTGTTCACTTGAACCCCAATGGTGTACTACATATGTCAATTTTCGTACACCTCTGCGAAGTTTACTTGGGAGTTCCTCCGAGCCTTGAGCTGTTTAGGAAGTTGTTTCGCTGTAAACCTCAGCCTAGTGCACTTAGGACGGAGGTCTTTGGAGGCGCCGGGTTCCAACTCAGGAACTCGGGCGCGTATATTGAGTACAATTTGACTGACTCCCATGGGGAGTGGAAGAAAAGGTGGTTCTATATTGGGAACCATGATCCTCGCTTGCCGGTGGTTACTGGTCACGTGCCGAAGCATGCAGAGAACTGGGTGAGCGAACCCGAAGATACCCCATTTGCTGCAGCAGATTACCGAGTTGAAAGCACTCGGTCTCACTGGGATTAACGTGGCGGCCAGCTTTGTCAAGAGAAGGGTTCAGTCGCTTTAGAAACGGGCTCACTCGGGGAGTGAGTACACAGGATTTAACGATCCATCGCGTATGTCCGATGAGGATATATCTGACGATGATGTGGAGGCGCTGCTGGCCAAGTTCTTCAGGAACTACCAAGGAGTACCAGTGATCCCTGCAGCTCTTCGGCACTATGATGCCTGGTATGCCTGCTTATTTGTTTTGAATATTGACTTGTTTTTTGTAGTCCCGAGTTCTTGCTGGCTACTTAGCGCAGTCGGAAAAAGAAGAAACTTTTGTTGAGGAGTCAGAGGACGAGCCCTCTCCTCCTGTGAAGAAACGCAGAGTAGTCCACAAGATGTCTGCTGCTAAGTCTGCTTCAACTCCTGAGAAGTCTCAGGGTGCCAAGGTATGTAGCCGTATACTCGTAGCTGATGGATTTGATCTTAAAATCTTGTGATTACTTTGTCTTGTTCAAAAGGCTGGCGATGCGGCACGTGGTGATGATGATGCTGCATCCGGAGAAATAGTCGTGACCGACTCTAGCGTCAGTATTGCGTCTGTTGAGAAGGTGCCAGAGGAGGTGCCGCCAGCGGATGCTGAAGTAGCCCCTGAGCTGACCGCACAGGCTCCGTCGGCTGCCGCGCTGCCGGTTGCTGACCAGACAGTTCTGGGGTTGCCCGCCGGAGTAGCAGGTGTTGCGAAGGAAAAGTCGCTAGTAGTTGCTACTGGTTCTTTGTTGTCCAACGTGATTGCTAGTGGTAAGTTTTCTTTCGCGACCAGTTTTGTTAGTCTGAACTGTATTGTAGTCTTGACTCTGTGTTTCCTAGGCCTTGGCGAGAAGACAGCGCTAGCAGCTATTCCTGTGGCGCCGAGTACTCGGCCGCCTGTTGCCGAGAAAAAACGTGTGCGGTTGCTGCCACGCTCAACTTGGTGAGTTTGTTTGTCCTTGGTGTGTATCTTTAAGTTGTCTTGAAGTCATGTAATGACTTTCTACTCTGATGTAGGGATGTGGAGGAGACTATCCCTGTGGAGGCAGGAGTAGAATCGTATCCCCCGACTACTTTATCTGCTCCCTTGGAGGATTTGATTGTCGAGGAAGTACCCGAAGTTGACGCTGGTCGCCTTGGAGCTATCATGTCTATGCTTCGAGAAGTGACTCGCTCGGTGGAGGTCCCCCCCGCTGCTTCGGGTTCTGGAAATGCTTCTTTGTTGACATCTACTGGTGGAGCTCTGGCTGTAGTGGATGTGGAAAAATCCAAAGAATCAACTGCTCCGGGTATGTATCCATAGTCTCGGTATTGTAGTCGTAGCAATTAGGTGACTGATGATAATCTTTTTAGGTATTGCTTTGGGTGCGGCTCCTCATCTTGCGGAGAGTACTCAAAGGCTAGTACTCAGCCTTCTGTCTGAGTCAGAGTTCCAGAAAGTTGTCGATGTTTTTTGAAGCTTCTAGGTGTGTTTTCTTAGCTTTGTCAAACAGATTGAGTACTTTTAAGGTCTTTGACTGATCGCATTGCTTTGCACATTCGGGCCCTGCAGGAACGAAGCCATCAATTGGAGCAGGAGTGTGCTCGACTTATAGAATTCTTGAGGGTTCACAAAGCTGGAGCAAAATCCTTTGCTGTGGAGCGGTCAGATCACGAAGTCTTGCAGCAGAAGCTGGAGAGCCGCTACAAGTCTTTGAATAAAAAGTATCAAGGTGAGTACTTTGCATCTTTCAAGTATGTCCGATTGTAGTCGGTTGTGTTTGAACTTGGCCATTTTTGCAAAGCTCAAGAGGCAAGAGGCTGCTACGAGTAGCCAACTCCTTGACTGGAGAAATGCGCACGATCGAGTGGCGGATGAAGCTGAATGTCTTCGGGCTGCGCTGACAGAAGCACAGGCTACTTGCGAGCATCAGCGAGACAGGAAGATTCAGAATAGGGTGATGCCTGCCATGGCGATGGTGGCATGCAGAGATCATGTCCAGACCATAGGAAGACTTCGGGGCGAACTCCAAGAGTTGACTGTGGCAGCTCAAGATTTAGTGAACGCCATTGCCCCCGTGGAAGAGGACGCAGGACCTCAATCACTAGTCGAGCGATTGAAGGCTGCCCCGGGTAAGGTGGCGGGCCTCTGCAAGGATGTTTGCAAACAAGTCCTTGCTGTGGTCAAATCATATTACCCGAGGGCAGATTTGTCGGCGGCTGGTGACGGCGTTGCTCGCAACTGCACAGAAGAAGCATATGCGCAGTACCTTGAGGAGGCGGAGCCAATCGCGTCCAAGATGTCTGAATTTGTATCTCCAGAGGAGCCTTGAACTTTTATGTACCCTTGTAGTTTTTCGAGTACTTTGAACGATACTTTGAAAAATGAATGATTATTCTTTTGTTGATTGAACTGGTTGTCTTGATGTGGGTGAGGAGTAGTTCACTCCGTCTCGCCCGACCCAAGGTCCCGGGTGACGGGGATACATCCCCAGTACCCGCAAGGAAGGAAGAAGTCAGGACTCCTACTAGAATTCCCCTGTAATCCGACTAGGACTAGTCCCGAGTACTCCTACTAGGACTCCTCCTTGTAATCCGACTAGTACTCTGCCCCCTGGACTATATAAAGGAGGGCAGGGGTACCTAGCTCGGCAGGTCAGACCTCAAGGTCATACCTCAACACCCAAGCCCAGGACACACGAGGACAACTCCAGTTCATCAAATACAAACCAACACACAGGACGTAGGGTATTACACGATCTAGCGGCCCGAACCTGTCTAAATCGTGTTCCTTGCGTCACCATTGATTCCTTAATTCTCGATGACCCTTACCGCATAAAAGACCACGTAGGGTACCCCTAGGCGGGTTGCCGGTCTAAAACACCGACAGCTGGCGCGCCAGGTAGGGGACCTCGTCGAGTTTCTCAGCGCGAACTCAATGGCACGGTCGTCATCAAGCCCATCTTCGCTATCGAAGCGGGCGCAACCTTCATTTTTGGATCCTGGCTCTGCATCGCCGACGGCGCCGGATCGTTCCAGCACCAGATCGTCAACTCCGACGGTGACCTCGGGTTCCACCGCGATTCGAACTCGAACTCCGACGGCAACTCCGGGTCCGACTACAACTTGGAGTCCGACGGCGACTCTGGGTCCAACTACGACTCAAAGTCCGACAGCGACTCTGAGTTTGACTACAACTCGAAAGTCCGACTACATCGCAAGCTCGCCGACGACTACGGGCGGCTCGCCAATGATTTCATCGACTATGTCGTAGGCACGTCGACTACTTCAGCCAAGCATGGTCTACGCTCAAAATGCACCCTTATCTCGTGGTCTTGGATAAGTCTGACCCTCTAAGCTGGGGGTCGGGCGATTCGAAGTCTTGCGGCAAGGGGTCGGGCGCATCCGACCCTGGGACCAAGGGTCGGGCGAGGCGGAGTTCCATCCTCAAGGGGTCGGGCATGTCCGACCTCGGGACCTTGGGTCGGGCAAGACGGAATGAACTACTCCTTGCCCATGACAAGACAACCACGATCAGCTTGCCGACCACTCCGTCAGCTACGGGCAGCTCATCGACGACTTCAACTCGTCTCGACTAAAAATTAGTCGGGGCAAACTTTGTATCATCGACTAACTAGTCCGAATCGCCTCCGACTAGTCGACTTCGTCAACAACCGTTACGGCTTCATCAACGACCGTCACGGCTTCGTCAACAATCATCCATGAATCAAGCTAAGTCACTTTTCTAAATTATTTTCCGGCTTATTTTCCGTTTGCGTGCAACACGCGCTCTACTGGTCGGAAACTCTTGCGCGCAACGCGTGCTCTATTCGCCGGAGGGCAGCAAACTCTTTCACGCTATCGCGCTCTCTTTTTATCGCAACAACGAATTTTCCCTTTTGTCTTCTCTTAAGGTCACTACTCTTTTTGAGTAGAACACGCCTTAAATCGTGAAAGCCTCAGGCGCATCTGTCATGCCTAAGCCCATACGCGTATACGAGACAACGATCTCACACACACAGCAGCAACGGCTACCCAGAGACTGAGAGCCTAAGCGTAACAGGCTAACTACTCGGGAAGAGTATGACTGAAACAAGAGCTTGACTCGCAATCATGCAGTCTCTTTCTTGTCGCAGCAGCGACTCCTCTCACTTTTGTCTTCTCTTAAGATCACTACTCTTCTCGAGTAGAACACGCCTTAACTCGTGAAAGCCTCAGGCGCATCTGTCACGCCTAAGCCCATACGCGTATACGAGGCCGATCTCACACACGCAGCGGCAACGGCTACCCAGAGACTGAGAGCCTAAGCGTAACAGGCTAACTACTCGGGAAGAGTATGACCGGAATAAGAGCATGACACAACTTTCATATTGATCACTGAAAAATTTTAGCAGTTTCAAAATCCTAAAAATATGCTACATAATGTATGCATCTTTTCTTTCAGATCGAGCTTCAGCGACGCTAAGCATGCCTCCAACGGCACAGGCTAGTTCCCGAACTCGGGGGCTAAGCACCAATCAGTACTCCTAATATCTCCAGTGGCTCAGCTAGCTCCCAGGCTCGGGGGCTGGACGCTGCAAAACCACTCGACGTGGCTCCAACGACTTACCTGGCGCATAAGCACGGGGGCTGGACGCCGCAAGACTACTCGAATGATGACCTGAGTGAAGATTCAAGACCCTCGGGTTGATTATTCAATCAATCCAAGGCTCGGGGGCTGATAAGCTACACCCAACAATCAATTTTTTCAAGTCGAAAGAGGAAGATTCAAGATTTTAACCCTCAGCCTGATTCTACGATTCAACCTAAGGCTCGGGGGCTACTCCATATGGAGTGCGACTTTCGCCGCCCTCCATACACGAAGACTACAATATCATGTTGATCAAGACTTTGAGCACACCATAGCCTCATGGCAGCTTTGAGAAGCATTGAAAGATTCAGCCTGACAAAGTGCTCGAAGAGCACCAAGACTACTCGGCAAATATCTCAAGACTACTCGAAGACTGCTGCATTCGACTATGAAGTGCTCGGGGGCTTGACGAAGATACATCCCCAGTACCCGCAAGGAAGGAAGAAGTCAGGACTCCTACTAGGATTCCCCTGTAATCCGACTAGGACTAGTCCTGAGTACTCCTACTAGGACTCCTCCTTGTAATTCGACTAGTACTCTGCCCCCTGAACTATATAAAGGAGGGCAGGGGTACCTAGCTCGGCAGGTCAGACCTCAAGGTCATACCTCAACACCCAAGCCCAGGACACACGAGGACAACTCCAGTTCATCAAATACAAACCAACACACAGGACGTAGGGTATTACGCGATCTAGCGGCCCGAACCTGTCTAAATCGTGTTCCTTGCGTCACCATTGATTCCTTAATTCTCGACGACCCTTACCGCATAAAAGACCACGTAGGGTACCCCTAGGCGGGTTGCCGGTCTAAAACACCGACACCAGGGTTAGATATGCCCGACCCTTTGAGGATGGAACTCCGCCTCACCCGACCCTTGGTCCCAGGGTCGAATGCGCCCAACCCCTTGCCGCAAGGCTTCGTATTGCCCGACCCCTGAGTAGAGGGTCAGCCTTCTTCAAGCCCCCGAGACAATGGTGCGTTTTGAGCACAGGTCATGCTTGGCTGAAGTAGTTCTGAGTCAAGAGTAGTATATCTTGTAGTTGGTAGTCAAGCTTTTGGCTTGAGTAGTTGACATGAGTTTTTGCTTTGATGCAATTACTCGGGTGCTGCTACGGGTAGTAGCGACAAAGGTGTTCTATATTCCAAGAGTTTGATACTTGTTCTCCTGAGAGCTCTTGTAGTCTGTAAGATCCGGGTCTCGTAACCTTTGATACGATGTAAGGACCCTCGCATGGTGAATTGAGTTTATGCAACCCTGTTGTGTCTTGGATTCGCTTGAGGACCATATCGCCTAAGTTGAAAGATCGTTCCTTGATGTTGCGGTCGTGGTAACGCCTTAACCCGTCAAGGTATCTGGTAGATTGCACTAGCGCTACGCATCTTGCTTCTTCTAGACTATCTAGATCTGTTCGCCTTGTTTCTTCGGCCAGTTCTTCATCGTATTGTTCGACTGAGGGTGATTGCCACATGATGTCGGCGGGTAATATAGCTTCTGAGACATACATGAGGAAATAGGGTGAGAGCCCAGCAGTCTTGCATGGTTGGGTTCGTAGTCCCCACAGAGCATTGGGTAACTCCTTGAGCCATTTGCCGCCTTTAGTGTTGCCGATGTCGTGTAGTCTTTTCTTGAGGGCGTCGAGTATCATGCCATTGGCACGCTCAACTTGTCATTGGCTCGCGGGTGAGCGACCGAGACATAGAGAACGTCGATTCCACTATTCTCGCAGTATTCCCAGAAGTCGTGATTGTTGAAGTTTGACCCTAAGTCTATGATGATCCTATTGGGAAAACCGTAGCGGTGTACGATTTCATCCAAGAAGTCGAGGACTCGGTCTGCCTTGGGGCTAGTGACTGGTTTGACCTCTATCCACTTGGTGAATTTGTCGATTGCTACGAGTACTCGGTTGAATCCTCCTGGCACAGTTGGTAATGGCCCTATCATGTCGAGCCCCCAGCAAGCAAATGGCCATGTTGGAGGTATTGTGACTAGCTTGTAGGTCGGTACATGCTGCTGTTTGGTAAAGAATTGACAACCTTTGCACTTCCGAACTAGTTGTTTTGCGTCGGCCAGAGCCATTGGCCAGTAGAAGCCTGCTCTGAAAGCCTTGCCAACTATTGTTCGCGAAGATGCGTGGTTGCCATAGATTCCCTTGTGGATTTCTTCTAAGATTTCTTGGTCGTCTTCCCGGGTAACACACTTCATGAGTACCCCGGATGATGCGCTTTTTCTGTATAGCTTGTCTCCGACTAGAACGTAATTTTTTAGTCGCCGGGAGATTTGTTCAGCCTGATTTTTGTCAGATGGTAGCCTGTGATCTTTGATGTAGTCGATGAAGGGTGTCCTCCAGTCGATTTCTATCATCATGATTTCTCAAGTGACGTCAGTAGTGTGGACCACTAGCGGTGTAACTTGTTCAGGTATGGACGGCTTGTGCAGTTCATGCACGAAAATTCCTGCTGGAAACTCTGCACGAGTTGAGCCCATTTTTGATAAGACGTCGGCGGCTACGTTGTTGTCGCGGACAACGTGATGAAATTACAAGCCTGAGAACTTGTTTTCCAGTTTGTGGACTTCTTTGCAGTAAGCGTCCATATTATCCTTGTTTCGATCCTACTCGTCGTTGACTTGGTTTATAACGACCAGTGAGTCGCCATACACCAGTAGCCTTTTGATGCCGAGGGAGATTGCGAGGCGAAGGCCGTGTAGCAGTGCTTCGTACTCGGCTTCGTTGTTGGATGCCTCCCAGAAAATTTGCAGTACGTATTTGAGCTGATTTCCCTTTGGGGAGATGAGTAGTACACGTGCACCGGCCCCTTCAAGTTTGAGGGACCCGTCGACTAGTGTTGGTACTTGATTTTTAGTCCATTCAGCCACGAAGTCGACCAAAGCTTGGGAATTGATAGCTGTCCTTGGCTTGAAGTCCAAGGTTAGAGCTCCAAGTTCAGCTACCCATTTGGAGATTCTACCCGTGGCGTCTCTTTTGTGGAGAATTTAGGTGAGTAGGATTGCGTATAAGAGTTTTTGTATCGGTGAATACCGAGTTTTGGAGTCCAAGAGTACTTCACTGACGAAGTATACAGGTCGTTGGACCTTGTAAGCGTGGCCTGGTTCAGACCGTTCGACTACTATTGCCGTGCTGACGACATGAATAGTAGTTGATATGTATAGGAGTAAGTCCTCGTTTGGAGATGGAGCAGTGAGTACAAGAGGCTTTGACAGAAAGTCTTTGAGTTGCGTTAGTGCGTTGTCTGTCTCTTCTGTCCATTTGAACTAGTCCTGGCGTTTGAGAAGCTTAAAGAAGGGTAGTCCCCGTACTCCAAGTCTCGAGATGAATCGATTGAGAGCGGCCATGCAGCCTGTGAGTTTCTGCACATCCTTGATGCCAGCTGGTGCTTGCATGTTTGTGATGGCAAATATTTTTTCTAGGTTGGTCTCAATGCCGCGATGGCTAATGATGAACCCGAGTAACTTGCCAGAAGGTACTCCGAAGACGCACTTAGTAGGATTGAGTTTCCATCGGAAAGCACGTAGACTAGAGAAAGTTTCCTCCAGATCGGCGATGAGTTCCTCCTGGTTTCTTGTTTTGACGACTACGTCATCGACATAAGCTTCGACATTGCGGTGAAGCTACTTTTCGAAGCACATCTGTATAGCTCGTTGATAGGTTGCTCCTGCATTCTTTAGTCCGAAGGACATTGTTTTGTAGCAGAAAGCTCCAAAAGGTGTGATGAAAGCTGTTTTGGCTTGATCTTCTTCCTTGAGGCTTATCTGATGATAGCCGGAGTAGCAGTCGAGAAAACATAGTAAAGCGCACCCAACGGTGGAGTCGACCACTTGGTCGATCCTAGGTAGACCAAAAAGATCTTTTGGATAGTGTTTGTTGAGGTCGGTGTAGTCGACGCACATTCTCCATTCGTTGTTTTTCTTACGGACGAGTACGGGTTTTGCTAGCCAGTCAGGGTGAAAAACTTCTTTGATGACCCCTGCCGCGAGTAGCTTGGCTGGCTCTTTTTTAATTGCTTCTCGTCTGTCTTGAGCGAACCTGCGGAATCGCTGCCGTTTTGGAGTAGCTTTGGGATCAACATTTAGAGAGTGCTCGATCAGTTCCTTGGGCACACCTAGCATGTCAGCTGGTTTCCAAGTGAAGATATCGTGGTTAGCCCGAAGGAAACTGACGAGCTCGGATTCCTATTTAGGATCTAGCCTTGTTCCGATCAAGGCTGTCTTGGAAGGGTCGCCCGTCTGGAGATCGACTGGTTTGAAGTCTTGCTCGCTGGCGGGTTTCACCTTTGTGGACCCCGACTTGTTTTCTGGGATCTCGAGTTCAGTTGGATGGAGTTTCTTTGAAGCTGTGAAGACTTGTTGCATGGGGTTGGGTGCTTGAGAAGTCGCGGCAATTTCCACGGCTTCGGTGTCGCATTCGTAGGATCACCGTAGATCTCCTCGTAGCGTTAGTTCTCCCTTGGGGCCTAGCATTTTGAGTACCAAGTAAACGTAGTGTGGTATGGTCATGAACTTAGCGAGTGCTGGCCTTCCGAGTATGGCGTCGTAAGATGTCTCGAAGTCGGCGACTTCAAATATGATGTACTCGGTACAGTAGTGTTCCTTAGTTCCAAAGATAACTGGGAGGACGACTTGTCCTAGTGGTATAGCTGCGTTTCCAGGTGCGATGCCGTAGAAGGGGGAATCGGTTGGAGTGAGCATTTCTGTAACATCGAGGCACATCTTCCTCAATGTTTTGGCGAAAATGACGTTGAGTCCACTTCCACCGTCGATGAGTACTTTGGTTAGCTTTGAGCCTGCCACAACGGGATCGAGTACTAGGGGGAACCGGCCTGGTTCTGAGAACTTGGTCCATTGGTCCTTTGTGTTGAAGGATATGGGCACTTCTGACCACTTTAGTGGTGTTGGATCTGTTGGTTCGATGGCCATAATCTCCCTGAGTACGAGTTTGCTGTCTCGCTTGGATGCGGTGCTTGGGATTCCGCCAAAGATGACGTTGACTGTTTTTGAGGTGGTCTGGAAGTCACCCTCTTCTTCTTCTTTGTTGTGGGCTTTGTTCATGCCATTATCCTTTTTCTTGGTGTACTCTTCAGGGGGTGGTGGTGCGGGTAAGTCTTGCATTACTCGGCGCATGTTGTAGCAGTCTATTGCCGAGTGTTTGCTAGTCGGGTGCCATGGGCACTGCTTTTTGAGTAGTTCGGTGAAGGTCGGTCCTTCATCGTATTTGCGGGATCCCTTTTTCTCGGAGTTGGTCATGGCAGCGACAGTGTTGTCGGGCTTCCTTTTGCGATTGTGATTGCTCGAAAAGTTGTTTCGAGTATCATTGTGTCGAGTTCTATCCTGGTCATTGTTGTTGTTGTTGTCGCGTCCACGGTTGCGGTGGGAGCCGAACCGTTCTTGCTCTTTGTCTTCTTCATCTGCCCACTGTTTTACCATAACTTTAAGGTCTTTGATATTAGCTGGTCGTCGTCGACCGAAGTCTTGGTATGTTCGTCGATCGTAGAGTCCGTTCTGGAAGCACTCGATGACATCTGTTTCTGAAATGTCAACTATGGTTGCCTTCTTTTCGAAGAACCATCGCAAATAGTCGCGTAAGGTTTCGCCTTCTTTTTGCTTGATTTGACTTAAGTTGATCTTGTTGCGTGGTCTAGCCATGGAGCCGGCGTAGTTGTTGGTGAAAGCTTTTGTCAAATCTGCCCAAAAGTCAATTGACTTGGGTTTGAGTGACTCAAGCCACGTCAATGGTGCGGATACCATGCATATGGGGAAGTGGATGACTTTGGTGTCATTATTGCCTCCGGCTGCCTGAACTGCCAAGGAGTAGCATCGTAGCCATTGAATAGGGTCTTGCTTGCCATCGTACTTGGTAATTCCTGTTGGCTTGAACTTGTCAGGTAGTCTTGTCTTCATTACCCGATTTGTGAAAGCAATAAAGTGGTTGTAGTTGTCGACTTCTCGCTCGCACCGATTGTTGAGTATTTCTCGTAGAACACTAAAGTTTGACACTTCGTGGTTCTTCCGAGTAGGGCGAATGATTTTTACCGAGTTGGTGCAACTAGCCTCTCCAACATCCTTATGGCGTGTTGGGGCATTGTGTTTGCTTGGGCCTTGACTGTGTTGCCGAGGTTGGTTGACGACTTCGTTATCATTTCTTGGAGCATCGTTGTTGTTGGCTGCAGCACCTCTGCTGCCCTCTGATGGGTCGTGATGCGAGGAACAGATGGAAATGGTGATTCTTTGTCGAGTAGCTTGTAGGCTTGCTCCGCGAGTTGTGCAATTAATCGGTTACCGCGCTGCACGAGCTGAGCTGTGGCTTCGTTGTCCCTGTCTTGAGGCATTAACGTTGTTAACAGATTGATAGAAGCAATTGTCGCGAGTGGAGTGGTATGTTCCTGAGCCTGAACTGCGTCAAATGCTCTTTCCAGGTTTGTGATGGGAATATTTGTAGCCATTGACTGCCGTCGCTCGGCTCGAGTAGCATTGCGCATCCTTCTTTGGTTCCTTTGATCAGAGGTTTCATTCTGTGGGGCATCAGCTATAGACTCGTCTTCTGAGATGTTGTCGAGTTGTGCTAATCGCCTGGGGGTTCTGTTCTGGCTAGTACCCGGGTTGTTATTTTGAGTAATAACAAAGACTTCCCTGTCTGGGTAGTAGCTTCCGGAACTTGATGTTGCAATCTCTGTGGAACTTTCCTCGCGGTTGGAAGTGAGTGGGACACCCTCTTGATATGGGAGGTTGTCTATATGAGCGACAAGGCGTGACTCATAGTCGTGGGCAAGAAGAGATGGTCTCAAACCTGGCCAATGTACGAATCTGCCTTGTGATGTTGAAGTTATTACCAGTCCTTGGGCTGGACCAGATAATGGTATCTCTAGGGGATAAACCGAATCAGAGCCATCATCTTCGTCGTGCCTGAGTTCGAGTTGAATTCGAGTAAGAAAACCCTGGTGGGCTTCAGGTGCATTGCGGAGTCCATGCAGAAACCATTTTGGAGTCGAAGCCAGCTTGGGAAGTGACTGGGACCGACTAGCCCGAACCAAAGTCGAGTCCGACTCAAAGTCGAACTCGAGGTTGTTGAAATTGAAATCTTGGTTTTTTCTAACCAAACCCTCCGATTTCTTCTCCTGGGTGTTGATGATCTGGCGCCGGAACGAACTAGTGCCATCAGCGATGCAGAGCCAGGATCTAAAAACGAAGGTTGCACCCGCTTTGATGGTGAAGACGGGCTTGATGATGACCGTTGCCATTGAGTTCGCGCTGAGAAACTCGACGAGTTCCCCTACCTGGCGCTCCAGCTGTCGGTGTTTAGATCGGCAACCCGCCTAAGGGGTACCCTAGGTGGTCTTTTATGCGGTAAGGATTGTCGAGAATCAAGGAATCAATGGTGACGCAGGGAACAAGATTTAGACAGGTTCGGGCCGCTAGATCGCATAATACCCTACATTCTGTGTGTTTGTTCGTATTGATCTTGGATGAACTGGAGTTGTTCTTGTTTGAGGGGGGTCCCTACCCGCCCTTATATGTATGGGAGGACAGGGTTACAAGTCCGAGTCCTAGTCGAGTACTATTAGAGTTCTACTCGGTATGGCCCAAGTAGTTTTCCATATACATACTTGACTAGTCCGAGCAGGATACGCCTATCCCTTGTCCTGATCATATCCGAGTACATCCCTTAGTGGTGTTGGAGGTATGCCCTAGAGGCAATCATAGAGATGATGATATTCCATTTATATCCATTATTTATATTGTGTTCCTTGAATATCCATTAAAGGCTACTTGAATTGATTTGCAATTATATGAATTGTATGTGAAACTCTTTACTTGTATGGTTATTCTAAAGTTGTCCCTAGTCGGAGTTCATGTGAGGACACACATGAATATTAGACTAGCACATGTATTAGTTGATGACTATATTTCAAAAGTCATGGACATCGAGATGTTGAACTAATAATATGGGCACATGTGGAGACATGTGCTAGGACTAACCCAACACGAGAAGTAGTTCTCTCTTTACACAACATATACGCTTTGTTCTTAGACCTGAGATTGTCGTATGTACTCAAGATGTGGATCGACTTACTTAGGGGCTATCAAACGCTACGCCGTAACAGGGTAGTTATAAAGGTAGCTTTCGGGTTTGTCAAGAAGCATGCTATGAGACATGGTCAATCAAGATGGGATTTGCCCCTCTCTGATTGAGAGTGATATCTCTGGACCCCTCGAGTGATCGGATCCGAAAATGCATGGCCATGCTACGTATGGTTAAGAGTTAACCTACAAAGGGATTCCGAATCATAGGATCGAGAAAGAGCGGTCGGCTTGAAGCTAGACCAAATATCGTGAGGCAAAGGGAATAGCATGTATATAATGTTGTGATGGTTCGTCTGATATGATCGTCGTGTGCGTATAGGAGTTGGCACGTCTTGCTAGAGGCCACTACCGACTATTGGGCCGAGTAGGAGTACTCGGGCCATGTCTATACGTATCCGAACCCATAGGGTCACACACTTAAGGGGCTGGAAGCCCAATTCGAATGTGATCCGAGTTGGATTAGGTTTAGAAGTACTAATGGGCCTCGGACCCAGAGGCATGTTAGGAACCTCTATAAATAGAGGGGTGGGGGCGCCCTAGGGTTTACACCTTTTGGCGAAACTCATCTGCTGCGCGCCTCCCACACCCTCGCCTGTTGCAACTCGCGGACCTAGCAGTCCGGCTTGCGACGCTTCCTCCCTACACGTGTGGATGCCTTGGAGGTGTTACGCCTGCAGCACTTGGACGAGCCACCGACGAGCTACGACGAGCCGCCGACGAGCCACGACGAGCCGACGACGAGCTGCGGCACGAGGGCAATCTTGCTGCACGTGGACGAGCTGCTGAGGAGCTGCTGGACGTCGACATGATCGACTACGTACAACTACGCTGATAGACTTCGCTGCATCGACGCGAATCTACTTCTTCCGCATCAGTGCGTCGAGTGGTAATCCCGTGATCCTTATACGGCGGTTTTCCTGGTTTACGCGGTAGAAAAATTTTGATTTGTGCTAGTGTAGCCTACCTCATATCCCAACAGTGGTATCCGAGCGACGTAATCGAACTTTGTTAGACATGATTCGATCAATGATGAGCCAGTCGGACCTACCATTGTCATTTTGGGGATACGCTCTAGAAACAGCAGCTTTCACACTTAATAGGGTACCATCTAAATCCGTAGTTAAGACACCATATGAGATGTGGACTGGAAAGGTTCCCACTTTGTCTTTTCTAAAGATTTGGGGATCTGAAGTGTTTGTCAAGCGACTTCAGTCGGACAAGATCACACCCAAGTCAGATAAGTGCATTTTCGTGGGATATCCAAAGGAAACTTTGGGATATTATTTCTACAACCGGTCAGAGGGCAAAGTGTTTGTCGCTCGGAACAGGGTTTTCCTAGAGAAAGAGTTTCTGAAAGGAGAAAAGAGTGGAAAGACAGTGCATCTTGAAGAAGTTCAAGATGAGCCGATCGGGCAAGAATCAATGAGTGATGCTAACGTAGCAGAACAAGTTGAGATACCCATGGCACCGCCACAACCACGAAGGTCGGCAAGGCTCCGCGAAATGCGAGAAATATTATTGTTGGACAATGATGAATCTGCGACATATGCAGAAGCAATGATGGACCCAGACTCCGAAAAATGGCAGAGTGCCATGCAATCCGAAATAGAGCCTATGGGAGACAATCAAGTTTGGAACTTGGTTCACCCGCCTGATGGTGTTAAAGCCATAGAGTGCAAGTGGATCTATAAGAAGAAAAAGGACATGGATGGAAATGTTCACATCTATAAAGCATGACTTGTCGCAAAAGGTTTTCGACAAGTTCAAGGAGTTGACTACGACGAGACCTTCTCGCCCGTAGTGATGCTTAAGTCCATTCGGATTATTCTAGCTATAGCTGCATATTTCGATTATAAGATATGGCAGATGGATGTCAAGACAGCTTTCCTGAATGGAAATCTAGCTGAGGACGTGTATATGATACAGCCTGAGGGTTTTATCAATACGAAAAATACTAGAAAGGTATGCAAGCTTCAGAGATCCAATTATGGATTGAAGCAAGCATCTAGGAGTTGGAACATTCGTTTTGATGAAGTGGTCAAAGGGTTTGATTTCACCAAGAACGAAGAAGAGTCTTGTGTTTACAAGAAGGTTAGTGGGAGCTCTGTAGTATTTCTAATCTTATATCTGGATGACATATTGTTGATTGGAAATAACATTCCTATGCTTGAGTCCGTAAAGACTTCACTGAAAAATAGTTTTTCGATGAAGGACTTAGGGGAAGCGGCATATATTCTGGGCATTAAGATCTATAGAGATCGATCGAGAAGGCTTATAGGATTAAGCCAAGATACTTACATTGATAAAGTGTTGAAGCGGTTCAGCATGGAAGAGGCAAAGAAAGGGTTCTTGCCTATATCACATGGCATACATCTCAGCAAGACTCAGTGCCCTTCGACTGCTGATGAGCGGGATCACATGAGTAGAGTGTCATATGCCTCGGCTATTGGATCTATCATGTATGCAATGATAAGTACTCGCCCAGATGTTTCATATGCGCTAAGTATGGCAAGCAGACACCAGTCTGATCCAGGTGAGAGTCACTAGACAGCGGTGAAAAACATTCTTAAGTACTTGAGAAGGACTAAAGATATGTTCCTCGTCTATGGAGGTGAGGAGGAGCTCGTTGTAACAGGTTACACCGATGCTAGTTTCCAAACCGACAAAGATGATTCAAAGTCACAATCAGGATTTGTGTTCACGCTAAATAGTGGTGCTGTTAGTTGGAAGAGTTCCAAGCAGGAGACGGTGGCCGATTCTACGACAGAAGCCGAGTACATCGCGGCTTCGGAAGCCGCGAAGGAGGGTGTTTGGATAAGAAATTTTCTCGTTGAGCTTGGTGTGTTCCCAAATGCGTCCAGCCCATTGAATCTCTACTGTGATAACAATGGGGCAATTGCGCAAGCAAAGGAGCCAAGGAACCACCAGAAGAACAAACACGTAATGCGGCGATTTCATCTCATTCGAGACTTCGTTAACTAGGGTGAGATCAAGATATGCAAAATACACACGGATCTGAACATTTCTGATCCGTTGACAAAACCACTTTCGCAGGCTAAGCATGATGCGCATATAAGAGCTATGGGTATTAGGTACCTTCTAGATTGACTCTAGTGTAAGTGGGAGACTGTTGGAGGTATGCCCTAGAGGCAATCATAGAGATGATGATATTCCATTTATATCCATTATTTATATTGTGTTCCTTGAATATCCATTAAAGGCTACTTGAATTGATTTGCAATTATATGAATTGTATGTGAAACTCTTTACTTGTATGGTTATTCTAAAGTTGTCCCTAGTCGGAGTTCATGTGAAGACACACATGAATATTAGACTAGCACATGTATTAGTTGATAACTATGTTTCACAAGTCATGGACATCGAGATGTTGAACTAATAATGTGGGCACATGTGGAGACATGTGCTAGGACTAACCCAACACGAGAAGTAGTTCTCTCTTTACACAACATATACGCTTTGTCCTTAGACCTGAGATTGTCGCATGTACTCAAGATGTGGATTGACTTACTTAGGGGCTATCAAACGCTACACCGTAACAGGGTAGTTATAAAGGTAGCTTTCGGGTTTGTCAAGAAGCATGCTATGAGACATGGTCAATCAAGATGGGATTTGCTCCTCTCTGATTGAGAGTGATATCTCTGGACCCCTCGAGTGATCGGATCCGAAAATGCATGGCCATGCTACGTACGGTTAAGAGTTAACCTACAAAGGGATTCCGAATCATAGGATCGAGAAAGAGCATGTATATAATGTTGTGATGGTTCGTATTATATGATCTTCGTGTGCGTATAGGAGTTGGCACGTCTTGCTAGAGGCCGCTACCAACTATTGGGCCGAGTAGGAGTACTCGGGCCATGTCTATACGTATCCGAACCCATAGGGTCACACACTTAAGGGGCTGGAAGCCCAATTCGGATGTGATCCAAGTTGGATTAGGTTTAGAAGTACTAATGGGCCTCGGACCTAGAGGCCCATTAGGAACCTCTATAAATAGAGGGGTGGGGGCACCCTAGGGTTTACACCTTTTAGCGAAACTCATCTGCCGCGCACCTCCCACACCCTCGCTTGTTGCAACTCGCGGACCTAACAGTCCGGCTTGCGACGCTTCCTCCCTACACGTGTGGATACCTTAGAGGTGTTGCGCCTGCAGCATTTGGACGAGCCACCGACGAGCCGCCGACGAGCCACGACGAGCCGATGACGAGCCGCAGCACGAGGGCGATCTTGCTGCACGTGGACGAGCTGCTGGACGTCGACGTGATCGACTACGTACGACTATGCTGATCGACTTCGCTGCATCGACGCGAATCTACATCTTCCGCATCAGTGCGTCGAGTGGTAATCCCGTGATCCTTATACGGCAGTTTTCCTGGTTTACGCGGTAGAAAAATTTTGATTTGCGCTAGCGTAGCCTACCTCGTATCCCAACAAGTGGGCCATCCAATGTCTACTCGTGGGCCTGGGATGCATGCCCGACACATGTCGGGGACGAAGAGGTTGATCATATCCGAGTACATCCCTTAGTGGGCCGTCCAAGGTCTACTCGTGGGCCTGGGATGCATGCGCGACACATGTCGGGGACGAAGAGGTTGCTCAGGTGGCTAGGGACGGAGAGATAGCATGTCTGCTTGGTGACGAAGATGAAGGACGGATCCAGTGTTCGCTACTAACGGAGACTCGGCGCTCACCGGTGAAGATGTACCCGCGCTCGCCGAGGATGAGGAACCCGCACCCGCCGGTGACGGCGACCACGGACGCCTCCGGATCAGGTGCCCCGCCACGTGCCGCGCCGTCGCCTTCACCTAACTCGCCGGGTGGAGAGGAGAGGAGAGGAGGAGTCGAGTGGAAATGAGAGAGAGGAGAGTGGATGAGTCGTGAGTGGAGGCGGCGCCTCTGGGGGAGGAGAGGCGAGGCGTTGGGAACCCCCGCTATTATATCGCTGGGAGGTAAACCTAGCCGGCCCAAAAACTAGCGCGAAGGCCCGCTCGGTCTCCCACCTTCCCTCCGTGTACGCGAAAAGGTGCCCACGCGAGCATGCACCGTGTGAAACGGCCGAAATTGGCGTTCCACGCGGTGCAGCCTGACAGGCCGTTTTTGTAGCCGGCAGGCCTGGCTCGTGACCCCCTCCAACCTACCAAACAAGGCCTGTTGCACCTTGCGGTCCTGGCTAAAGGCCCGTGCGGCATACCAAACACCCCCTTGTCAGCTGCATGCCTACATATGTAGTCACTTTCACTCTTATTTGTGCAGAACTATGGGCATGGCTATTTGTTCAGTGTTGCAGAGGCAAACCATCAAACACATGGCGCGCATCCTCTATGGACGAAGTCACCACAGGTTAGCGTCACACAGGCAAACCATCAAACACATGATGTGTGCATCCTCCAAGGACGAGGCGCTTGTGGGTGGGCAGCAGCGGATGCAGCTGTTGGCCTTACCGCATGCTACACGCCGGCGGTTGGAGCCGCCGTAGCATAGCGCGGCCCTCGTCAGTGAGCCACGCCGCCTTCTGCGGTGAACCGTGACACTACATCGGCTGTGGGCTGGTGGCCTGGCGCACGGCTCCCTCGCATCCTCAAGTGGAAGAGAGGCGAGGCGAGGATGCGGTGTGGGTCATCCACTCCGCGTGGTCATGTTCCGTTTGCCCAGCCGTTTCCATTCAAATTTCAAATCCTACTAGTGACGACCGCACCGCCACCGACCATATAAACACGCCACCCGTAGAAACCAGCGCACGCCTCCCTCCTCTCCCCAAATCAGCCGAGAAACCTTCCGGAACCTTCGAGAGGCCGCCCGCCCCACCCCCACGCACGTCGGCCATGGAGAAGCAGACAAAGCCGGCGCCCGACGCCGCGGCCCACCTCGCGGCGCTCCGCTGCGCCAGGGCGTCGCTCCTCCTCGCCTCCCTCCGCTGGCCCCGCGCGCCGCCGCCGACGCAGGATCTCCGGTGCTCCTCCTCCTCCTCCTCCTTTTCGTCGGCTGACGCAGCGGTAACCCCCTCGCCCCCCGACTCCTCGTCCTCCCCTGCTCTAGCGTAACTAGCTGGTGTTGCGCCTGCTCGTTCGACCCGCCGCTTCGATCGCTTCTCATGACGCGCGCGCGTGTGCTCCCTCTCGTGTCAATTGCAGGGGTGCGCACTCCGGCCCGAGGGGCTCCTCCACCGCGGTGAGGTCGCGGCGGCGCGGCGCGAGGCCGCCGGGCACGCGCGGATCGCCGGGTCCGAGCTGCTCCTTGTCCTCGCCGTGGCGCCCGCCGTTCTGCTGCTGCTCCTCCTCCTCGGGCTTCTCTAGGCCGCCGTGGCGGGATCCGCGTGCCGACGTCGACCGAGTCCGAAGATGTCTAGAGTCTCCTCTCCTCTCCGTGCTCCGTGAGTGCCTTCTGATGTTGTGCTGCTGATGGTGTTCGGCTGAGCATTTTTCACGATGGGCTTGATTTTGCTTCGGATTCTGTACATGTCTACCGATTTCGGAGTTCAGTTTGTGCGTTCGATCAAACACAGTTTTGTGGACTTGTTGTCAGTCGCGTGTAGATAAATTAGTATCACCAGAGTTGCTTTGGTTGTAACACTGGCACATGAAACTGATTGGTGGTCAGGATATACTGGTAGAATCAGCGATGTGAAATGCAGTATAGTTGCTTGGCTTTCTCTTCGGCCATTTTTTCGGATTGCTCTGAGATTCAGCGTGTGTCTGTACCAGATCATGTTTGGTGGTTTGGATAATTGGATTTGTGTGCGGTTGGCTTTTCATTAAATATATGTTCCTGTTCAAATTGTTTGTGCCTAGACAGCAGAGTTCTGATTGCAGAGCTCCTTGACAAATGAAACCAGTAGATATTGGGATTTGACAAATCTCACTCTTGGGCATCGTTCTCTGGTTTTCTGAACTGATGCAGCTAGAACTGATGTGATTGTGCCTTCTAAGATGTGTATTGGTTATTCAAGAGTACTGCCCCAGCTCAATTGTTCGTCGTGTCTGCAGAGGACAGAGTTTTGATTGCAGTTGCTGTCTCTGCCATGAAATGCGGTGGAATAGATTACACCTTGTGAGATAACTATGAGCTGCTCCATAGTAGATTGTGAGCAGGATTGTAAGGAAATCAGGGATGCACAAAATTTACCTCTGTTCCTGCTAAGGAACTGGTGATAGGAGCTAAAACTAGCATACTTTACTAAGTGCATTTCTGCGTGCTACAAGCCGGAATCATTATGCCATGAGTGACATTTTTATCTCTTATGTGCCATAAGATGGTTTTATCTCTGAATTAATTCTTGGCATGTATTTCTCTGCATAAACTGTAAGTTCAGGTGTGCTCCTCTGCCTGCAGTGTCTGAAGTTCTGAGCACTTTCTTCCACTAAGGGCTATGGCCGAATTTCAATACCTCTTAGTAACGAAATTACAGAGTCTTTTACATCACAGTTCAAATATAAGACTCATGAAGCGAAGGGAATGGAAGGGCTGACCAGAAGACTTGTGAAATTCTGAGCACTTACTGTGAATAGTGCATAATTCTGTGTTTTGTGAAGATCCATTGCAGCTGTAGAATTGCATAAATACTGCGAAATGTTCCTTGTGATCTCTGATACTGACAGTGTTGCTGTTCAGAGCTTCAAGTGCCGTGTGCATGTTGAACTTGGGGAGTTACCAGCGGTGAGTGCTAGTTTGAAGTTGGAACCAAGGCCTAGCTTAGCTTTGTATCACATCACCGTTGGGATTTCCTGTTTTCTTAGGTTGGGTTTGAATTATGTGCTCCTCTTAATGGAAAAAAAAAAGCTATACTACCAAGTTCGAATTCCGATTCAGACCCGGAGACATGGCGCAGAAACTGCTGAACATACGGCGACTTGTTTGGATGGTCGTGGTCCTCGAGATCGCGAGATAGAGGAAAACAAGCGATCCATGTGGATTTCCATGGAAGCGATAGGTAGTGTGGACAGAGGCTTGTTGAATTATATTCCATCCACTCTAAACAGTATTTGGAGCGCCCGCTACAGCGTAGTGGACCCAAGATAGTCTATTTGGACTTCGAAGCCGTTAATGTCCACTAGTGTCCGGTATCATGGTCGCTATTGCTTATGTTAGACAGCTATTCGCTACATTTATGGTTAAAGTGACATAGGAATATGAATCAAATAGTAATAATAATATTTAAAATGATTATTCAGGTAATGACGAAAAATTATGGGATGACAAGTGAATTTTTTTTATTCATTGATACGAGGATTTAATATTAATATACATCCATACATCTTAATTATACTATTTATTTATGATTCGTACCATGAGATGCAATTGCTAACTTGAAACTTTAACTTTTTTTAAGTGAGCTTGATGTTAATATTCATATATCCTCTAAAATTGTGACTATTTTCTGAATTCCGCTATTTGGACTTAACGTCCGCTATAGCACTCGCTATCCGCGATCTGCTACACCAGCACTAATCCGCTACCATACCGCTAAACGCTATTTAGTACCTTGCCCAGTGGCCCGGAGCGTTGTTTGTGTTGGGCCAGAGAACTGTCAGGTACGCGCTGCACATCCTTTTGCTGGTTCAGTGGTTCTGCATTCATCTTTGCACACTTTGCAGACATTGGGCTATGTCTCTGTGTGCTCCAATTTGTGAAAATCTGTAAATGGAAGACAAATAGGCATGCATTCATAATGATCATGTTGTGTACAGTTGGCTATGCTTCTGGCTTGAATAATCTTTGTTTAATTATCAACAAAAAGAATCTTTGTTCATATGCCCCCAAACACTTTCAGCCAACGTACTTGTCTTAAGTACAAGCTCTATTGATAATAGATGAAATTTAGTATTCTACGAGTACGCTGGAGCAATATTGCTATTATTTGGGATGTGCTCTTCCATCTTCGATCAACTTTACGCCGCATGATGCATGTGTACACAATGAGAATACTTCTTGCTGGTCTAGCCACTCTGAAAATCATAGCCCATGGATATGAACAAGTACTATCTACTTGTACACCCTACAATGGTTAATCCAAAAAGGATCGGAAGCATTGATAGAAATTATGAGAACTGCAGGAAACAGTGAAATTGTTTCTAACTAATTAGTATTACTGAAAAACATATCCTTCTTCATAACATACACAAACTATTATTTCTGATATTAAAACTTTGTATTGATGATTAAATGTCAATGATATATTTTTACTAGCATTCTTATTATTTCGAGTGGAACATACCCAGTCACTAAATTTAGTTTTGTTCAATGTTCTTCAGTGCCAGAGGGCAAAATGTTTCCAGTTCTAAAATTGCTTATCTTGCCCCATCTGCTCCTGTTGGCACCAACTTCATGCACTCAAGCATTGCTGAGCAGAAATGAGACTGACCAGGATGCGTTGCTAGCACTGAAGGCAGGTCTAAGCCTGCAGTCAGATTCACTAGCCTCATGGGAAATAAGCACTGATTTCTGCCAGTGGATCGGCATCATTTGCAGTCACAGGCATAAGCACAGGGTATCGGCCCTGAATCTGTCCTCCACAGGACTTGTGGGAAGCATAGCCCTTCCATCGGAAATCTCACGCACCTAAGAAGTCTAGACCTTAGCTACAATAAACTGCATGGTGAAATACCTCAGGAGATTGGCCAGTTCGCACATGTGTCGTACCTTGACTTGTCAAACAATACACTCCAAGGTGAAATCCCTCTGACAATTGGCCAGCTACCGTGGTTATCATATCTTGATCTATCAAACAATTCACTGCAAGGTGCAGTCACATTTGGCCTAAAGAACTGCAGTCAGCTTGTGAGCATCAAACTTGATGTGAACAACTTCAGTGGAGGAATCCCCGATTGGCTTGGGGGTCTGCCGATGCTCAAGACCATGTCGTTAGGGAAGAACAACTTCACTGGGGTCATCCCGCCATCACTTGGCAACCTCTCATCACTGCGGAAAGTTTACCTCAATGGCAACCACCTATGTGGACCAATCCCTGAAGGCTTTGGCACACTTGGTAGCCTTAAGGCACTAGGTCTTCAAGTAAACTACCTCTCAGGCACTGTCCCACAAACAGTCTGCAACTCCACAATGGTCGACATTGGCCTACAGAATGAACTTGAGGGCACACTACCCTCTGATTTGGGCAATAGCCTACAGAAAAATCCAGTACCTTATTCTTGCTGATAACCATTTTCAAGGGAAGCATTCCAGCTTCAATTGCAAATGCAACCACGATGCAATCCGTAGACTTGTCTGGTAACAACTTCACTGGAATTGTGCCTCCAGAGATTGGGACTCTCTGCCTGGACTACCTGTTGCTCCATAAAAACCAGATAAAGGCAAGCAGTGTCCAAGATTGGGAGTTCATCACACTCTTGGCAAATTGTACAGTCCTCCGTGGTGTTCACACTGCAAAACAACAGATTCAGTGGTGTGTTTCCAAGCTCTATATCCAACCTATCAGCACAGCTTGGAATCCTAGATATCAGATTCAATGAAATATCTGGTAGGATACCAGATGGAATCGGTAACCTTCCCAAACTATTTAAGTTGGGGCTCTCTGGCAACCAATTTACTGGTCACATACCTGACAGCATAGGAAGGCTAAAAATGCTCCAATTTGACATTAGAGAACAACCAATTGTCTGGGGCATGGCCATCCTCGCTTGGGAACTTAAAGCAGTTGCAGCAGCTTTCATTAGATAACAACAGCTTGGAGGGACTTCTTCCCGTGAACCTTGGGAACTTACAACAGCTTATTAGAGCCACCTTTTCAAATAATGTACTTTCAGGTCCATTACCAGGAGAGATATTTAGCCTATCATCCTTGTCATACATTCTGGATTTATCTGGGAATCATTTCAGTAATTATCTTCCATCAGAAGTTGGTAGTCTCACGACACTCACATACTTGTACATACACGGGAACAACTTATCTGGAGTGCTGCCAGACTCTCTCAGCAATTGTAGAACTTAATGGAGCTCCGTTTGGATGATAACTCTTTCAATGGTAGCATTCCTACGTCCATAAGTAAAATGCATGGTCTG
Source organism: Setaria italica (assembly GCF_000263155.2). Lineage (NCBI taxonomy): Eukaryota > Viridiplantae > Streptophyta > Magnoliopsida > Poales > Poaceae > Setaria > Setaria italica. The sequence goes on along the minus strand of NC_028458.1, from coordinate 22,687,499 downwards.
GTACTTTTAAATTTGACAAAAAACAGCCTCACTGGCATGATACCTCAAGAACTAGGATTCATGAATGGCATCACAGAGCTGTACCTTGCACAAAGTTACTTAACTGGACGGATCCCTGAGACCATGGAAAGCATGGCATCACTGTACAGGCTAGACATTTCTTGCAACCATCTTGACGGCCAAGTTCCAGAGAATGGCGTGTTTACCAATTTGACAGGGTTCTCTTTTAATGGGAATGCTAAACTATGCGGTGGTATTGAAGAGTTGCATTTGCCTCACTGCCCTACCAAACCGATGGAGCATGATCAAAGGATACTAAGAGTCATTCGAAATGCAATGACAGTAATTTCTGTTACCATCTTGGCCTGCTTCATCTTGGCACTTCTTTTCTTATTTTCAAAGAAGGCATTGAGATCTCCATCTGCAAAAATAATGATCGTGGATCCTCCATTGACGGATGACATGTATCCTCGACTTTCATATTCTGACTTGTTTCGAGCAACAAATGGCTTCAGTGCCAACAATTTGATTGGTACGGGACAGTATGGATCGGTTTATAAGGGGGAAATTATGCTGAAGGACTCAGTAACTACTGTAGCTGTGAAGGTTTTTGATCTTGAACAACCTGGCTCTTCAAAAAGTTTTTTGACCGAGTGTAAGGTGCTTAGCAAAATTTGCCACCGGAACTTGATCCGTGTCATAACTTGCTGCTCTTGTTCTGACTTGAACCAAAATGACTTCAAAGCTCTAGTCTTGGAGTTCATGTTTTATGGGAGCCTTAACAAGTGGTTACATCCGGAGCTACATTCATTGTATCATGTCAATGTACTAACATTACTGCAGAGATTGAACATTGCTGCTGACATTGCCGCTGCACCGGACTATTTGCACAATAACTGCCAGCCTTCAATAGTTCACTGTGATATCAAACCCAGAAAGATTCTTCTAGGGGAGGACTTGGTTGCTCGTGTCGGAGATTTTGGCCTCACAAAGATTCTCACAGATCCACTAGGTGAGCAATCAATCAATTCAAAGAGTTCTGTGGGGATACTAGGAACAATTGGATATGTTGCTCCAGGTAATTGAAAACTCCATATGCTGTTGCTCCTACAGCTGTTAGTTCAGTTGGTGCCTTTTAATGTCGTTTATTCCTTGCAGAATATGGTGAAGTTGGTCAAATTTCTCCATATGGGGATGTCTATAGCTTTAGTATTGTACTCCTTGAGTTGTTTACAGGGAAGACACCTACCCATGACATGTTTGCTGATGGACTGACCCTGCTGAAGTATGCAAAGATGGCTTATCCAGCACGACTGATGGAGATCGTCAACCCCCTTCTGCTATCCGTTGAGTCTGAACTAGGGCAAATCAATGTTGTCATGGACCCTGTCATAAAGCTTGCACTATCATGCAGCAAGAACAGACCAACTGAGAGGTTGTGCATGAGAGATGTCGTAGATGAGATTCAGACAATAAAGACTATCATGCAGCAGAATGAAACAAGGCAAAGTAGTTCCTGAGTTATGCATGAGTGCCCTGCACTTGAAATTCAGCTTCACAAAAAGATAACTGCAAACATAGGTAAATCAGTGAATGGCATTGAGGAAGGAAAACAACGCATGAAATATGCAAGAAAAAATGCAGTTAAAGGGATCATCATGTCAGAGAGTACGGTAGTACCCCACTTACAAATTGAGTGTCTGTCATATTTTTTTCTGATCCGGCTGCAATTATTGCAACATTTCCACCCAAATCCTACATTGACAATATGCATACAACAATTATGAAGGCTTTTTATCAGCATATTACAATGTTAGTTTAGGTTTAGTACCATGATTTTGTCCCGACAAGGAGTTCACGTCTTTTTCTGTGCATTTTATCCTTGGTCTAATAAACAAAACAGAAGTTCAGTCCCTACTTCCCAAACAGTTTCCTAGAAACAACATTATTCGATAGTACAGATTTTTGTAGTTGCAGAAACATGTCAGAATGTAAAGTGTGAATAGAGGTAAGGTTTTTTCTCTCTTGCTCTCCCCTGAGCCAAAGCCTTGTGTTAATCCATTCCAGCCTTCCAGGTTCTCACTTTGCTTAATCCATTCCAGTCTTACTGGTTCTCATTTTACTGCTACCTCCGAAAACAAGGTCAATGAATATGGTCAAATCTGATCACCTAAGTTATCACGCAATGCTCTAGATTTGAAACTTTACTAAGAATCCATGTAGCATATGGATGCAAGACAAGATGCGGACATAATCCTCCTCACTGGCCACTGCATATATTTTCTTGAGAGGGCCTGACTGCATAATTCCTGAACATCTCAAACGACACCCTTTATTTGACATACTTGACTTCATGGGAGTTTGAAACAGGCACTCGGTACTTGCATGTTTTGGTTTGGAAAAGATTGAGTAAACCTTGGCAACAACAAGGGAAGTAATTTTGAAACCACGTAAATCATGCACAAACAGAGAATCAGGCTCCTCATTGCTATCACATATTAACATCTCCACAAATAGTCATGCCAGGAGGTGCAAAATCAAGGAGGGGAAAGAATGTGTACCTGCTGAAGGCGTTCTAACAAACATGTGGTGGGCACTACTGGTACTGGGCTGGAGGCAGCCGCCAGAAGGGCCGATGAAACTGAGGACGGCTGCGCCGGGTCGAGGCTACACACGTGCCACGCGTGCCCACGAGGCCAGGCCATCGTCGTCTCCACCGCGCGCGCACGGAGCCATGGAGGTCCTCCACTCCTCCCCGGAGTGGACGAGGGTGCGGTGATGTGGTTCCTAGTTCCCAACGGTTGCCGACGGAGTGAAAATACGTCCTCGTCAGCCTGATCAGGGGTCGTGGGCTGAAATGGCCCGTCGTGGAATAGCCCGGATGCTTTGGCCCACGCGAGCAATCCGACTGTCGCGTCGTGTGCTGCACTGGGCCGAGCACTGGCATTTCTCACTCTACTGACGTGGCGAGATGGTATGGGCCCATAAACTATTGTTCTCTCCATTCATAAGCTATAAACTTAGTTACCGTTTGATGTCCGAGCCTATCTAATTATAAGTGTTTTGAAAGAAGATCGTGTGTCAAAGCTAAAAAAAATGTTAATAGGAAGGATGGCAGAATTCATTTTCGAAAAAAATGTTACTCCTTCCGTTCCAAATTCAACTAGCAGCCGTATAAAAGGCTATGGCAGTCTGGCAGGTAGAGTAGCCAACACGTGCAAGTGCGGCTGTAAAGCCCAAAAGACCAACCAAATCCCCTGGCTTTTCCTCTTGCCCATTCCCTACGGTACGGGCAAAGCATGCACGCTGCTTGACCAAATCGTCACTCCCAAGTGACAGCTCGGTCTTTCACACGAGCACGCGCGCGGGCCTTTTTGATGCGTCTTCGTTCTGTTCTGGATGCCTGCGTCCGATAGGTACAGGCACTTGCTGGCTGCTGCTGTCTTTTTCTCGCTGCCGGGGGCGTCGCTGTTTCAGAAAGCGAGCGGGAGAGCGAGCTTATCTGGAGTATGATCGAATCGTGCAGCCGCAACCACACCGCAAGTTGACGATACGACACTCGAGCATCGGCCGCATGCGGGTGGAAAACCCCATCACTCGCTATGAATCTGCTTCTCTGATGAAATTAAAAGCCTATCTTTGCGTTTTCTCACATTATTGAACATGATCTCCGTTTCTCGTCCAGATACGCACATGTATTAACATAAACGAGATGTGTCATTTTATTTTTGGAGATTGCAGTAAATGTCTACGGCACGTGCCTGTCATCGGGCAGATGCTCTAAAGTTGAAACACCAAAACTGAAGGAAAAAAGGTTTTATCCAGAACAAAAAAAAAAAGTTTAAAGGCATTGAACAGGCTCTGTATTTAAAAGTCTAATTAAGTGTAATTGGATTAAGAAAAATCTTACTGCTGAATTCCCACCATATGAAAAATGTTGCTGATGTAGGAACCATGGTTATGCTTTGGGTAAGACTGAAAAGGGCCTGATGCGGACAACCAAACATAGGTCCTGTTTATTTCCCACCTCCTAAAACTTTACTTCCTCCATTCCAAATTATAAGTCATCCCAAGAATCTTGGAGGGTCAAAGCATCTCAAGTTTGACCAAAATTATAAAGATTTATGACATCAAATAGGTATACTATGAAAATATAATTGTTGAAGAATCTAACGATACTTAGTTGATATCATAAATGTTATTATATTATCATATAAATTTGGTCAAACTTGAGATACTTTGACTCTCCAAGATTCTTAAAATGACTTTATAATTTGGGATGGAGGGAGTAGCTCCTAAAAAGTTTTAGTCAATTTTTAGTCCATGGTCTAAAGTATGTTTGGTTCCACATCCTAAAACTGATTAAAAGCAATAAATGTTGTGGCAAAATGACCATACTGCCCTCCCCCATGCCCCTGCCCAAGTCTGGCGCCAAAATTCTCCTAGACTGCTGGCGCCATTTTGCTGCTAGTCTGCTGGCGCCACACCCTACGCCAAAGCTACCATCCAGGGGTCAAAATTCTTTTGTTGCTATCGCCAACACACTGGGTAGCTCCAGGCGGCAATTTTTTTTTGCCACATGTTTATTCCATTCTGTAAAAAAAATCCACACAAATGTACATACACTCATCCATACAACAATTCAACACATCAATAAAATCATCATTACAAGTTGACATCTATGATATACTAAACAAACCATCGACTATCCAATCACGGAACTCGTTCATGTTTCGATCTTCGTCTCCATGACGTACATTTGACACATTACCGTCAGAAGAGGATCCTTCAGCGAATGGAACATAGTTCTCATCATGATCAACCAAATCAAAATCCGCATCTCTCAAAAAACTCTCCCTAATAAAATTGTGTAGTGACATGCACGCAATAATTATACGGCTTTGCTTTTGCATTGGATAGCTAGGATAGTCCAGCAATATCCTCCACTTCATCTTTAGAACTTCAAATTACCATTTAATGATATTACGAAGTGAAGAATGTGAGTAATTAAACAGTTCTTTTTTACCTCTTGGCATTGACCCTTGTCTAAACTCCGACAAATGATACTTGGTTCCTTTGGACGGTATAAGATATCCCGGTCGGTTTGGATAACCCGAGTTAATAAGGTAGAACTTACCTGCACATTCATAATACATGAATTTAAGTCACAGATCAAGTGTTGTAATAATCATAAAATGCATACAATCAGTTGTCATTACCTTCAGATGGATGCGGAAACTTGTCTCCAAACTTGTCAATTGCATCTTTGAATACTCTCGTATCATGAACTGACCCAGGCCAACCAGCCACCACAAAAGTAAACCTCATCGAAATCACATATGGCCTTGACATTCTGACTCGTATATCCATGTCTTCTCATATGTTGTACTACCTAGGTACTTGGCACTATTACAGACATATGAGTATCGTCTATTGCTCCAATGCAATTGTCAAAGAAGGGTGTGAACTGAGGGCTTTGCAACCTAGGATGCATAAAATTAAACTTAGGGTCCTTGGCTTAATGATGTCAACTGCTACCTTGTTCATACTCTCTAGAACTTTATCAAACTTTCTACATATTGTTTCTAGTGACCTTGTGAAATAGTCTTCAGCTTGTCTAAGAGATTGAGGTGCACCACATATCCATAGAAACAGCCCTAAAGCCTCCATAGATGACATCCTCTTAGTTGATTTCAATCCATATGATTCAACTAGCAAACTATGCAGCCTCAAAAATAAATCTTGACTCATTCTAAACATATTGTAACAAGATGTGCTATTTTTTAGTGTCTTCATGACCCATTCAAATCCACTTTCTGTTGCTGTTCTGTGCTCTGCTTTATTCAAATAAGTGTCAAAGTAATACATACCCAACATGGCAGCAGCAATAGATTTTTCTTCTCTTCTTCCTACAATGCAATATATAGGATTGTAGTCTTTGATCAAAGTCATCCCTATCATCGTCCTCTTCATCCCATTGCTCCTCTTCTTCCTGCAACCAGAAAAACAAACAAATCAGTACAAAAATTATGGGAATCAGTAAATCATAAAGCATGAACTAAATGAGATATCCAGCCAGCAATAATATACATAGCATCAAATCCAGACAACATCAATTACACATAGCAGCAAATCCACACATTCATGAAACACCTCAATACATGTCCATTTCAGATGAAATAACGCAATTCAGACATAATAAAAGGTTTTGATATAAGAAGACAACTAAAGTTCTTAACATAATAAAAGATCTTGAAATACGATTATGTGGATAGATATGGTAGTCATTCCATGTCTTCCTCAACCAAATCAATTTCTCATCATTGTCGATCATGTCAAACACATCTCCATAGTACTCATGCTAAAATAATCTAGTTGCTATGCCAAATTTAAATGAAGTGGGTCCAGCTCCAGCCTGCTTTACCAATAACAGACACCTCTTTATGTCATCCTTTTCCTTCTGCTTCTTTTCCAACTCCTTTTGTTTCTCCATCTCTCTCAAATGATGCCTCTTTTCCAACTCCAGCTGCCTAAATTGGTGCCTCTTTTCCAACTCATCTTGCCTCTGCTTTACCCTTTCTACTAGTGTTGCTTCTTTCTTACTCCTAGAAACTTGCAACTCAACAAGAAGCTCCTGGAACATCTTGACCATTGGGATCTTACTCTTCTTGTTTGGGCTTGTGGCTGTGCTTGCAGTGCTATTTGTTCCCTTGCGACTGCTACTGCTCAAAGAACTTGCTAGGAACTCCTCTTTCTCTTGTTCTTCACCTTCCTCATCACCCAAGTCTCCTTTCTCATCTCCCTTGTCTTGAGTTAATGCACCTGGTAAAATAGAAGCTTGACCGTCCGCTAAAGTTCCTTTAAACATCTCTTCAAGATATCCAACATATGTAGGCACACCAAACATGAACTTCCTACATTCAGTTTTTCCCTGTATAACAACAAAGAAATTATCAGGACCAACAAATTTTCCCTGTACTTATGAATATAGACATTACATGTTTAACAACATTACAAACAAGTTACCTTTAACTCCTTTTCCCACCATGCAGCTAATGCTATCACAGTGCCATCAGGTCTTCTCTCTAGACCTGTATTAGTTTGCAACTTGTTCCAAAACGTGTACAAAGTCCTGCACTGTGGCCATCTGTTCTTGAGTTGCTTGATAGAAAGATTGAGTCCAGTCTTTAATAGAAATCTTTTTTTCATGTTATTATAACCTCTACGTGTCATTGACTCTTTAAAACAATTCCCTGCCCGAATTTCCTCAACAGCAAGTTCACAGTAAGAATGTGTGTTTTCCTCAAACCAATCAGCCCTGTCATGAAGATTCTATAGCAGAAAAGAAATTATCACACTAAGTATTGCAATGTCACATAATTGAAAAATAAATGGCAACAACACATTTCACTACCATATCAGAGACAACATTTCGTACATGAAAAATGGCAACCATACATTTCACTACCATATCAGAGACAACATATCAGAGGGAGTGTTTCATAGGGAGTGTAGGCAATTACCTAAGAGAATGTTTCAGAGGGCATGTCGTGTTCTTCATCACCGACATCAACATCCACTAGATTGTGATAGCCTTGGCCTGCACAGAAAGTTTCACCACGTCCTCCTCCCAAATTTTGGCCACCACGGCTGCTACCTCTCCCTCCAAGCAAACATTTGCCTCGTCCTCATCCAAAACCAACTTTACCTCCAAGCAAACCTTTGCCTCGACCATGCCCTCCGCCGGCGGCTGCTCGCACCCTGACTCCAGGGGCCCGAGAAGGGAGTGGCTGCTCCAAACCGGCGTCAGCACCCTGTTGAAACTCTTAGTAGGACTCAATATTGGGGAAGAAGTCTGCCTGTGAGTTGAGATCCAAATGCTCCATGTGCTAGTGGGGAGCGGACAGGGAGGGGGCTGCCGGCGAAACGAACGAGCCAAAGTCATCTTCGTCCGCATCTTCCGAGGATCTGCGGAAGCTACATGCACCAGAGGAAGATCCTTAAGATAGGAAGTCCCTGTAATTGTACTTGCCCATGGGCGGGGTGATGTGCTTGTGCGCGCAGGAGCGAAGGAGGCGTGGCTGGGTTGGGGAAGGGGACGGCCGGTGGTGGGAGATGACCCGCGATAAGAAGATACTGCGAACAATCCACCTACACACAAAACTAGATCAGCAAGAGGAAGGAAGAACACTAGATCGAGAATAGGAGAGGGAAGAAACTCACCTTCGCAAGCCTGGGAGTTCGTCGCGGACTGGACAATAGCGGACGCCGTGACTAGGAGGATGAGGACGAGGACGAGGAGGTCCCGGCGGGTGGCGGCAGCGGGGATCCGGCGGGGGAGCACGGTTCTTGGCCACGTAAGCTGGCGTCGATGGTGGATCTAGTGGCGGTCGGGTTGGGGGAGCGCAGGGAACGGCGAGGAAGAATGCGGGGTCTACAGCTGGGGGAGTGTAACATCTGCAAAAATCACCACCTTAAATCACCCGTTAAAAATCACTTTCAAGATCTTTTCACCGTTGAGCTCTCAAAAATCCAAACTCTTTCCGGCGATTTCGCCGTCCTGGCACCCAAAGCCGACAGCCATCATTTTATCCTCTCCCATAATTTTCGCCGCGTGCCGGTCGACAGACCGCCGCGCGTGCTCCGACCGTGTGCCGCAATCACCACCGGCTCCCTCTTTTCTTTTTCTCTTTTTCCTCCCATTTATTTTTTTCCCTTTTTCTCTTTCTTTCTCTCTCTCTTTTTCTTCCTTCTTCCTTCTTCCTTCTCCTTCCTCCTCCTCCTTTCTTCCTCGCGCCTAGCGCCATAACTCCTGGCCGCCCCCACCCCGGCGCCCGGCTCCTCTCTGGCGCTCGGCCGCTCTGGCCCCGCGCGCCCCGAGGCCCATGCCGCCCGGCCCGGCTCGGCCCTGCGGGACCGCCGGCCGCGTCGGCGTCCCTCGGGTCGCGCCCCCCCGGTGGCCGGCCCCGTGCCGGGCCCTTGCGCCTGCTGCCACTTAGCCCTGCCTCTAGCCCCGCCTCCGGTCCCGCTCTGCCGCTGGCGTCCCCTACCGCGGCGCCAGCGACCGCGCCCGCTCGAGCCCC
>NC_028458.1:22552558-22678316 GCF_000263155.2 Setaria italica | reverse complement strand
TCGTCGCTGGCCTATAAAAGGAAGAGCCGACGCCCCACCTCACTCCATCTCCCAGCCACCAGTGCGACCGCCCCTCCCCTTCTCGCCTCCCTGCGCCAACCGCCGCCGCCGCCCAAAGACCCACCACCGGCCGCCCTTTCCCATCCCTGGATCCCCAAGGTAAGGGGCAAAACGGAGCCCCCACGACCTCCTCTACCCTCTCCCGCTGCCTCCCCTCGCCGCCGGCGAGCCTAGGTCGTCGCCCCTAGGCCAGCCCCCCCCGCTCTCTCTCTCTGTATACCGTGAGGAACAGAGGAAGAAGAAGCCCCCAAATTCCAATCTAACCCCCACTTTTCTCTATTTCACGAAATAACCCTTCCACCTCTCTCAAAGGTTATTTCACAGATAAACCCTTCCACTCCCAAAAATATTTATGGATAGGTCCCTGGTTCCTCGCAAATCAGTCCTAAACCTCCTTTTAAGCTCCTAATACATGTTTAACTCGTCATTTCATGCACCAAACTTCCTCCAATTAATCCCAAATTTGACCACATCATCCTCCAGTATACTTCCACCGAGACATATCCAAATTTCCTGAAAATACTTATCCCACCTATTTTCCGTTCGCATTCTCTGTTCGGAGCTTAACGGGTAAAATCTTATTTTCTTTTATTTATTGTGTGCCCGTTTGTGTGTGCCGTAGATCGCGGAGTACCCGAGGAGGAGCACGAGGAGGAGTTTGATCGCGAGCCCGAGCCCGAGGACCAGCAGCACGAGCCGGAACTCCCGGAAGGCTTTGAGGACGGCAAGTCCAATCTCACCCTTTGATGCATATTTATTCCTAGTTTTTCAAACACAACCTATTGGCCTGTTTTATAAAAATGCATATTGTTTTATTGCAATACATGGTTGGATAGCCACCCCTTGATTGTTATAAATATTCCTTGTTACCCTATGATTATCTCTAAATATGATTTGCTCTGTTTGGATGATAATTACTGCTAGAATACTTAGGACCTTGTTACTCAAATTCAATCACGACTACAATGGTTTATTTAGAGAATAAATGTGTGAGTGTTTTCAAATGAGAAAATAGATTTTCGGGTGTAAAGGCAAGAAATGCTCAGATGAGATGGATGGGTGTTTCTTGTGTGAAATGCCAGATTGTGGGCTCGTACCTTTGTGGTTGAGCAAGTTGGGAGATATCCATCTTGTCGTGGTTAAGGACCGAGTTGATGTGTCATCTTGCCTAATTCAACCATCGTGCAACCACTCGACCGTTGTATGGGTAACGGCTTAGCATAAATCCCACTAGCTAAACTGTTAGTCTTCGGATGAGCTGGTGAGCAACGGGAACCCATGGAAAAGGAGTAAGATCTTTGTGACTTAGGTCCTGGTTACGGCCTCGTGGATTGGTCGTTAACCCCTTGGGTGCTTCCGTGAGGACTAGTCAGTCTCAGCTAAGGTGGGTAATGGCTTTGTTAGGATCCGCACCAGCATTAAAGTGATCGTGCTGCGGTACCCTACTTGTGGGAAAAGTGTACAACTTCTGCAGAGTAAAACCTATCCGGGTAGCCATGTCCATGGTATTGGACGAGTTACGGCGTGGTCACATAACTAGCACATGGGGATGGATGGTTTTTATGGCGTGTGTTGGATTTTGGAAGTGTCCGGCAGTTGTGCCATGAGCTATGGCGGACGGGAAGTCCGATAGCAATAAAAATTGGATCCTTTGTGTAGGATCAACCCCACTTGTCTTGGATACTAAAGGAAAAGCTTTGCGAAAACTCTTTTGAAAATGAACCCGTGCATGTGTTGAAAACCTAGCTTTATTGCAAAATGAACCTTAGCCTTATCCTTGTTCTATCCTATGCATCTTCTTGACTGTATCCCCCTCCGTGGATGGGGTTGGACTTGTTGAGTACTTTTGTACTCACCCTTGCTTCGTTGCTACAGAGGAAGACCCGGACTTCGTCGCTGAGGACTTTGAGTAGGAGGTTGTGTCCGCACCCAACGCTGCCTGTGGTGTTGGCCTTCGCAAGATGCTTCTGCTGCCGTGTAGTCTCGAGTGCTGTCTTTTGGCAGTCGCTTGGCTAGCCGCTGTTATTTATTTGCTTCGTATCGCGGCGTGGCTTTCACGCCCACTCCCTCGGGAGTTGTACGGTAACTGAACTATCTGTTGAATAAATGTGTTATCAGCCTTCTGGGACTGATATTTGCATCACATTTAGTCTCCACTGATGTGGGGACGCTTCAGGGAGGTTGCACTAGGGGCGGCGGACCGGAGGGGGAGGGCGCGGACGACGTTTCTTGGCCTCGGACGCCGGCGAGGTTGGCAAATCTAGCAGCGGCGAGGATCGGGGAGGCGGGGTTGGGGGCGGCGGGGTTGAGGGTGGACGGGTCTGGCACGCGGGGGAGAGTGCGGTCAGGACGTGGGTGCGGGGGTAGGGGCCGTCCAGGATGCATTTTAGTCGGTTTTAGGAGGGGTGGAGGGTCTAAAAGTTTTGAGCCTCCTAAAACTTTTTAGTCACTTTTTAGGAGAAGTGTTTGGCTCTTTAATCACATTTTAGGAGCTAAAATTTTAGGAGGGTGGAAACAAACAGGACCATAATCATGGAGTGAAAATTTTAGTCTTCATTCTTGAATCTAAGAAACTATCGATTGCTGGACCGCACGGCCATCAACATAATGGTACACTCACAACAATGATTTCACAGCCTAGATAATAGGTCATCCATTAATTTTATTCTATTTAACATATTCATTTAAAGTCGTTGTAATTGCATGTGTTGGTGCTATCATCGCTAGTTGCCACTATAGGTGGTTAGGGCTCCAGCCTCTTTAAATTTTAGCTCCTAAAAAATTTTAGTCCCACTTTAGTCCATGGATTAAAGGATGTTTGATTCAACCGACTAAAGTTCATAAATGTTGTGAGAAAATGACCATGCTGCCCTCCCCAATTACAATAAATGAGGGTGGGAGGGAGAGAGGGGGGCAATAAATAAGGGGCAGTGGAAGTCTAGAGAAGGTTTTAGTCACTCGGTGGAGGGTTTTTAAAGATTTGAAGCCTGTCAGTTGTAATCAAGATGTTTGGCTCTTTAGTCTTTTTTTAGTCACTAAAATTTTAGGAGGTGGGAACCAAACACCCCATAACTTCCTTCTTAATACTATGTCACAGGGTTATTGGTGAATTAATGACACGAGTTTTGCCCCGGTGGTCCCTTCCATAAAAACTGTACGAATCTTAAAGCAAACAATTTATTAATTTTAATTAATTTCATCATGGGTATTGTTTGGGCCCGGCCCTACCTAAGCCCAGATCAAGACCGGTCCATGCCCGTCCTTCCGATCTGCTGGCGTCTTACATTTTGTTTCTCTGCATCTTTGCTCGGACGGCCGGTGGCAGCACCGTTCCTAATCGCGTACTGAGACCCTGTTTGGAGGCGAGGTCATAAAATTTATGACATGTCACATCAGATATTTAGATACTGATTAGAAGTATTAAATATAATCTAATTATAAAACTAATTACACAGATGGAGTCTAATTTGCGAGACGAATCTATTAAGCCTAATTAGTTCATAATTTGACGATGTGGTGCTACAGTAACCATTTGCTAATGATGGATTAATTAGGCTTAATAGATTCGTCTCGCGAATTAGTATAGGGGTTCTGCAGTTAGTTTTATAATTAGCTCATGTTTAGTCCTCCTAATTAGCGTCCGAACATCCGATGTGACCCCTCCTAAAGTTTAGTACTTGTATCCAAACACCCTCTCATGAGTTCGCGATCGTGGCGACCGACGGGGATCGGTGGCGGCGGCGGTGCAATGGAGCCTGGCCCATGTCAGGAGCTCTATGGCGGCGACCTCGGGTTCCTTCAATCGGACAGGGTTCATGAGAGGCAGCCGCAGCGCCCTTGCCCACCGGGGGAGGGCAGCCGAGCGCTTTGTTGATCCGCCTCGCCATTTGAGCACTCCAGCTCCAACTCGACCAATGCCGAGTTGCCGACGCATTCGTGTCTCCACTGACCCGTTTTTGTCGGCTGATGATTGTGGAGGCAGCCTGATGACAAACCTGCCAATACATGGTGTTCAAGGGTCATGAAGACTGGAAACTGCTGTTGCGGATACAACAACACAGGTGCTGTTCTCCAAGCTGCACAACGGCCAGGAATTGCTGGGGATCTGATCGCTACACCCCGCCAAATGCTGGCAAGTAAGCATGGCTCGGGGTCAGTTTTTTCTTAATGTGACAGGCAGCAAAAGCTGTTTTTTTTTTCTGATTTCAATAGTTGTGGGTGTTCCCTGCTAAACTGTTGGTGACAGAGTAAACTGCTTGTTCTGCTAAGCGTGTGTGGAAGCTCTGATGTGCAAAATATGTATGATGGTCTATCAGTCCCGAATCATCTTATCTTTAAATTTTCGATACAACTTCTCAGGGTTTTACTTTCTCCACACCCACACAAAAGCAACTTTAAATTAGCTTTGAGCGAGCATGATACGAATTACGAAATGATCTAGTGAATATTCTTATACACTGTCAAAAACAAATATTAGATTGGAAATCGCCAGAGTATTCACATAAATTTCAGTTCTGGTCTACTGAAACATGGTTCCTCGCAACAGCACAGCATCAGTTCCGACTCCCACTCCACCATTTACCAGAAAGACATGGCTAAGATGTCAGTTCCAAAAAAAAAAAACGAAATTATCACAAAGATTTCTGTAGGAAGACAACAGTAGAAAGAGTAGACATTACATGAAGCCAATTGATGTGCCCAGAAAAAGAGTAGAGAATGCAGTCCGACCAATACAGTTGATCTCGACGAACACTAGGAACACTAGCAGATACAACAACATAGGATGAATAAGCACATAATCAGAATTCAGAATGCAAGTGAAGTTGTGATCATGTAATTGTTGTTCACTTGTTCGCATCGTCGTCCTGCCTTGGAGCGCTGCTGCCTTCCTTCCCTCGGCCTTGCGAAAATGTGCCTGCAGTGTCGTCTGCCGACGGATACGGGTCATGGGAGACATGGATGCGGTGGTGCTAGGCGGCGTTCGACAGTTCAAATGGCGAGGCAGATCCACGGAGGGCTTGGTCGCCCTCGCTCGCTGGTGCCGCCGCCACCTCCTCGCACGAACCCCGTCCCATACTCCCATTGAAGGATGTCGAGCTCGCTGCCGTGGAGGGCAGCTAACCTCCAGTCATGTATCCGTGGCACCCGTTGCCGTCGTGGATCCTTGCCGACCACCATGGATTTCAAACTCGGCAAGTGACTAGGATGCCGGCGGCCCAGATGCCCGTCCTCGCATTTGGAATGGAAACGACGGCCGATTGGTAATCGGAGGATAAGATCCAAATAATCCGGTGGGCTTGGACCGGTCTTGGCTTGGGCATGGGCAGGGCTAGGCCCATTCAATAGCCAGAACGAAATTAATTAAAACTAATAACTTGTTTGCTTCAAAATTCGTGCAGTTTTCCTGGGGAGGACCACCGGAGCAAATCCCGAATGACAGCTTAAGTGGAACTTACATGAGCAGGTTCAAAATAATTGATGGACATGTAGAACTTGTAAATAACCCTCAAAATGGAAATAAATGAATATGAGGCATACCATGAAGACTAAATTTATTTTCGGTTTGAATTTATGTATAGAAATACCGCACTATCAAGAGTGATGCGTAATCATAATCTTATTATGTTGAAAAATGTACTTAAGATGACCTAACCAACCTACAAGAGACACCTTTGCACCTGCACTTCACATGGGTATACTTAGAACGGTGCTGACTTGAGAATTCTGGAGTTTTTCCGAAAGATGTTCCAGAATAGTCCGAAAGTTTTGAAATTTTCGGAGAATGTTTTAGAAATTTTCGAAACTTAATGTACCAACGGCTAGTTTCGGGGTGATGGGGTATAAATACCCCCTCCCACAGTTACTCTTTTGATCTAACTTCGTGCTGAGCTTCAGAAAAGCATTCAAAGCCCCCTCTTTACCCCTTTGTCATTCTTGGTGAGATTTAGTGGGGATTTAAGGAGGGATTCAAGGGAAGAGCAAGAGAGAGTGCTAGTGAGTTGATTTCCCATCTCTTGAGCACCTTTTGTTCTTCATCAAGCTGGTGATTTCGTATTGGTTACTCTTGGAGCTTCAAGCTTCTAGACGTCTAGGCGTTGCCTGTGGAGCATCTAAACTTGTGGCTGTCTACGATAAGTTTATATTACCCCGATGATTGAGTAAGTGACTTTAGCTTGATCTTTGTGGTCGCTAGAGTGAGGAAAGTGGCTTAGGTATGAAAAGCCCGCACTTTGTGGATTCCTCAACGGAGACGCAGGCTTTAAGTGTGAAGCTGAACTCCAGTAAACAAATTCTTATGTCTCTTGTACTTGATATTCTTCATTTTGTTCATATTCAAGCATAGAACATATTTCTAGGGTTTAAACTTTTCTAGAAGGTTGCTTGATGTTCTATCTTGTCTCTGAGGCTCAGAATACCCCGTTGCTTTACCTATATTTGGCGATTTACTTTTGATCAAGCTTTGCATAGGGCTGTAGTTCAAATTCGTGTATCTCCGGAGATTCTGAAGATTTCTCCAGAAATTCCGTAAGTTACGGAATTTTCGAAACAATCTCCGAAAACTCTAGAAGTTGCTGATAAATTTATTCGAAGTTGTGTAAAATTTTCAGGTTTGACTATTCACTCCCTTCTGGTCAACATCCTATATCCTCAATGATAGATTGTTAGGCCACTAACAATGTTGGTGAGATTTGGGCAGAACAACCACAGGAACTTGCTATATATATTGGTGATAGATTTATGGGAATCTCTCCTTCTTTAGAACAAACAAGTATATCATCGATTGACCTAGTAGGACTCATCTCCTCCGTAATGCCACTTTCCAGTCCTATGCTAACTTATTTGACTCCCATATCCAAACCTTAGACACCAC
This sequence comes from Setaria italica, assembly GCF_000263155.2. Lineage (NCBI taxonomy): Eukaryota > Viridiplantae > Streptophyta > Magnoliopsida > Poales > Poaceae > Setaria > Setaria italica. Next base: position 22,671,385 of record NC_028458.1, on the reverse strand, counting down.
TCAAGATCACTATCTAGTGGCACCCCGCCTCAACTTGCATTGCCGTCGATTTCAACTTTTACCACCACCATCCGATATCCTACCACCTTTTCAAAAGTCACCAAAGAAAGCCGGGCCTAAAGCCTTTAATCCCGACCTCTGAAGTCCGAACCCTAAACTCTAACCTCCTCAGGGATGACGAGAGATAGATTGGCGAGTGCAATACTAGCATTGTTGACACCGGTTTTGACCATCATCAACTGATGAGGATAAGGTTTTGACAACCGATGGATTTGCAGAAGAAAGTCTGTTGATGACCTTGCATTGACCAAAGTTAGTCACGGGTGACCGGAGTCCAGAAGCCGATGGAAGCCGATAGAAGATCAAGGAGAATCCGATCCGGAAGCAGAATTGATTCCGCTGAATAAGGGAAAACGTGGATATTTATCTTTAGTAGTTTTAGATTCATTGGTACCAGTTCATGTCGTAACTGACTAGGATTTTAGTTTGTTCCATGGTATAAATATAAACTCATGAGGCCTTGTATCGAATATCATCAATCAATCAATAAAACCTTTCGATGCCACGCCGCCAAAACCCTAGGAGTAGGAGTAGAGTAGAAATCGGCGAGTTTCTTCTTGTGCGCAGGGTTGCATCAGCTTCGATCTCAGGCGAGCTTGTAAGTGTCGTCATCCAGTCATTACGTTATATGTATCAGAATTTTCTAGGCATCGTCCAATATTCTGATCTCTTATCGTAAAGGCTAGTTATCGAGTTAACTAAGGCTATAGGTAGAGCTTTCTAGGCTTTGTCCAATATTATATTTGTTTTTGACGTTGCTCACAGTTATCGAATTGGTTGGTTTTATTAAGTTGTATCGTATCGATCTCTTAGTTTTATCAAGTGCTCACAATTATCGAACGGCTTAGATCTGGTTAGGTTGTCTTCATCGGCTTCTTGATCTTATTTAAGCGTTCACCTGTTATCTGATCGTATCGACTAGTTAGATCTTGCATGCTTTACTTGCTTTATATATGTTAGGTTCGATAAATCTTTACTTCTGCCCCTCGCACTACTAGCTGTCGGATCCTTAAGATCAAAGCGCTACCTATGAGAGCGATGCTTCGGTTGGATCTTATCCATATCTCTTGGTGGAAGGATGACGTCATTGAGCCGATAGTGTAGTGCGTGAGGCCTTGCTGCTATAAACTAGTCTTAAGTTAATGCCCTCTCAGTCGTGCTGCCTTGGTTAAGTCCAATCCATGACTCATGACATTAATTAGATCTGTTAGCTTAATCGGCTTGTAAGTGGTAGGCAAGAGGTCTTTGCTGTTGTGTTCTAAGCTTTTAGATCAATAGATTGATGTACTGTTTTGGTTAAATTCAATCTACGTCTCATAATATTAATAACATTAATTAAGATCTGCTAGTTTATCTGACATGCTCATGGTTAGCAAGGACTCTTTTTTATGGCTGTTGTTTTATATTGCATCTATTTTAGCCCGTTGGCTTATATAGCCGATGGCACGTACCATTAATGCTCTTGTTTATTTACATCGCATGATTATAATGAAAATCTAATTGTTATGGTGTTTATTCAAAGTAACGTCTGTTTATGAGCTCGAAGGCTTAGCCGCCTATCAGCTCAAGAATTTAATATTTCCTTTATCAATTTCAAATCAAATTGACTGCACGTTTTGTACCTTTGCGAGCCGATTTGGAGCCTGCGCTGGAGTTAAGCAGATCTCCTCCAGATTTTACATCAACAAGCGTGTGAGACAACCAGGATTGAAGGCCTCATGGGACTTATCTTTCGGGTCGGATGGTAGATAAATACAAATCTTGTCAAATGGCATGATATCATGATTGTTAGGAAACCAAATTTTTTTTTTATTTTTTTTGTTTCTGTACGACACTCGATTTGGTCTGAATGGTTACTTTCTTTTATAATAAATTGTTACCTTAGAGACGTCCTGATTCCTGACCACCGCAAACTTTTAATTGGTTTATCCCGGGCTCCATGCTGCTACGACGATTGCCGGGTGCCGAACGTCCCCCGCTCGTGACGAAAATCTTTATACGAGCACCTGTGTTCCATTCCTCTTGGGTGGACCTGCACGTAAAGATGGCAATGGGCATGGAACCTGATGGGTGAGGATACGGGCGCTACTCCTTACCCGCGGGTACGGGCGCGGACACCATCCTGAACCAAGGATAGTTCTTCACGGGCAAAGAAATTTGCTATCCTTGCCCGTGTATCCGTCAGACCCGCTCCACAGATCTGACATGTGGGATCTATAAGCAAATATGTATATATACACAATTCCTAGGGTTTTTTTTCCTGATTCAATTCGCACCCCACCCCACCTAGCCACCCCAATCCCCGCCGCCGCCCCTTTGTCTTGATCTCTCGGAGATTTGGATTCTCACCTCACGCTGCGCTCGACCGGCAACCGCTCTCGCCGCCTCAAGCCGTCACGTGGGCGCACCTCGAGGGGTGCCCCTGCGTGACCTCCGCCGCCCATCCAAGCCGCCCCCCTCCCCCGTTCCTGGCTGGCCACCTGCCCCTAACGCCCAAGCCTTGTGACCACGACCCTCCCTATCTCCGTCGAGCTGTTTTCCGACCGGCGGCTTTCCTCCATCCAAGCAGCGCCCCCTGCTCCTTGGCGGACGATCGGATCTACTTGTGCCTCCGTCCGCGCTAGCCGCCAGATCTAGGTAATTTCTTGCCATTCACTTCAATGGTTCAACTAATTTTGTTTTGTAGATAAGATTGGGTGTAGGGTTCTTGCAAGTTAGAGTGTTGATTTGTGTCGTTTGTTGACATGTAGTTGCAATGGCAACCCCAGTATCTCCTGAGTGCAAGCTTCCAATGGGATTGGTGCCTCTGGTCCTCTTGTGGCTATAGATGTTAATGTTGATAGAGAGGTTCTGGACGTATCTGAGGGAGGAGATGAAGAAATTGATATTCTATTTGTTATCGTTGTTCTGTTATCATCGAACAATGTATGGTTGGCTGGTTGCATCTCGTCTCTCATATGTGTGCGAAACAAATAATGTGTGAACCGTTGAATGACTATGTTTAATGTTACCAATGTGAATGATTTTGCTGTGAATTTGTATCTTCATATCTCTTGTGATGCATTATGGTTCATGTACATGCTCAACCTGGCAGGCACACGGGCGTGCTCGCGGGCATGAAATGCCCGCGGATGGAGGGCGCGGGCGTGGTTTGTTGCCTGTGGTGGGTGGAAGGCATGGGTGCGGGTGAGAGATTTAGGGGCTGTTTGAATACCAGGTGCTAAACTTTAGTAGTATCACTCGGATGTTCGGATGCTAATTAGAAGGACTAAACATGAGCTAATCATAAAACTAATTGCACAGATGGAGTCTAATTCGTGAGATGAATCCATTAAACCTAATTAATCCATCATTAGCAAATGGTTACTGTAGCACCACATTGTCGAATCATGGATTAATTAGGGTTAATAGATTCATCTCGCGAATTAGATTCCATCTATACAATTAGTTTTATAATTAATATATATTTAATATTTTTAATTAATATTCAAACATCCGATATCACACTTGCTAAACTTCCTTAGCTAGCTAGCGCGGACGTAAGAAGGTAGTATCCGCGGGCACCACGGCCGCTGCCATCTTTACCTGCACGGCTGCACCTGCTGGCGAGCGGCTGGTCAAAGAGGTCAAGCACGAGAGAAGCTTCCAAGTAGGCGAGCACCGACCCGCTCCGCTGCTGCCCGTACTGTCCCGACCACCGGACAAGCGCCAGGACGGGAAGCGTGGCAGGAAGATTCCTAATCCAGGGGCAAACCAGTCACTTGTTCCTCCTCATCACCGAACACCCCCTGGGCCCCTGCAGCCTGCACCAGTCGCTCCCTTCCCACTTCCTCCTCTCTCTCTCCACCCCATCCCATCCGCGCTGAGCTAAACCCCCCCCTCCCCCCCTGCGGGCAGAGTGAGCGAGGAAACGTGCTCCGTTTCACTTTCCCCAACGCACCCGAGCCCCCGCAGAAATCACCCCCCACCTTTCTCCCTCCCCTCGCCCACGCGCGCTCCGATCCCCAGGCGAGCGAGGAGGGGCCTCGCCTTCGCCTGCCTCTCGAGCCCGCTACTCCTCCGTCCTCCGCCCCCGACGACCCCCGGTCGAGCGGGTTGCATGGTGCGCGGCCGCTGCCCGTAAGCCCCATCGATGGCGTCGGTGGAGGCGCGCCGCCTCGCGGTCGTGCCGCAGCTAGGTGAGCCGTCCCGTTCCCCCCCTTCCCGTGATCCCTTCTGCGCTTTGTTTGGTCCTGCTCCCCTGATCCGATCTGAGTGGAAGAGTGGAAGGGGCCGCGCTCCTTTCGGTCAACGCTCCGGTCGTGGTCAACCGGGCAGCCCGGCAGGGGAGGCGCGGGTGTACGGACGATGGGATATGTGGATGCCGCCGAGGCGGAAGCATCTCTCCGCGCCGCGGGCGCGGGTCTGGGCTTTCCTGGATGCTATCGGGAGTGTGGGTGTTTGGTGCTTTGCGTTGGGCTCCGGCACGGAGGTGTACGAAGGTGGAGTACTCCGCAGATACTTTGCGGATAGGTACCTGGAGCTCGGTCCAATGGAAATTTCGGGATTGATCACGGGTTTGGGGCACTATGGCCGGGAGTTTGGAAGTAGGCCGGATCTTACCTACTATACACTCTCTAGTGGCGTGTCAGGTTTAAAGATTTTGTGTGGGTTACCTGAACAATTTGGCTTCTGTTGGAGTTAAGGTCAGGTCCCAGTAAACTTTTGTTGTTCAAGACCCCTTCTGTCAAATCTTCTGTTCTTTGCCAGTGGAAAACAGGCATAATATTCTAGTTGCTTTCAGAAGTTAACACAATAGTTTTAGTTAGTTGCCTTTACCCTACGTTTCACGCCCAGGAGAAGGTCTCAACAAATCCTGATTAACTTTGTTGGTTAACTCTGTGATAAGTGATGTTCTGCAATTCCGACCATAATAATCTGTTTTGTTAAATTTGCTATTAATGTTTTGCGAATGTGTTATGGACCTTGATGGGGGCTCATGGATTGTCAGGACTTAACCTGGTCTATCACAAAAAAGGACCTACTGCTCTGATCTAAAACAATTGTGTGTCACATTTTTATTTTGTGGAAACTTTGTATATCTTTGATGACAATTCGCAACAATCCATGTTGCTTTTATTTAACTATATTTTATGATATGTGAACAGACATTGAGCAGATACTGAAGGAGGCTCAACACCGATGGTTACGCCCTGCTGAGATATGTGAAATACTTAAAAACTACAGGAACTTCCGTATTGCTCCAGAACCACCAAACAGGCCGCCAAGTATGAAATCCTTTCCCTACGTCGATTAGTGATGTGGCTTAGCAGTGTTTAACATAAAAGTAATTTTGCTTGGTGAATCACCAAGAGTTCTAAAGGCCAGCTGATGATATGTGATTTTAATAGATTGTCCTATAGTAATTCAATACTTCTACATTCTGAGCTCAACCTGAGTTTTTGTATTTGTAGTTTGTTACCCTTTTTACGAAGTGATTCCGTGTTTATCCACATTTGGATATGTGCTATAAAGTAGTTAAAATGTGGTGTGTTAAAGTAGGACCGCAATGATTGTAGGATAAACCACTTGTCTGTTTGCATGCGTCTAGCATTACATACTTCTAGTGTCAGAAATTTATACATTCTTATTTGACCTTCTTGTCAAAATACTTAAAATCTCTTACTGTTCTGTGTTTTTAGCCAGATATTTGTACCCAATTGTGTCTGTAACAGTCACCTTTAACGATGTTCCAACCAAATGCTCATAGAGTTGATGCAGAACCACACTAGTATCAATGTAATGTGCAGTTTAGTCTTGGTCACTAACATTATTCACGGTTTGCCTAGGTGGTTCCCTTTTTTTATTTGATCGGAAAGTATTGAGATACTTCAGGAAGGATGGCCATAATTGGAGGAAGAAAAATGATCAGAAGACTGTCAAGGAAGCCCATGAAAGGCTGAAAGTAAGCCATTTTGGTTATACATCTCTGCAGTGACTGATCCATTTCATTGTTTGTCAACTATCAGTTGTCAACAGTAAATTGTGAATAAAACCAAGTATTGTTTATAATTGCAGTCTGGAAGTATTGATGTGCTTCACTGTTACTATGCCCATGGGGAAGATAATATAAATTTCCAAAGGAGGACGTACTGGATGCTGGAAGAGTAAGTGGATAACTATGCTAAATATAAATGCACGAATATAAATTTGTGTCATATGCACACCAAGTTCAGATGCATTGTTTTAGGTATCTATGTTGACCAATCGAATACAAATTTAAACCACCAGTTTCATTTTATTTTGCAGGGACTTTATGCACATTGTACTTGTGCATTATCTTGAAACAAAGGTAACACTGATCTGGTGCACTCATTTTCTCTGTGCTTAGTGTGGTTCACTTTCTGCAAAGACTTTTATTTCATTGCCCAATGGCTGGTATGTAGATCGAAGTGCTTTGCTACTAGATTCTCCATACCTTTTCCTGTTATGCTGGTAAATTATAGAGGCAGTGGGATTGAATGATTCTTAGCAAATACTATCTTATACTCTTAGCTGTATGAGAGCATAGACCTGTAAACTTCCCATATCTGAAAGGTGTTTTTAAGGTTATATTTAAAAGATGTTATGGGTCTCATAAATTTGTTACTTTTTATGAACAGAGTGTTCACGTACTACTGGAACTGAACTCTAGATGTTTGCTTCTTGCAGAACATATTTATGCATCTTTTACACACATACAACTCATGAAATTGGTGTCTTTGGTCCATTATAACAACATAGATGATGTATGTTATAGGTTTTAGCTTTGTGAAATATTAGTTTTTTTTTTGCGTTCTAAGGAGCTCAAGCAAACCATGGGTTTCACAAAAAAAGAAGAAGCAAACTATGGGTTAATTCCGTGGTGTCTATTTGGTTGTATTTTAATTTGTCTGGTGTGCATCTGTTGTAAGGAATGGATGTTTGGACTAGTTTTGTATTTATTATTATTCTTTAATTAAATGATACGCATCTCTCCTACATATTCGGTGAAAACAGTTTACTGTATGACAATCTGCTAGATGGTTTGAGGCTTTGAGCTACACCAATTGGATTTACATGACCTTTTCTTGAATGGTAATTCTAAAAAATAGTTAGTGTTAGTTTTCGAAATAGAATAAATCTGTTGCAGGAGGTGGTGCTGTAAACTGTTCAACTCTTAACTAGGAAAAAACAAGAAAGTGCTATTTTTCTAACCTTTCCAGGGGGGTTTGTGTTATAAGCTAGTTGAAGCTTTGATAGTGGAACACACAATCTGTTATAAGTTGATGCAGATTTGGAAACATACTGTTTAAGCATTAGTTTGTCCAATTTTCTTTTTATCCATATTCTCAAGTTTGGTTTTATGTCATGTTTCTTGTTTCAAATCACGAATAGAAATATCATGTTCTGTTGAGAATAGTAGTTTCACCACACCTATTTTCTCTTGCAAGAAGTTGCATAAGATCCCATCTTTTTCCCTGATGGTGTGAATATGATTTTCAGGGTGGGAAGTCATCTCGTACTAGGGTAAATAATAACATGATTCAAGAAGCTGCTGTGGATAGTCCTTCAAGTCAATTACCTTCGCAGACTATAGAGGGTGAAAGCTCATTTAGTGGACAAGCCTCAGAATACGAGGACGCAGAATCAGGTAGAATGTTTTGGATGGTTTCTGGTCTTACGTAATGGCAGTTAAAGTACCATGCGGCTAAAATAGTTTCACTGATACATATTCCAATTATGCACAGAATATCTAAAGCAAAATTCGGTGCAGCAGATATTTATTCAGGAGGAGCCGGATACCACTCTTTCACTCGGATGCAGCAGCATGAAAATGGAACTGGACCCGTGATTGATTCTTCTGTCTTCAACTCATACACACCAACTTCATCCATAGGTAATCACTGCTCAAACAAACTTTATGTGCTTTCTGCTTTAAACCTTAGCGTAGTGATTGTAATCCATTTCTTTGCCACAAAATTGCAGGCAATTACCAGGGGCTGCATGCCATGACACAAAATACAAGCTTCTATCCTGGTAATCAACATAATTCTCCCCTGGTTCTTAATGGATCAAGCACCATGGTTGCAGCGAACGGGCGTGCAAATCAAACTGATGTTCCATCGTGGAATCCGGTGATAGAACTGGACAATGGGCCTGTTCAAATGCCTCCACTACAGTTTTCTGTTCCTCCTGATCAAGGCACTTCCACAGAAGGCTTGGGAATTGACTATTTGACATTTGATGAAGTATATTCCGATGGCCTCAGTCTCAAAGATATTGGTGCTGCAGGAGCTGATGGAGAGTCATTTTGGCAGGTATGTTGGTCTGCCATCCTGTACAATGATACTTATGAAGACTCTGTTATAGTATCCCTCGTATAGTTTAGCTGATATATTTGTTGTTTACCTCCTGAAGCAATATGAAAAAGGAAAAAATAATAATTGCTATCATCAACGATTTGGATAATTTAAATGTACATGTACCTGTATGTACAAATGCATTTGCGGTTTTTCCTTTTTTTAATACTCTTTATGGTTAAAAGAGGGGCCACTGTTCAGTGGACAAACTGTACAATTTACACCCTACTCTACCTGCTACAACTAGTGCACAGTTTGCTCAAGTTAATTATATTAAACATTTTAAGTCATACCTTTTCTAATTATGTAAAGGCATATAAATTCCAATTCATGCATTTTGATCTGATTTTTATGCCAAAGGTCATTAGAATTTATATAGTTATTATGGCATTACATTGCTTAAATTCCAATTCATGCATTTTGATCTGATTTTTATGCCAAAGGTCATTAGAATTTATATAGTTATTATGGCATTACATTGCTTCCTTAAGAGGTACTTTACTTAATAGTGAGATTTTTTGTTCAAGAAAAAACAGTGAGAATCACTTTGTATAAGCAGCATACTGTATTTAACTGTTTTCACTTGTTGTTTCTGTTTGGTGTAATTTTTTGAGACATCTAACTGAGTTTATTGCATTTCAGTTCCCTAGTGCTACAGGTGATTTGTCTACAGCAGAAAACAGCTTCCCGCAACAAAATGATGGTTCTCTGGAGGCAGCCATTGGTGGCTATCCATTTTTGAAGACTCAGTCATCCAATCTATCTGATATCCTAAAAGACAGCTTTAAGAAAACTGACAGTTTTACAAGATGGATGAGCAAAGAGCTTCCTGAAGTGGAAGATTCCCAAATTCAATCTAGTTCCGGGGTGTACTGGAGCACTGAAGAAGCAGATAATATCATTGAAGCATCAAGCCGTGAGCCGCTGGATCAGTTTACTGTCTCGCCAATGCTCTCGCAGGACCAGCTCTTTAGTATAGTTGAGTTTGCCCCAAGCTGGACATATGTGGGGTCAAAGACTAAGGTATGGTACAATGAGTGTGGAAAGATTGTTCATAGTTTTTCTCTAACCTTGAAAATGCATTTGACAAGACTTTGTCCTGATGGTTCTAATTAAACTACTTTTGTGCATATTCTCACAAAATGTCTTGCCTGCCATGCAGATTTTAGTTACTGGTAACATCCTGAATAACAGTCAAGTCACTGAGAGATGCAAGTGGTCATGCATGTTTGGAGAAGTTGAAGTTCCAGCAAAGATTTTAGCAGATGGTACTCTTATCTGTTATTCGCCCCAGCATAAACCTGGTAGAGTACCTTTCTATATCACCTGCTCCAACAGGTTGGCCTGCAGTGAAGTGCGAGAGTTTGAATTCCGACCAACTGTCACCCAATACATGGATGCTCCTAGTCCACATGGTGCAACAAACAAAGTTTATTTCCAGATACGCCTTGATAAACTATTGTCCCTTGGGCCGGATGAATACCAGGCAACTGTATCTAACCCCAGCTTGGAGATGATTGAATTAAGCAAGAAGATAGGTTCACTGATGATGAGCAATGATGAGTGGTCCAATTTGCTAAAGTTGGCTGTTGATAATAATGAGCATTCTACTGATGATCAGCAGGATCAGTTTGCTGAAAACTTGATTAAGGATAAATTGCATGTCTGGCTTCTCAATAAAGTTGGCGTGGGTGGTAAGGGACCCAGTGTGTTAGATGATGAAGGACAGGGCGTGCTTCACTTAGCAGCTGCCCTTGGATATGATTGGGCTATAAGGCCAACGCTTGCTGCTGGCGTGAATATAAATTTCAGAGATGTTCATGGGTGGACTGCACTCCACTGGGCTGCCTTTTGTGGCCGGTAAGTTGTTATATGTGACATCATGTAATACATTCATCTTTCTTTTTGCATATTGATTGTTTTGGAATGGTTTGGCTTGGATGCAGAGAACGGACTGTAGTTGCGCTTATTGCCCTGGGAGCAGCTCCTGGAGCTTTGACAGACCCATCTCCTGACTTTCCTGAAAGGACACCAGCAGATCTCGCATCTGCTAATGGTCAAAAGGGAATATCTGGTTTCTTGGCGGAGTCTTCTCTGACCAGTCATCTTCAGGCCCTCAATCTTAAGGAAGCTAATATGGCTGAAATATCTGGTCTACCTGGTATTGGAGATGTTAATGAGAGAAATTCACTGCAGCCTCCAAGCGGAGATTCATTGGGTCCTGTTCGAAATGCTGCTCAAGCTGCTGCTCGGATATATCAAGTTTTCAGGGTGCAATCCTTCCAAAGGAAGCAAGCCGCTCAATATGAGGATGATAAAGGTGGAATGTCAGATGAGCGTGCCCTTTCGCTCCTTTCTGTCAAGCCATCCAAGCCAGGGCAGCTTGATCCCCTGCATTCTGCTGCAACTCGTATACAGAATAAGTTCAGGGGATGGAAGGGGAGAAAGGAATTTCTTCTTATTAGGCAGCGAATTGTCAAGATCCAGGTATGTAAATGTAGTGTACATTTCGTGCTATTTGAGAATAATGTGCAATATTATCAATTATAAGAATCTAGTAAATTGAAATTTGCTTCTTTTTGTCATTCCTTTGTTTGAAGACTTGGAAGTTTGTTGTTGGTTTGCCACCACTTAACTGATGAATTTCAAAATTCAAAGGCGCCTGCCTGCTAGCGCAAGTTTTTGGATGTTTAGTGGTGTAATTGGCAGTATGGCCACATAGTGAAATAGTGTTTACTTCTGTGTGCTTGGTGACTACATGTGTATCAATCTGTAGTGCAGTATACATTTCATGCTATTTAAGAATACTGTGCAATATCTGTAATTGCTTGCTGGCCTGTAAATCATCATATGAATGGTTTTTTTTGACCTTTTGTCTTTTGTGTCTCGTTAGGCTCATGTGCGAGGTCACCAAGTGAGGAAGCATTATCGGAAAATAGTTTGGTCTGTTGGGATCGTTGAGAAAATTATCCTGCGTTGGAGGCGTAGAGGGGCTGGGTTGCGTGGGTTTCGTTCCACAGAAGGTTCAACAGAGGGCAGCAGTGGTGGAACAAGTAGCAGTTTGATCCAAGATAAGCCTTCCAGAGATGATTATGATTTCTTGCAAGAAGGACGAAAGCAAACTGAAGAACGGCTCCAGAAAGCTCTTGCCAGAGTGAAGTCCATGGCTCAATACCCGGAAGCAAGAGACCAGTACCACAGGATTTACACTGTCGTGTCAAAAATGCAGGAATCCCAGGTAGTGTATTGGATTATTATGTGAAATTCCATCAATCTTTGAACATTAACTTTGTCCCTCGTCATTTTTAATCCAAATGGTAGTCAAATACTGTCATGAAGCACTGATGGCAATTTATGTCTGCTTGTATGACAGGCTATGCAAGAAAAGATGGTGGAGGAGTCAGCAGAGATGGACGATGGTTATTTGATGAATGAATTACAGGAGCTTTTGAATGATGATACATCTATTCATGGTTATTTCTAGCGTTGATGATTAATTGTTCGCCTCTGTAGATTGCCCATTTTCTCGAGTGCTACTGATTTGATCGTGCACCTGGCTGGTAACCCGAAGTAGCATTGCTGAAGCATGATCCGATATGCTTGGATTTGGGCTTAGTTGTGGCAGTTTGTGTTTATTATGACATAGCCTTGTGTACAGTAGAAACCTTGTGTATCGTTTAAGGAGCAGTGTATTTACAGTATGAATCTGATGTAGAGATACGGGTCGCATCATATGAATTGATGGCTGCGTGTGTGCAGCGTTTGGGAGTTTGAGAGGGTTTCGCTGTTATGATTTTAGATTGCATTGTGTATGTTTTCATCGTTTTGGTGGTTGTTAGAAGATGTATTATGCTTTTCATCACATACTTGTTGCAAGTGTAGTATGGGTCTGGCTTTCCGCTGGTTTGATATGATGGGTGTGATTGGTTCAGTGCACAAGGGAAGCCACTTTGGATGGAACCCTGAGCCAGGCAGCAGTTGCCCGGCAACGATCCTGACCCCAGGCTGACAAAATCAAGCGTGAGGCTCCATCCATATAAGAGGTAAGGTCATCGGATGTTCGGATAGTAATTAGGAGGACTAAATATGAGTTAATTATAAAATTAATCGATGTTCAGATACTAATTAGGAGGACTAAATATGAGCTAATTACAAAATTAATTGTACAGATGGAGTCTAATTCGTAAGATGAATCTATTAAAGCTAATTAATCCATCATTAGCAAATGGTTACTATAGCATCACATTATCAAATCATGAACTAATTAGGTTTAATAGATTCGTCTCGCGAATTAGACTTCATCTGTGCAATTAGTTTTGCAATTAGATTATGTTTAATACTTCTAATTAGTATCAAACATCCGATGTGACAATGCTAAACATCCCTAAGCAATTCAATTCGTGCTCACGTCCATTCATTTTCTTCAAAAAATTGTATATGATGGTTACTGCTCCCTCCGTACCAACTAAATTCATAAATATTAGTATGCACTTACATATACATCTAAACATACACTATATCTAAATGTATTATAATATCTTGTAAACTAAAAACCTAAAACGATCTATGGAGCGGAGGGAGTATTCTCCAACGTCTCCTGTTCCCTCGGTGCCGGCGGTGTTGTACGACGCCGGTGGGGACGGAGATGACCAGAGACATCGGTTAGTCGTATGGGTCTCGCCGGCAGTTTTTTTTTAGGGCCTCGCCTGCAGTTCCACAGCACGCCGCCCGAAGCGATGGTCGTGGAGCAGCAAGACCGACGCCATGATCATCAGCGAGCTGGCACTTGTTCACCCCGAAAGAGCTAGTTCGTGAGAAGATAGTTTGGTGAATTTTCCAATGGTTTCGCTCCTGACCAGATCGTGAAATCAACCTGGCGACACGCCCAACAAGCATTCAAACACCTGTGAGTTCTGTACGAGGCGAACCTGGCAGGAGTGATGCATCTAAACAATTTAGCTGTTCCTACTACCTCGTCGATTGATCGAATGGGAATGTAAATCGGTAACTATTTGTAGACCTTATGATGGAATTTTGTCAGGAACTTGATCTATGACCTTTTAGAATGGGCAATCAACGGTAGAGAAAATTTTGCACATTCATTTTTTTTTGAATAATTTGCACATTCGTTTTTTTGAATAATTTGCACATCCATTTTGAATTGGCAACTTAAGGTATACACCCATTTGTACTGTTCTTTTTTTTTTCTGGACTGCCTGTACTGTTGATTTCTCACCAGCTTTGTCAGGAAAATTTTGGCAGTCCACCACGGGGCTATCCAGGTGGTAGATTGTATGGAGAGGATTGCCGTACTTAGAGCTAGATGGATGAACATGAGGACACAATAAATTTTACCAGGTTCCGACCACTAGATTGGTGTAATACCCTATGTCCTGTGCTCGGGGTTTGTATTCTCAGCGTATAGCGTATCGAATATGGCTTGGGTTTTTGGAAGGTCCCTACCCGCCTTATATAATTCGAGGGGTAGGGTTACAGATCCAATTCGATCTCATCCTAGTCGGTTATTGATAAAGTTATCTCTTTACATATCTGAATAACTCTATCTCTAGTTATATCTCTTCATGATGATCCTTCATCTTGAATACCTCCCGCACAAGCTGTGGTACTCTTTTGAAGGACGACCAGGCCTATCTGTACGGTACCCGAGGGTCATATCCCCACGAGCTCGTAGAAAGGGTCCTTTGTGCTGACGCTGAGGTACACACTGTTACGAAACTGCTTGTATCAAAGAGATCTTAACTGGCTATACTAGGTTGTTTTGTTCTAGTGGAAGAAGAAAGAAAGTAAATATAAGCAATTTTAATTAGATGTATGCACCCTAAATTCATCCACAGATTTTGTTCTAATACTTGTATATCTTTTAAAATACTTATATCACTTAAAATTGCTAGCCTGTCCAAGGAGCACGGATTGAGGACTGGTTATATATTATAGTAAATTAAAAATGGAGTTTTTCCCACTAGAACTCTGTTTATTTGAGTTTCCTGGCAGCTTCTTAACGTAAAAAGGCAGAAGCTCAAACAAACATCAAACTTTCCATGCATTTCCGAAAAACTAGAAGCTCGAAAAAGTTGAGTTTATATGGGAAGTTGAAAAATTCAGTTTTTCGAGCTTTTCATAGCTTTTTGAGCCTAAAAAGCTAAAAATATCTTTTAAAAGTTAGTGTTGGCTTTTCAGAAAAAAACTAGCAGCAACTTTTAAAAAAAACTTAAAATCTGCAGCTCAAACAAATATGCTATATATGCATAGCACAGTATCATGCATGGATGCTAGCATGCTACCAATAACTAATTTCATGCTTGCATAGCACGCAGCAACATTTGTAAAGCTACTATCCGGCTGTAGTTTCAATAAAGCGAAATAGCAGAAAACTGGATGCAATTGGTGATGGGAAAAAGGACTAAAGCCTAAAGAGAAAAGCTACTTTTTCCTAAGCTGTGATGCAAAGCACTCTACTAACAAAGCAGCATATTGATTCCTACCAATGCTTCCTTGGACGTTCGTGCAACTTTGGTCGCGGATTTATACTAGCAATATATCAAGCACTTGCACTAATCGTAATAAAGTAGTATTCACATGATCAGTGATTGGATCAACGAATCGATATAACTTACTCTGGAAATAAAAAGGCCATATGGATATATATGTACACATTGCTTAACCCATAAGCAAACATGTTACATGCTAGTATATACATATATAATATGTGCTATACCCATTCCATTGCCATGTTTCCTGCTCTGCGTATCATGGTACTTTATATTGAATACAAAGTACCATGCATGATACGTATGATATGCCATGTTTTCATATACGAACACCAAATGCACCACGCCGTTCAATTTTATTCAACACTTTGAGTTGATTTGGTGAAGTGTATATCAACCGCAGTATACATATTTGTATGCACTTTATGCGAACTACCTTGTGGGTCAAATATTTTAAGTTTCATTGATCAATATTCGGAATTCGTTGATTCCCAATATAAAATTAACTTTACTAGGTCCATCGTAAACAATGCTCCCATAATATATAATTATTTGTATTTGATATAATATTGTTAAATAAGGTATACTGTATACTGTATACAATGCTCCCATAATATATCAACCGCAGTATACATATTTACTTGTATAAAATCATTGTATCCAATGCGATCCGATGGTTAAATAAGCTCAACTATGTTGTTAGCACATACGGAGCAACTATAGCAACGTATCCTTTCTCATAAATTCTTGGTGCATATGATGTGGTGAAAAAAAAAATGACTTCATAGTTGAGCAGGCGGATGTTGTGGTAATAAACCACGCATTCTGATGGCTTTGTTAGTTGGTTGGCACACTTTACTTGGCTCCAGACACAGTAAACAAATATTATAGTATGGTAAGGTATACTGTATTGCACTGGTTGTGTAACTCGTGTTATTACTAAATGCCTAATCTGATGGCATGAGGAGGCGAATGTCATGGCTTTGTTGGCTGGTCCGTTTGAAAATGCCGATACGGGGAATCATGTGTTTTTTATCAAACACTTTCGGGGAAACTTAGCAGTGGCTCTGGTTGTGGAAGAAGCGTGGTGCCATTCGAGACTCTCCCTCCCACCCCTATATATACATTGTATCATGCGGAAGAGTTGCTCCATCAATCAACGCTTCAACAGGCAGCGCCTGTACGATCGATAGGCTTCCTTGCTTTCAGTAGTCGCTAATATATGAATCCTAGTGAATCCATGGAGGCCGCAGGGGGTAAGAAGGACTACAAAGACCCTGCCCCGGCGCCGCTCGTGAACGCCGGCGAGCTGGGCAAGTGGTCCCTGTACCGCGCCGTCATCACCGAGTTCGTGGCCACGTTGCTCTTCGTGTACGTCACGCTGGCCACCGTGATCGGGCACAAGCGCCAGTCCGAGTCCCAGCCATGCGGCGGCGCCGGCGTGCTGGGCATCGCGTGGTCCTTCGGCGGCATGATCTTCGTGCTCGTCTACTGCACCGCCGGCGTCTCCGGCGGCCACGTCAACCCGGCCGTCACCTTCGGCCTTCTCCTCGCGCGCAAGGTCTCCCTGGTGCGCGCCGCGCTCTACATCGTCGCGCAGTGCCTGGGCGCCATCTGCGGCGCGGGACTCGTCAGGGCCTTCCACGGCACCAGCAGCTACCTGCGCCACGGCGGCGGCGCCAACGAGCTCGCCGCCGGCTACTCCAAGGGGGCCGGGCTGGCCGCCGAGATCGTCGGCACCTTCGTCCTCGTCTACACCGTGTTCTCGGCCACCGACCCCAAGCGCAAGGTCAGGGACACGCACGTCCCGGTGCTGGCGCCGCTGCCCATCGGGTTCGCGGTGTTCATGGTGCACCTGGCCACCATCCCCATCACCGGCACCGGCATCAACCCGGCCAGGAGCCTGGGGCCGGCCGTGGTGTACAACCAGCGGAAGGCCTGGGAGGATCACTGGATGTTCTGGGTCGGCCCGCTCATCGGCTCCGCCGCCGCCATGGTCTACCACCAGCTGGTCCTCCGCGCTGGCGCCGCTAAGGCCTTCGCGTCCTGGCGCAACAACAACCACACCGGAATCTGATCGAAGCACCAGGAGGTCGTCGGCATCCGTCGACACGATGATTAATTACTTGGATTCTACTTGGCGTGCGTGTATTCCGTCTCCGATATCTCGGTCCTGTATGTGCATTCCTGCCATTTCGATTATTCCAGCCTGCGTTTCGTTTTTCGTATCGTTGCCTATTTATTGCGTAGTGCGTACCACTACGTTCTGCTACCACACTACTGCATACATGTATTGATTTGAATTTATCCTATGTGAAAACATTGCACACTGTTCTTATAACTTGGAGAACACAGATACATTGAGCATGTATGCTGGTGCCTTCCATTGAGCATGCAGGAACAAGACGATGTTTCCATTGAGCATCGCAGAAACTTTCTTTGGCAATATGGCGATGTAGCAAGTGTCTTAGTTGGCAGGAAATTGTGGATCGTACGCCACCTATCCTGACCTTAGGTGGGATTTTCATCTTCCACAAATGCTTCCACCACTGACCAGAACCAGAAGCCGATGGCCTTAATTGCTTCTGCATGGTCAGCTTCTAACATCTGGGTATCTTTTAGCAATCGATAAGCAGATTTTACAGAGTATCTCTTATTCCATTTTGCTCATATGCCCAGGCCAAAACATCTTCCAGCATATTTGTCCCCAACGAAACCTTTTAAGACTGCATGCGCATCAATATCCGGCTGTGCCAAGTTGGTTTTCAGAGCTTCTATGTTCCATGCCTTACTATCTTGTTCAATCAGGTCTGCAACATTCACCACATTAGCTGTTTGCAGTTGAATATTGGGCTTCAATGGCACATTGGTTGGGATCCAATTATCGTTCCACACATGATTGATGATACCTCTATTCAGGATATCTCTGACTCTGCCATGTAACAAGTCTCTCCAAGTAACAGAACTTCTCTTCTTTCTAGTAGACCCAAGAAAATTAGTATGGGGTAATATTTGCCCTTCAAAACTCTCCTGCTTAGGGACTCAGTATTTGTTGCAAGTCTCCAACCCTGCTTGCTGAGAACAGCCTGATTGAAAAGCTTAAGATCTCGGAAGCCCATACCACCTGCTTTTGGTTTTGTGAGATTCCTCCGCTTCAACCAATGGATCTTGTGATTGTCACTGGAACTCCCCCACCAATAATTTGAGATTTCATTCGCTGACACAATTTGGCTGGAGTTTGAAACAACTCATTGAGTATGTTGGAATTGCTTGGGCTATCGACTTTAAGAGAGTCTCTCTACCTGCACAACTCAGGTTTTGTTCACCCCAACCATTGACTGAATTACGAACTCAATCGCCCACATAATCAAACACACCGTTCAGGGATGTTCCAATTAATGTTTGCAGCCCCAAGTACCTTTCTCCCAGATCTTCCGTAGGAATTCCAAGAGAAGCATGGACAACCTGCTTTACTGAATTATCAAAGTTTTCACTAAATAAAATTGCAAACTTGTGTTTGTTAACAAGTTGTCCAGAGCCTTTGTGGTAATATAATCTTCCAGCACAATTGCTACTATATCAGCAACTCTCTCTGTTGCCTCAGATAATATCAAGCAGTCATCAGCACATATCAAGCTTTCGATACCATAGCTACCACCTATATATGTTGTAGTGCTATCGCTCAATATCACTAAATTTTCTCCCCCCTTCCTCTCAGCTTAGGAGCTCCATTTCTGGAGTTACGTGCCATCGATTTTTCAGCAAATGATCCCGATTTGGCAGAGCATTTTTTCGATTAGCTTCATATGAGCTAGATTTAAGAAGATAAGAGTTCAATTGACAGCAGATGGGCTTTTATTTCCCTGCAGAGGACCACAGAAGCAACAAGAGTTGCAAACCTTGCCGTCGCCTTTTCCCGCAGCACCGAACTTCGGGGGCTCTTGTGGAAGCTAGATAGATAGGAGCCATGGCTTAGAAGTACATCTCAAAGCCCATCACGGTCCAGCAATCACGCCATCGCCTAATTACACGCGGCCAGTGCATATCGTGGCCCGGGGTGCAGCAGCTAGCACGAGGCAGCAACCGTGACCTGCAGCCTGCGGGACAGCAGCAGCAGGAGGCTAGCCAGCAGGACGCAGGAGGCTACAGGGTAGGTTTTTGAAAAACTATAATGTGCGTTGTTATTTTATTATTTTTGCAAAAAAATAACCTCATCAAAATATCAAAATAATACGCTCAACATTTTTAATGTTAGATTCAACGTTCTCTTAAAATTACATAGTTAACTACTTTTTAATTACTATTACTCAAAAGGAAAATTACACACTGTGGGGGGCCATAGCCCACCTTGACTTGCACTATCCTCCACCAATGATCCAAAACACCTTATCAACATCCACTCGAAAGAAAAACATAAGCGAACAGAGCTCCAGCTGTCGGGATAGATCTCCAGTACCCACAAGAAAGAAAGAAGACGGAAGATTCCTCTGTAATCCTACTAGGACTCATACCATGTAATCCTACTAGAACTCCTACCTTGTAACCGACTAGTAATCCCACCCCTAGTATATAAAGGAGGGCAGGGGGTCCTAGATCGGTAGGCCAAGACCTCTTAGAACCACAACAGAGGACTAAATCCTCAACACCAAACAACACCCAAGCGTAGGGCGCAATATACAACACCCCAAACACGACGTAGGGTATTACGATACTTTGGCGGTTCAAACCTGTATAAATCTATGTCTTGTATTCTCGCTTTTACCTTGTATTCTCGCTTTTACCTTCAAGTTCCCGGTCCGACGATCCCCCACCAACCAATCTACTACCTCAGGATACCCCTCGATAGGTTGCCGGGTATAAAACACTGACATCTGGCGCGCCAGGTAGGGGTGATCGTCGAGATCATTGAGCGAGCTTGAAGAACCTCATCATCAAGATCAATCTACTCGACAAGAAGCAAGTCGCCGAGTCGGAGTTTTGAGCAGACAAATCTACGTCGAGACAGAATTGATGTGCTCCGTGTTCCAATCGAAGACCGAGTTGGTTTCCACCGCAGGCTGCTGCATACGGCTCGTCGATCAATTCACATGCAGATTGAGGCAAATAATCAAGTCACCGACGACTACTTCGACTACTCATCTCGACTAGAAAACTAATCGAGGACTGTCTACTTCACCTACTCGTCTCGATTAGAAAACTAGTCGAGGACGGACTACTTAGACTACTCATCTCAACTAGAAAACTAGTCAAGGATGGTCTACTTCGACCACTCATCTCGATTAGAAAACTAGTCGAGGACGTGATCCACGTGATCAACAACTAGTCGGAATCGACTCCGACTAGTTGGCTTAATCAACAATCAACACGGCTTCGTCCACAATTGTCCACTAAGTCACTTTTTTAATTATTTTATATAAATTTTCCGGCTTGTTTTCCGCATGCAGGGCAACACGCTGACTACTTATTTGTGTACGCTTCTTAACGGGAATTACCCTCCAGAACTACACTTTGCCAATTATTTCTGGGGTATGTTGACCGACAGCCATGGGTTTGGTACACCGAATTACGGAGGCTATCACCATAGGTTTGGTGCACCGAGTTTTGTAAGCTCCGCCACAGGCTTGGTACACTGAATTAGGAGGCTCTGCCACGAAGTTTGGTGCACTGAGTGCTGGAGGCTCGTAGCGGCTACACCCTAAGGAGGCACAAATCCTATGTGCGGCAACACGTGCTCTTCTCACCAAAAGGCAGAAAAGTCTCAACGACCACTTTAAGCGCAATCGCACTCTATTTTTGTCGCAATGCCGACTACTTATTTTAAATGTCTACTCTTAGCGGTCGCCAATATCCTTAAGCAGAACACGCCTTAATTCGTGATAGTCTCGGATCTTCTATCATGCCTAAATGCTACGACGCGAGATAAAGAACTCCGTAGCAGCAGTGCCAGTATGCGTACACGAGACAAAGATCTCAAACGCAGTGGCAATGGCTAAATAGGGACCGAGAGGCTAAACATAATAGGCTAACTACTCAGGAGAAATGTGACCGAAACAAGAGCATAACACATTACATTTATATTATATTCATCACTGAATAATTTTAGTAGTTCCAAATTCTACAAATATGCTATATAATGTATGTATTTCTTTTTTCAGGTCAAGTTTTGGCGATGACTCTCCAGGATACTTAGTGTACCTATAATGGCTCCGCTAGCTCCCAGGCTCGGGGGCTAAGCACCAAGTACTACTCAAAATATCTCCAGTGGCTCAGCTAGCTTCGAAGCTTGGGGGCTAAAGCGCCAATTACTACTCAGAATACCTCCGGTAGCTCTGCTAGCTCTCAAACTCGAGGGCTAAGCGCCAATAACTACTCAACGTGGCTCCTACGGCTCACCTAGCGCATAAGTTCGGGGGCTGGACGCCGCAAAACTACTCAGATGATGACTTGTGTGAAGACTAAAGACCCTCGGATTGATTAATTAATCATTCCAAGGCTTAGGGGCTGATAAGCTACACCCAACAGTTGATTTTTTTCAAGATGAAAGAAGAAGATTCAAGATTTTATTGACCCTCAGCCTGATTTTTTGATTCAACCTAAGGCTCGGGGGCTACTCCATGTGGAGTGCGACTTCTGACGCCCTCCATATCACATTCCAAAGATGAAGATTATAAAATCAAGACGATCAAGGGCTTGAGCACACCATAACCTCATGGCAGCTTTGAGGAACTTTGAAGATTCAGCCAGACAAAGTACTCGAAGAGCACCAAAACTACTCAGTGAGAATCTGAAAAAAGTACTCAAGGCTGCTGCATTCGACTATGAAGCGCTCGGGGGCTTGTCGGGGATAAATCCCCAGTACCTGCAAGGAAGGAAGAAGACGGACTAGTAGTAATATTCCTTTGTAAGGACTCATACTATGTAATCCTACTAGGACTCCTACCTTGTAACCGACTAGTAATCCCGCCTCCTGAGTATATAAAGGAGGACAGGGGTCCCTAAATCGGTAGGTCAAGACCTCTTAGAACCCCAACAGAGGACCAAATCCTCAACACCAAACAACACCTAAGCGTAGGGCGCAATATACAACACCCCAAACATGACATAGGGTATTACGCGGTCTGAACCTGTATAAATCTGTGTCTTGTGTCCTCGCTTCTACCTTCGAGTTCTATTTCCGACGATCCCCCACCAACCAATTTACCACCTCGGGATACCCATCGGTAGGTTGCTGGGTATAAAATACCGACACTAGCTCCTGCTAAAATGGCTCTGGCTTCGGCTCCTTTGGTGGAGTGGCTTCTCTAATGGAGTTGAAACCGTTTTGAAACATGTTTGGTAAAACGGCTTCTCAATGGCAATATGGGTAATTTTTTGGTCAATTAATACTTGGAGAGGGAGGAGAAGTTGGTGAAGCCACTTTTTTTTTTTTGCTCTTCCTCTTTAGTGTATTTTTGCTCTTCCTCTTTAGTGTAAGCTGTTTTGTGACTTCTCCAAACTTAGGTGGTGGAGCCGTTTTGAAGTTGTCACTTTGATAGGGTTTCACCAAAAGCTAGTGGAGCAGTCTTTTAAAAAGCCCTACCAAAGGGGCTCTAAGTGGCATCTGGCAGGTTTGGATTTGAATCCATGTACGAGCGAATTAAACATATCTCGAATAAGAAAATAGGTTGTTTGCCTACTGACTTCGGTCAAAAAGATGTTGCCGTGTCGCTGAAGAACATATGTTCCTCGTGCAATACCAAACAGAGTTTTAGTTGTTTCATTTACCGTGAAAAATACTTTACAACCATTATATCTGTAATAGCTTGAAGGATATATCTTTAGGAAAATAATGGTTGACGATGGCTATTAAAGGACCTACCAGTGCGCAAAACGACAAGTACTTATTAGTACCATTTTTCTTTAGGACTTACGAGCTTTGTTACGAGCTTTGTTACAATACTTTTAAATATCAATGGTACTTGCTGCTACTTTCCTTTCTTATCCTTCCTAGAAAAGAATTAAATAAATTTACACATAATTAAAAGGGTATCATAGTAATTTCTCATTATTTTTTACTTGGTCCCACCAAATTGGTACTTCTTTGTACTTCTCTTTAGGTACTTCATGGTATTTCTTTTGTTTCCACCGTTCAATTTCAACGAATGGACGGCTGTTATTTTTTGGAGCACTCTAAAATTTTCCTAGGATTTATATCAGAAAGTGCTGGTACACTTCTTTCGGCCTTCTCATTTGCCATTGGAAATCTGGATCCAATATTGCTTATAATCTCGATATTAATATCCTAGGACTCCATTAGTATTTAGAGTTTGCACCTACAAGACTACAGTTAGAATGAACTAATTTTCGTCTACCTTGATATTCTCAACTCACTCGTGCCACTCTTGTCCATAGTTTAATGTGGAAATAGTCTTGCGCACGTCTCAGGGATACCTGCTCCCTGCGTATAAATTAAACCATCCTTCCTTCATGCAGGTGTGTGGGTGTTGCTTGGTTCTCTATACTGAAATTGAGCTACGATGGAAATACAGTTTGAAGAGCCACTTCCTGAGGTAAAACCCTCGGCTACTTCGCACCTTTAGTTTTATTTGTTACAGGCTTAGCGTGTACTGAACTTCTTTGTCTGCCTGTTTCCAACTTTTTGTAAAGAATTTCTTTGTATATGCTTTTGCAATTACAACTTATCACCTACAAGCATATTATACCTAAAAATCTTTTCAAGATACCAACATGTTTCGGATTTACATGCTGTCATCTCAAACTTTTGCTATCAGTAACATACGAGTCAGTTAAGCAAATTTTCAGTTGTGTAGATTTGCAAAGTATTTCGGCACTCAAATCTATTAAGAAAATTTCTATAACATACTGGACAGATTTGAATCCCAAATATCTTCAATTGTGTAAATCACATTAACATGTATTATCATAATGTTAGAACTTCATATAAATAAACTTTCAAATTCAGGAAAGGACCACAGGTGATGAATCTGTATGCATCCGCGGGCTTGCTGCTTCTAAAGAACATACAGGAAAGTGGAAGGCTTGCTCATTAACCATAGGTATGAATTGTAAAAATGTGCTTACGCTAATCAGGATATGCAATGGTTAAATTCATTATAAAAAGTTTTATATATGTGCGCTCTTTATTCATTACAAGCTAAGCATCATAAAAACAAAATGCAGTGCTGCAGTTTGTTCATCATGCTCGGCCCTGGCCTTCACTTCAATAGGAAAAACCTAGTCAGTTATCTCACAGAAGTCCTACATGACACAAATGTGGTCGCTGCCAGAAATGTTTCAACTTGGCATGGTACTACTTATCTAGCACCACCTTTGGTCGAAGCCTTCATAGCTGACTCATATCTGGGGAAGTACTGGACAACTCTGATTTCCTACTTAATGGTGGTAAGTGCTAAAACTAATTAATCCATGTTGGGATACGAGGTAGGCTACGCTAGCGCAAATTAAAATTTTCTACCGCGTATAACCACGAAGAACTGCCGTATAAGGATCACGAGATTACCACTCGACGCACTACTGGTGCGGAAGATGTAGATATGCGTCGGTGCAGTGAAGACGATCACGTAGTCGTACGTAGTCGATCACGTCCAGCAGCTCCTCAGCAGCTCGTCCACGTGCACAGCAAGATCGCCTCCGGTGCCGCGGCTCGTCGTCGGCTCGTCGTGGCTCGTCGGCGGCTCGTCGATGGCTCGTCCAAGTGCTGCAGGCGCAACACCTCCAAGGTATCCACACGTGCAGGGAGGAAGCGTCGCAAGCCGGATTGCTAGATCCGCGAGTTGCAACAGGCGAGGGCGTGGGAGGCGCGGCAAGTGTGTTCAGCCAAAAGGTGTGAAACCCTAGGGCGCCCCACCCCTCTATTTATAGGGGTTCCTGATGGGCCTCTGGATCCGAGGCCCATTAGTACTCCTAAACCTAATCCAACTCGGATCAGATCCGAATTGGGCTTCCAGCCCCTTAAGTGTGTGACCCTATGGGTTCGGATACGTATAGACATGGCCCGAGTACTCCTACTCGGCCCAATAGTCGGTAGCGGCCTCTAGCAAGACGTGCCAACTCCTATACGCATACGAAGATCATATCAGACGAACCATCACGACATAATATACATGCTATTCCCTTTGCCTCACGATATTTGGTCTAGCTTCAAGCCGACCGCTCTTTCTCGATCCTGTGATTCGGAATCCCTTTGTAGGTTAACTCTTAACCGTACGTAGCATGGCCATGCATTTTCTGATCCGATCACTCGAGGGGCCCAGAGATATCACTCTCAATCAGAGAGGGGCAAATCCCATCTTGATTGACCATGTCTCATAGCATGCTTCTTGACAAACCCGAAAGCTACCTTTATAACTACCCTGTTACAGCGTAGCGTTTGATAGCCCCTAAGTAGGTCAATCCACATCTAGAATACATGCGACAATCTCAGGTCTAAGGACAAAGCGTATATGTTGTTTAAAGAGAGAACTACTTCTCGTGTTGGGTCAGTCCTAACACATGTCTCCACATGTGTCCACATTATTAGTCCAACATCTCCATGTCCATGACTTGTGAAACATAGTCATCAACTAATACATGTGCTAGTCTAATATTCATGTGTGTCCTCACATGAACTCCGACTAGGGACAACTTTAGAATAACCATACAAGTAAAGAGTTTCACATACAATTCACATAATTGCAAATCAATTCAAGTAGCCTTTAATGGATATTCAATGAACACAATATACAAATCATGGATACAAATGGAATATCATCATCTCTATGATTGCCTCTAGGGCATACCTCCAACAGTCTCCCACTTGCACTAGAGTCAATCTAGAAGGTACCTAATACCCATAGCTCTTACATGCGCATCATGCTTAGCCTGCGGGAGTGGTTTTGTCAACGGATCAGAAATGTTCAGATCCGTGTGTATTTTGCATATCTTGATCTCACCCCGGTTAATGAAGTCCCGAATGAGATGAAATCGCCGCATTACGTGTTTGTTCTTCTGGTGGTTCCTTGGCTCCTTTGCTTGCGCAATTGCCCCATTGTTATCACAGTAGAGATTCAATGGGCTGGACGCATTCGGGAACACACCAAGCTCAATGAGGAAATTCCTAATCCAAACACCTTCCTTCGCGGCTTCCGAAGCCGCGATGTACTCGGCTTCCGTCGTAGAATCGGCCACCGTCTCCTGCTTGGAACTCTTCCAACTAACAGCACCACCATTCAGTGTGAACACAAATCCTGATTGTGACTTTGAATCATCTCTGTCGGTTTAGAAACTAGCATCGGTGTAACCTGTTACAACGAGCTCCTCCTGACCTCCATAGACGAGGAACATATCTTTAGTCCTTCTCAAGTACTTAAGAATGTTTTTCACCGCTGTCCAGTGACTCTCACCTGGATCAGATTGGTGTCTGCTTGTCATACTTAGCGCATATGAAACATCTGGGCGAGTACTTATCATTGCATACATGATAGATCCAATAGCCGAGGCATATGGCACTCTACTCATGCGATCCCGCTCATCAGGAGTCGAAGGACACTGAGTCTTGCTGAGATGTATGCCATGTGACATAGGCAAGAACCCTTTCTTTGCCTCTTCCATGCTGAACCGCTTCAACACTTTGTCAATGTAAGTATCTTGGCTTAAACCTATAAGCCTTCTCGATCTATCTCTATAGATCTTAATACCCAGAATATATGCCGCTTCCCCTAAGTCCTTCATCGAAAAACTATTTTTCAGTGAAGTCTTTACGGACTCAAGCATAGGAATGTTATTTCCAATCAGTAATATGTCATCCACATATAAGATTAGAAATACTACAGAGCTCCCACTAACCTTCTTGTAAACACAAGACTCTTCTTCGTTCTTGGTGAAGTCAAACCCTTTGACCACTTCATCAAAACGAATGTTCCAACTCCTAGATGCTTGCTTCAATCCATAAATGGATCTCTGAAGCTTGCATACCTTTCCAGCATTTTTCGGATCGACAAAACCCTCGGGCTGTATCATATACACGTCCTCAGCTAGGTTTCCATTCAGGAAAGCTGTCTTGACATCCATCTGCCATATCTCATAATCGAAATATGCAGCTATAGCTAGAATAATCCGAATGGACTTAAGCATCACTACGGGCGAGAAGGTCTCGTCGTAGTCAACTCCTTGAACTTGTCGAAAACCTTTTGCGACAAGTCGTGCTTTATAGATGTGAACATTTCCATCCATGTCCTTTTTCTTCTTATAGATCCACTTGCACTCTATGGCTTTAACACCATCAGGCGGGTCAACCAAGTTCCAAACTTGATTGTCTCCCATGGACTCTATTTCGGATTGCATGGCACTCTGCCATTTTTCGGAGTCTGGGTCCATCATTGCTTCTGCATATGTCGCAGGCTCATCATTGTCCAACAATAATATTTCCCGCATTTCGCGGAGCCTTGCCGACCTTCGTGGTTGTGGCGGTGCTTCTCTTGCCATGGGTATCTCAACTTGTTCTGCTACGTTAGCATCACTCATTGATTCTTGCCCGATTGGCTCATCTTGAACTTCTTCAAGATGCACTGTCTTTCCACTCTTTTCTCCTTTGAGAAACTCTTTCTCTAGGAAAACCCCGTTCCGAGCGACAAACACTTTGCCTTCTGATCGGTTGTAGAAAAAATATCCCAAAGTTTCCTTTGGATATCCCACGAAAATGCACTTATCCGACTTGGGTGTGATCTTGTCCGACTGAAGTCGCTTGAGAAACACTTCACATCCCCAAATCTTTAGAAAAGACAGACTAGGAACCTTTCCAGTCCATATCTCATATGGTGTCTTAACTACGGATTTAGATGGTACCCTATTTAGTGTGAAAGCTGCTGTTTCTAGAGCGTATCCCCAAAATGACAACGGTAGGTCCGACTGGCTCATCATTGATCGAACCATGTCTAACAAAGTTCGATTACGTCGCTCGGACACACCGTTTCTCTGAGGTGTTCCAGGCGGCGTAAGTTGTGGAACAATTCCGCAACTCTTTAGATGATTGCTAAACTCGTGGCTCAAATACTCGCCTCCACGATCAGATCGTAAGGCCTTAATTTTCTTGCCACGCTGATTTTCAACTTCATTCTGAAATTCCTTGAACTTTTCAAAGGTTTCAGACTTGTGCCTCATCAAGTAGACATAGCCATATCTACTAAAATCATCAGTGAAAGTTATGAAGTATTGGAATCCTCCTCTAGCCGTCGTGCTCATTGGTCCGCATACATCACTATGTACGAGTTCCAACAAGTCTACTGCTCTCTCAGGAAATCCTGTGAAAGGCGTCTTGGTCATCTTGCCTAGCAAGCAAGCCTCGCATGTCTCGTATGATTCAAAATCAAACGAAGTTAGAAGTCCATCAGAATGGAGCTTCTTCATGCGCTTTTCACTTATATGACCCAAACGACAATGCCACAAGTAGGTAGGACTCAAATCATTAGGCCGGGGCCTTTTAGCACTTACATTACAGACAGGTGAACCATCAAGATTTAAAACAAATAATCCATTCACAATGGGTGCAAAAGCCATAAACATATTATTCTTAGAGATCACACAACCATTGTTTTCACTCGCGAATGAATAACCATCCTTCATCAAACATGAAGGAGATAAAATGTTTCGACTTAAACTAGGAACAAAATAACAATTATTCAACTCCATAATAAATCCTGACGGGAGGTGGAGTTGCATCGTCCCGACGGTCAAAGCAGCAACTCTTGCATTATTGCCCACGCGGAAATCAACTTCTCCTCTTTCCACGCTTCTACTTCTTATCATTCCCTGCATCGAATTGCAAATATGAGCAACCGATCCGGTATCAAATACCCAAGAATTAATAACTGTATCAGCGAGAAATATGTTGTCTATAACATTAACAACAAGCGTACCTGAGGTAGAAGTACTCTTACTTCCGCCGTTCTTCAAGGAAGCTAGGTACTGCTTGCAGTTTCTCTTCCAGTGACCAAGTTCATGACAGTAAAAGCACTCTTTATCTGGAGCAGGTCCAGGTCCAGCTTTAACCTTGGGCGGTGGGTTTGGCTTGGACGTTCCAGCCTTGCCCTTCTTCTTCCAAGAGTTGCCCTTCTTCTTAAAGCTGGGCTTGTTCTGTATCGCCATCACATGGCTGGTACTAGCGCTTTTCTTTATGTCAGCCTCTGCTGTTTTAAGCATGCCACACAGCTCATTCAGACCCTTCTCCGTCCCATGCATATGGTAGTTCGAGATGAAGTTCCCATAGCTAGGAGGAAGAGACGAAAGAATGAAATCAGTGGCCAACTCTTGGCCCAGTGGGAAGCCTAGCTTCTCCAACCGTTGAGTGTAACCAACCATCTTGATTACGTGTGGTCCTACTGCTGCGCCTTCTGCTAGCTTGCTCTCAACAAAGGCCTTAGACACATTGAACCTTTCAGTCCTGGCCTGTGTTTGGAACATGTCTCTAAGCGCCACGATCATATCGTGCGCCTCATGGTTTGTTTCGAACTGCATCTGCAGCTCGGGTTCCATGCAAGCAAGCATAAGGCAGCTTACTTCAAGGTTAGCATCACATGCTTTCTTGTAAGCATTCTTAGCAGCAGCGGGTGCATCCTCAGCAGGTTCTTCTGGTAGTGGGTTGTCTAGAACATCTTCCTTTTTCTCAGCCCTGAGAACAATTCTCAGGTTGCGGATCCAATCCGAGTAGTTTGTTCCATTCAACTTGTCCTTCTCAAGGACCGAACGCAAAGCAAACGATGTGGTGGTGTTGCTAGGTGCCATTTAATCTACAACAAAAGTAATGCAAAATACACTAAGACAAACGTATCCATGATAGAGCAAATTACATTAAACTATTTTAACAGAATCTACTCCCACTAAAATCAATATCCCTCTATTGAAACTTAGTGATTCAGGATCCACAACTAACAAGTCCACTAGTGAGCTTTAGCATCACCGCTAGCAAACGAGGTAGATCGGTAAGCAACTTTTGCTAATCATATCACATATGACTCCTGTTGTTGGGTGACATCTCTATGTCTCGGCGCCCAACCTTTATGCCCCAAGGTCCTTAACCGTTAAGATGATCTCGTTAAGCAAACCAACCCTTATGCGTGTAAGTGTCCGACACAAACCCGTCTAGTCAAGGAAAACTAGTGGCACCCTAATTTCATAGACCCACCACTAATTGTACAAGACATGGGACGGTGCAAGTTTTAGTTGGGAGGGCATACTAACTTAAACTTTGCGAGGGATCGTTCTACTTCTAACATCACAGCATGCAGAAAGTAAAACATAAACAGAATAGCATTCACACAGCTTGTGACACAGTATGGCCCGTTTTCATATGGTGATCTCCATCTCCATAGAACCTGTTCACCATGGTGATCTCCATCTCCATGTTCCATGTGCGCCATCCTCCTGGTGATGAGTCCTCCAAGAACTAGAGCATGCTATTACGCCTAATAGCTAGTAAAGAATCTAGTAATGAAGATTACATAGTTGCTTGGATCATCACAGATTGGTACGCAGACCATTAATTACAATAAAGTGACAACACATATGGCTCCTGCCGTGTTGCCGTACGCGCGACACGCAGGTCACGAATTAGTTACACACATGCATCACATGCACAAGGGGGCCATACTGATCACAAGATACATGCATACATCCTGCAAAATAGAGTTAGGCGTCCTAACGTTCCAAACTTCGGAGGCCCGAAACTCCATCTTCCAAGCCGAATTTGGGAAATCTAATCTCGCCGAAAACGGCGAAGCGGTTGAAATTCACGTGTAACTTTTTCTGTAGATCAATTTTCGTATAGAAATCGCCCCGATCCGAGATCGTACCGAAAAGTTACGGCTGATTTACCGAAGCATACGCATACGGCAAAATCCCGACCCCGGCAGTAGATCACATCTACTATTGCACATCTAATGCGCCTGGCGTATGACCCTGGATCTCGATTTGACCAATCATATTGATCTTCCCTCACTGCAACTGGATTTACGTGTATCACTTAACTCCGATGGCGGAAACCGACCGGTAGGAGTATGTCGTTACACTACCATTGCAGCAAGGGCACGAAATCAGGACATAGATCAAACAGAGAACTCGCATATCTCCATATGCACACATCCCGAATCCAAAACTAAGCAGCTAAGGCTCTGATACCACTGTTGGGATACGAGGTAGGCTACACTAGCGCAAATTAAAATTTTCTACCGCGTATAACCAGGAAGAACTGCCGTATAAGGATCACGGGATTACCACTCGACGCACTACTGGTGCGGAAGATGTAGATATGCGTCGGTGCAGTGAAGACGATCACGTAGTCGTACGTAGTCGATCACGTCCAGCAGCTCCTCAGCAGCTCGTCCACGTGCACAGCAAGATCGCCTCCGGTGCCGCGGCTCGTCGTCGGCTCGTCGTGGCTCGTCGGCGGCTCGTCGATGGCTCGTCCAAGTGCTGCAGGCGCAACACCTCCAAGGTATCCACACGTGCAGGGAGGAAGCGTCGCAAGCCGGATTGCTAGATCCGCGAGTTGCAACAGGCGAGGGCGTGGGAGGCGCGGCAAGTGTGTTCAGCCAAAAGGTGTGAAACCCTAGGGCGCCCCACCCCTCTATTTATAGGGGTTCCTGATGGGCCTCTGGATCCGAGGCCCATTAGTACTCCTAAACCTAATCCAACTCGGATCAGATCCGAATTGGGCTTCCAGCCCCTTAAGTGTGTGACCCTATGGGTTCGGATACGTATAGACATGGCCCGAGTACTCCTACTCGGCCCAATAGTCGGTAGCGGCCTCTAGCAAGACGTGCCAACTCCTATACGCATACGAAGATCATATCAGACGAACCATCACGACATAATATACATGCTATTCCCTTTGCCTCACGATATTTGGTCTAGCTTCAAGCCGACCGCTCTTTCTCGATCCTGTGATTCGGAATCCCTTTGTAGGTTAACTCTTAACCGTACGTAGCATGGCCATGCATTTTCTGATCCGATCACTCGAGGGGCCCAGAGATATCACTCTCAATCAGAGAGGGGCAAATCCCATCTTGATTGACCATGTCTCATAGCATGCTTCTTGACAAACCCGAAAGCTACCTTTATAACTACCCTGTTACGGCGTAGCGTTTGATAGCCCCTAAGTAGGTCAATCCACATCTAGAATACATGCGACAATCTCAGGTCTAAGGACAAAGCGTATATGTTGTTTAAAGAGAGAACTACTTCTCGTGTTGGGTCAGTCCTAACACATGTCTCCACATGTGTCCACATTATTAGTCCAACATCTCCATGTCCATGACTTGTGAAACATAGTCATCAACTAATACATGTGCTAGTCTAATATTCATGTGTGTCCTCACATGAACTCCGACTAGGGACAACTTTAGAATAACCATACAAGTAAAGAGTTTCACATACAATTCACATAATTGCAAATCAATTCAAGTAGCCTTTAATGGATATTCAATGAACACAATATACAAATCATGGATACAAATGGAATATCATCATCTCTATGATTGCCTCTAGGGCATACCTCCAACAATCCATGCTATATACTTATTGCGATATGTAGCATTACCATAACTGTGCAATATTCACGAATTAAAGGATATGAATCTATAATTCTTCTCGTGGGAATATGATTTAAGAGGATATGCTAAATACTCTCCCAATCTCAAAATGTAAGACACAATTCCATTATTGTGGTCCCCTAAAATGTTTGATAACCAATTGCTCTTATACTTATAGATATTGTTCTTAATGAATTAAAGTTGTAATTATAAGTAAGTGCTTCAACTATGAATCCAAATGTGTAATTTTTATATAATAATATATTGTCCATTTATTTGTTGATGAATAATCACAATGTTTGAATATTTAAATATGTGTATACTTTATAAAAAGAAATGGATAGAGTAATTTTCCGTGTTACACAATTTAGTCATGCTTTCCATTGATGCTGACAACAATTGTCTTCTTTTTCTAATATTTATTGTTCAATCACACTTACATATCATTGTAATTTACATATGTGTATCCAATGCATAAAATGAATTTACTTACGATTTATAATTTTCCCTATTCTGTTCATTTAGGGAATGTTGATGTTGGTTTTGTCAGCAGCACTCCTGTTGATCTCTACTGGTTCCCAAGTTTGCTCCACTTGTACACATATAGTGTCATCTCAGCGTACCGTATTCTTTTCTGGATTATATATGGTTGCCATAGGGTATGGTGCACAAAAACCTTGCATTACATCCTTTGGCGCTGATCAATTTGATGACACCGATGAAGAGGAGAGAAGCAAAAGGAGCTCCTTCTTTAATTGGCAGTTTTTCATGATCCATGTTGGTTCGTTGGCCTCAGGGACTATTGTAGTTTGGGTCCAAGATAATAAAGGTTGGCTTTGGGGTTTCTCTGTTGCTGCAGTATCATTGGTTTTGGGTGTGTGTGCTTTCATGTTGGGATCTTCTTTATATAGATTTTGGGAACCTGGAGGAAGCCCTGTTGCAAGGCTATGCCAGGTTATTGTTGCAGCTATTCGTAACATCAATAAAAAATTGCCATTTGATCGTTCACTTCTATATCAGACTCCGGAACAAGGAACCCAAAAGTTGGAGCACACAACTGGACTTGGGTAGTCATACTACATTTTGAGATTTAATTGCATATAAAATTCAAAAATAAATTAGTAGGTCCCTTTGTTAGACTATAGTAAAATAATTTTTTGAATTTTTGACAATGGCTATCTTTAGACTATATGAATTTTTGACAATGGCTTAACCATACATTATTAATGCATTTATTTCCCACATGTCCATGAAATTTCATTGGTTAGTCTATCTTTAAGGAATATGATCCTTTAATATTATCAATCACATATATAAACACCAGGAGAACAAACTGATGTGTTATATAACTAACAAAACGAACATTTCCCTCTGCTTTGCTTTGCTCATACTCTGTGACCTGTTTTCTTCCTTAGTATGAATATCCACCTTAGTTTTGTTCCCAGAGCTGTTTATCAGGTCACCCAAATCTAACATTATGCAAAACCGAGCTCCTCTTTTATTTGATATGAATATATGAATACTGTATCATATCCATGTGGTGATCTTGAAATGAATAAAACTTTCTATTTTGGAAAAGCATGAATATATGACACTGGTATTGACAGGCTTTTTGCAACCATAAAGTGCAATAGGCACATTGGACACTACAAAAAAAAATAAAATACAGGAGCTTCATCATATTGTTTCGTAACCTTCTCCAGAGAAATGTTTCTTTGTGATGACCTTCCCCTTAGCAATTGTTTCTAACCACCTACTAATTGTACTCGTCGGTAGTTAGAATTTTATCCTCATAAACTTCATTTTATTCAAAGCGTGCAAAAAACCTCATTTTTAGTTCCACTGTATTTTAGTTGGAATAATTAATACAACCAATTGTATTCTCAACTCGCAATGAAGTAACGTTGTTATTTCGCTCATAGGTTCTTTGATAAAGCTGCAATCGTGACACCCTATGATGTCGCATCTGTTACCAAGCTTAATCCATGGAGGACTTGTACTATCAATCAGGTGGAGGAGTTCAAGATGTTGATCTGGATCCTCCCTGTTTGGGCTACTATGATACTATTTCATACCTGTAGTGGAACAAATGTTTTTGACATTTATAGAGCAAGGAATGGTGATGGATAAACGCATCGGGTCTTTTAACGTACCTACAGCATCTTTACAATCTATAAATGTTATCACGATCCTTTCACTAGTCCCAGTATATGAAAGAATCCTTATTCCAGCCTTTCGAAAAGTCACCGGCATGGCTAATGGCATTGGAAGAATTTGGTAAAATGTCAAGAATTAATGCGATGATTTCTGTGTGACCGACAACCAGAACATACTGCCGCTGGAGCCTGGAGCATAGACCCAGTCCACCCGCACGCACGCGTCCTCCTCCATCGGGATCTCCCCGCCTCCAGCGAGCGAAATGCCCGCGCCGCCGCCCCCATCGGCCGCCGTTCCCCGCCGCCGCTGGCAGAGCCGCCTCAGCCCCACGCTCGTGCGTGATCGCTGCTACACGCGCTCCTTCCACTCCGCGGGACTCCGCCCGGCGGCCGTCCCACTCCCTGACGGCGCCGTTGTGCACCTATGGCTCCCGCCCACCGCCGCCACTGGGGCCAACCCCCTGCACCCGGTCCTCCTCTTACACGGATTCGGCGCGACTGCCACCTGGCAGTGGGCCCCCTTCCTCCGCCCGCTCCTCGCCGCCGGCCTGGCCCCCTACGTCCCGGACCTCATCTTCTTCGGCGCCTCCGCCTCCCCCGCAGCCGACCGCTCCCCGGCCTACCAGGCCGCCTGCATCGCCGCCGCCATGACGGCGCTCCCCTCCGCACCGCAGCGGTACGCCGTCGTCGGCGTTAGCTACGGCGGGTTCGTCGCGTACCACCTCGCCCACGCGTTCCCAGAGGCGGTGGAGCGGCTCGTGCTCATCGCGGCGGGAGTGTGCCTCGAGGAGGCCGACCTGGCCGCGGGGCTCTTCGCCGTCGAGGACATCGCCGAGGCAGCCAGCCTGCTGCTGCCGCAGCGGCCGGAGGATCTCAGGAGGCTCGTGGGGCTCACCTTCTGCCGCCCGCCGCGGTTCATGCCGTCCTGCTTCATCAGGGACTACATCAGGGTAGGTAAATTCAGGGACATGCCAACTAATTTCACCTACAATTTCTTGTGCAGCGTTGCGTGATTGAGGATGAAGATTGTTTGATAGACTTAGTCGGCTGGGCTGTGTGGTGTTGAAGTTAAAATCTTCTAGATCCCCAATTGTTCCCTACTTCCCTTGGTTGGAGGTGCTGCTAGTACATAGCTTAGTAGTAACAGCAATTCAGCAAACCTGTTGAAATATCATATCCAGACTAAACTTGCCTGTTTATAACCCTCCCCTTATCCCAGCCCCATTCCTAGTGCCCATCCAAACGGGAGTTCTGGATATGAGAGCTAATTCGGTGGCAATTCAGGATTCTTCTAGTTCATCTAAAGAATCTTATTTCCTGTACATTGTACAAGTCAATAGTGAGGATTTTCATTGTATTATTGTTACTTTGCTAGTTTGTTGTGATACTATAAACTTTTTTTATCCTTGGATCAAGTGAATAGGCGATTAGCAGTGATAGATTTCTGCTGAGGCATTTGGTAGTTAATATTGTGAAAGAAATAAATCCTGATGAAGGTAGTAATGGTTGATATCACTTCAGGTTTATGTCCCAATTGGGCAACAACATGAACTTCCCAGATAGTGTTTTGAATTTGATGAGTAGTTATAGATTGATTAGTTGATATGCTGTTTCAAGACGTTCCAACTGATAAGAGTATTCTTGCAAATGTATTTGATACTTATGTGTTCAGTATGCATTTTGTTTTCATCATAAATTGAGTATGGCAAAGAGGAAATTAGTGGCGTAAACACTGACTGTTTTGGTTGAATATGCAGTAGCATAATGCTCATTTACTATACTGAACCGAACAAATAGATTGATAATGCGAAAGACAAATAATTTTGATGGAATTAAGATCCCATAAGTTCCTCATGCTTTCCTAGCCATTTATTAACTTGATATTTACATGCTCAGAAACAGTAAGCATCTATTTTACAATAAAAGCATCACTACAATCTCTATTGTCTCTTGTTCTGGTGGTATCATCATTACAATGACTGCTGTTAGAAGGTTAATGCCATCAGTTTTGTGATTACGATAACAATTTTCCCTCCCCTTTTTACTAGAGTCTAACAAAGGGACCTACTAATTAGTGATTTCTGAATTTGGACTGGCCATTGTCTGGCTGTTCCTCGTGCTTTGTAATAAACAGCTTGAGAAAAAATTGAATAGATTTGTACGTGGTTTGTGTGCTTTTTACAAAGGAAGAGGCTGCTTAATTTTGTTATATGCACGGTAGGCCTAATATGTTTTGTTTGTATTATATTGCAGGTAATGTGCACTGAAAACGTGAAAGAGAAGACTGAGCTGTTATATGTGTTGATCAATGGTAGGAAGCTTTCAGACCTTCCTAAAATTAGCCAGGTAATGATTTGCATTGCACAAGCACTTGACCTTAATTGGAGCATACTGGATCTCCAGCCAAAGATGCTGCTTTGTTTGACAGTTGGAAAATATAATTTTTGCATATTGTGTTGCTTTGGCAGCAAACCTTGATAATTTGGGGAGAGCAAGACCGGGTCTTCCCATTGGAACTTGGCCTACGGCTGAAGAGGTTTGTCTATTTACATCTGTCATCATGTCCGAGTCTTTATCATAATCCATTAAGCTACCATATACAAATTCAGGCATCTGGGTGATACATCAGAACTAATCGTAGTCAAGGATGCCGGCCATGCCATAAACCGTGAAAAGCCAGCAGAACTTTGCAGACTTATAAAGAACTACATCGTTGATCCCTCAGTCAAATATCGGGATGACCGCAAGGTACACAACCAACCAATTGTTATAGTGTTTGCACTAAATTGATCGAGCTCACATTATTGAAGCTCCTGAGCAGTAGAAGGAAGAGTTGCACCTCCCTGAATCAAAATCCCATATATGTGTCACATTAGCTTTTACTTCACCGGCATTGCTGAGAAAGTTGCCTCCAATCCTATGTTTGCAGGGATCTTGGAAGAATGCGATAAAGAGGTTTGTTGGGTCGAGCCTGAGAAAGGTGGACTCTTCGCGACCGCTGCTATAGCACGTAAATATACCGACTTGGCGACTTCAATGGTGCATGAGATTTTCAGTTTATTTGATTCTCTGATTCTGACGAACAGACGAAGTGTACTTTCACCATTCTGTAACATGTACGCTTGCTTTGTCTGAGGAAGTCCCTGCTGGTTGCATCTGACGATGAAGAAGGAAAACGTAAGAATTGGGCCATATATAGGATATAACTGAGTACTGTACAAAATTAGCAGTCTAGATTCAGACAGACAGCTAGGCCTGACCTGTAATAGGCCTATTGTATCCGGCCCAATGCATTGACACGATTGTTATTGTTGTTGTTGTTTACTAATAATAAAGCTAGTGCCTGGTGGTTGACTGGGGTTTCTCTGGTAGGGTGCAGGCAGTCAATAAATAAAAGTATAAGACATCCGAGGTCGGATAAAATCGAAAATTCCCATAGGATTGAGCTGATAATATCTGAAAACCTCAATTTTTTGAACTGCACCAAACTTGATGGAAGCCAAGAATTGCCGATTAGAGCGGTGATGGAGCAGAATGCTTTTAATCAATCCATGGCTGGATGGATTTGGATTAGCGGGGCACCGCGCATCAGACAAAGTCACAAACCGATTGGAGCCTGGAGGATCCACTCGAGAGCATGCACGCTCTCGCTCTGATTACTGAAAATGACTGTGTACTGTGCCGCATCGGTTTCCCTGCAGATGACGGTGCATCCACGCCCATCTTTAGTTTCTCGTCATCTCGTGTGAGCTTTAACCTGGCTTACCGTTGCTGACGGTTTTTTTTTCCTTCTAACACTGCCACACTGAATAAGGTTATAGTTTGTTTCTGTTCTAAACTTGTAATGAATGAACCTTATTCCCGCCGCCGTCCTTCCTCGGGTCCGGCTATTCAGAGAACATATAATCTGCAATAGACTACAGATTCTCTCAGCACTACACAAAGAGGATGTCGTAACGTCTATCATTGTGTACTTGCTGTGATGTAAGCAGAAAATTTCTGACTGCGACTCAAGTGGTTGCAATCCGTGGCTTGCAAATTAGGCCAATCCAATCGATGCCAAAGACTACATGTGGTCTCTGTTGCAATGCCTTGACTGGACATTCAACATTGGCATCTTATTCGCGTGCCGGTCTCTATGTGGCCATTAACTTTCTAGTGTAGGGACATGAGCAGGCCTTGAAGATTGCACTAATCCAAATTTTTGTTAATCACCTATTATAGAACTACCACTGCGGTGTTTTTTCTGCATTCTCTGTCTGCGTAACTGCGTTAGATCACAGTTCCGATCCATTCAGAGAAGGTCCTTAGGAGAAGAATAAAGCCTACTCCTATGCTAGCTCTACCATGAAGGGTGATCCTATTCATCAGAAATCTTTTAGTGTTATACATCCCATCATGGCAAAGTAATTTAAATATTCCTAAGCTCAACTGTGTTTGCATGTACTAGGTAATGCAAATCACTTGCACGAACAAAATAGCTTTTGGCATCCTAGACTTGGATGCGCCGAAGTCAAAAGGTGCAAGTTGCGTCCCTTTCTTTTAATAAATGTCCTTGTTATGACATTTTCTTTTCATGTGTAGTGCTTCAACATGCGATGGGATATGTTTAAAATGCCTAGTGAGAAAAATACTACCATATCTCTGAAAGACAAGTGGAACTTGTGAGAACTTCAAATTCCAGAAACTTCCAACTCTTAGTAGGTAATATGCTTCGGCACTTTTTACCACTATGTCGGTATCAACAGTACAAGTGTCCAGAAACAAATAATGTTGCTAAGAATATGCCTTCAAATTTTAGATGAATCAGAGAAACAAAAAAACCTTCTTTTTTATAGGGAAATAAACTAACAGAGAGTTAGCTACTTTTTTATATCAAACTGATATATTGCGGTCCATGTGACACCATCGATCGAACCCAGGCAAAAAAAAAAAATGCTGGCTGCCATGAGATGCTCGCTGCCTACAGATTGAGCTTCTTTGGTCTTTGCAAGCGCCTGATTTGGCCTCCGTTCGTATGACTGCTATGAGCGTGCCTGCTGTCGACATGGTGGGATTTCTTTTTTTTTTTTTTGCGTGATAGTTATCGTAATGCATACTTCGCTTTTATTATTTTGTGTTTAGCGATGCAAATTTGTAAAATTCGACCTTCTATATACATAACACATGGAATGTAAAATAATTGGCTATAAAAAAGGTTGTTTGTCATTACAATGCATGGCCGCGAGAATTAGCACATTCACCACACCATCAATAATATAATGTTACAAAAAATAACTGGTGGTCAAAATAGCATGTGTAGAAAAGTGCAAATTGAAATACGAGACATTGGAGCTTTGATGACTTAGCATTGATCAGGCTAGCTGAAGCTAGTCAAGCGGAGCCAAGCAAAGTGGCAAGTATAGTTTTTTATTTGAGAAATGAAAATAGGAATTAATCTCAAGGATTATGGTTAAATACATGTAGCATGCATTTCATTTTGGCAAATTTCTTTACAAAATTTGATGTGGTATTTAGAAAACAACAAGAAACCAAAATGCCACATTCGCAAACAAATAAATAAATAAATATTGAAAGAACATCTAGGCCTCTAATTTGGTATTGACGATTATTGACATAATATTATCATTGCGATTATTATGTGTTTTACAATGGCAATCTCAAAGTTAGTATAATGATAGACTTTCATGGTATTCTTGGTCCCCATCCATTTGATTTTCATTATATTAGTGCAAACAATACGCATGGAGACTAAGAATAAACTAGTTCCGTGTCGTGTCATTCAACGTGTTGAGACACTTGGCATAGTTTGTCATTTTATTTCTTTGGTCATACTACCAGGGGAGGCGAAGATCGAGTAGTAGCTTGACTTAGATGAGCCTTAGAGTACAGATCTGATGCAAACTTGTGAAATTCGATAGTAGGTAGCTCAGTTGAAGCCTATAGAAGTGAAGCAGCAAAGTCAAAACTCAAAGAAATTGAATTGGCCACACTCACACGACACTACTTTTGCCCTTAGGAGAAGCGTCGTCTAACGCATGAATGGGGTTGATTAATTAGTCTGGCAGATGTACAAGATATATATGATGCTTCAACGAGAGCGCAATTAAACTGGATTGCTGATGTGCCCTAGCTAACCATACATGTGACGCTAGCTGGCTATCTGGTATAAGTCAAACCATTGAGATCTTGTACATATGTGCCACAGTCGAGATGTGCCATGATTGATCAACGTTTAATCACTGTTCATGGCTTCAATAATGCAAGCAATCATCTGGCAGATAGGATTAAAAAAAAGAATAGGAAAATCACACAGTAAATATCCTTATGTTATAAATGTGCGATCGATAACCGTACAGATCTTGTTTATAGATAATAGACCTAGCTAATGTCAAGATCGATGCCCCAGCACGCCAGCATGGTTATTACTGTCTGTTCTCCAGATCAGATCTTGAAAAACATGGCACGTTCTTAGTGAATATATGTGTATCTGATCAGCTGATCGATCAATCTTACATCGACATTTCGTTTGTAAAATAAAGCTTTTTCTACATTGGCGAAGTAGAAAACTCAATACAACAATATAGTTTTTTTTTCTCTTGAGCTTGTTGCCACAGGAACTGATCATCCTTGCACCGCTAGCTCGGCCAACTTTTTTTTTTTGGGCAGCAGCCAACTCTCCTACAAAACATGATATTTTAATTCGCCCACAACCACAGGTGCATCTATTCTGTTGCAATTTTCCGATATCTAAAACCGGTGATCCATTGTAATTTTAACGTGCGATATGCTATACTTGAAAAATCTCACCACACAAATGAAAAGTGTGTTGCTATGTTGCTCGTAAGAACAAAAAGGATATGAAACAAATCGAACTAATAATCATCTAAACTTTGTGTTTTAGGTCACACTATTTAATATTTACATGTTCGTTCGGTTGTTCTCATGTCCCTGGCCAGCCGTCTTAATGAAGACATATTTCCTCCATATAAACCGGTGGTTTTGGCTATTTTAATGCGATGTAATATATACTCATTAATCCTGATAGTTAGCCTTAACTTAGCCATAACTAGTATGATTTGATTACCAACAACCCAAATGAATCACATAGTCAAATCAAATATATATATATATATATATGTTCCGAATTATGCCATGTGTACTGATCGACATGCTATACTAAAATGACAATGCGTGTATGTTCATTTCAGACCTCCTGAATCGCAAATGGCTACTCAAACGCCCAGAAGGCAGTGTTTAAAATAGCGATAATTCTCTTTATTGATTGAATGAATGGCGTGGTTATATATTTATACATGGTGAAAGGACATGCTTAAAGGGCCAAATGTCCTGAAGGATTGGCCCTTTCAAAGGTCGGCTCCTTCATGAAAGGGTCGCAATTATCTACCTAATTGATCACTAACGTAAAATATTTCACAACACTCCCCCCTTGATCAATTAGCTCCCTGTAAGCTTAATGTAATCCTTGTTCAATCATCTTTGATTATCATATGGGAAAAACTCCTCCAAAAACCCTATGGGGAAAAATATTGAGGAGAAACCAACGTGTATGTCTATATGCCATTAAAACTGCTTTAAAACCCAGTAGGAAAATATAAGGAGAAAATGATATGGCATATTTAGGCTCTATTTGGCACGGCTC
Source organism: Setaria italica (assembly GCF_000263155.2). NCBI lineage: Eukaryota > Viridiplantae > Streptophyta > Magnoliopsida > Poales > Poaceae > Setaria > Setaria italica. Next base: position 22,629,055 of record NC_028458.1, on the reverse strand, counting down.
CATTCCTAAACTCCAGCAACTCCATCAAAAAATTCAGCCAAACACCCCAACTCCAAAACTCCATGGAGTTGCCAACTCCATGGAGCTGTAGTGCAAATGGAGGTGGAGTTTTGGAGCACCTCTTTTGCTGCTTCAGAAACCTCTCTTTTGAACCTCCTCGTGGAGTTGGTAGGTAATTACCCACCAATACCACTGGTTACATAAAAAAATATTTCATTCTATTCTCCCTTCTATTCTCCCGAGCCCCACTCGCCGCTAGAACCCCGCCCGTCGCCGCCCCCGTGGCCGGCCGGGCCCGCCGCCCATCGCCACCCCGCCGCCCGTCGCCGCCCCGCCGCCCGTCGTCGCCCAAGCTGCCCCGCCACCCGTCGCCGCCCACCCCGCCACCCGCCGCCTAGCCCCGCCGCCCAGCGCCGCCCCTGTCGCCGCCCACCCCGCCACCCACCCGCTGCCCGTGGAGGGTCTCCCGTGTGTGGCACAGTGCAGTGGAAAAAGGGGAAGAAGAAGATGGGATAGAGAGGATGACAAGTGGGGTCTTAATTGGGGGGCAACAATGGCAATCCACACTGAAATCGATCTTTTTGGAGCTAAGAGCACCCATCTAGCCAAACACTCCATTTTTGTTCTGGAGTTTTGGAGCGGAGCTGGCTCCATGTGGAGTTCTGGAGTGGAGCAGCTCCACCCGGAGTTGGAGCCATGCCAAACAGGGCCTTAGATTATTGTCTCATTGTAAACTCATATGAGAAAAACCTTGAAAATGAAAACTCATAAGTAAGTTTGGAGATTAATAATATTATGATCTGAGGATCATATTCGAATAACCTTCTCTAAAACCCAATGGGAAAATATAAGAAGGAATTGTATATCTTTTATACCTCCTTACAAACTCTTGTAGAGAAAACAGAAGATATGGCATGTAATATATCTCGAATACCACCTTTAAAAACCCTGCTGGGGAAAATTGGTGATATGACATATATTCTTGTATTGATATTGCCTCATTAAAATCTTTTATGAGAAACCTTTGTGAGGAAAAACTTATATAGGTAAAAGAGTACAATATAATGTTCGGATAGATTAGAATTTTAGGAGACTCTCCCCCTGAGCCTTGCAAAATTTAAAGTTATCACTCACCACTTACCATGAACACCATTCTATGATGCAGTGGTGGATAAGTACATTAGTGAGTATATTTTGCAAAATATTTATTCCCTCACTTTGTAAAAATGAGTATAAAATATTTTGGGCAATAAGTTAATGATATTGCTCATATGTAACTTGGTTTCATCCAAGCAATACAAGTTGCATTATCATTTATAGATAATGTTTAGTGATTAGATGAAATCACATTTTATCATTTACCGAAGTCATACATATACATGTGATGCTTCAGAATGACAAATAAAAGTTTCTATTAGAGTCTATTTTGATGACTCACATGAAAACTTTATTATCTATATCAGTCTATGATCTGGTAATATGGGGATTAGTAAGCCAGTATCTTGATATCCCACTTTTTCATGTCTTGAAATAATAATAAATCAAGACCTTTCGGTGCCATTTAGATATATGTGGATATCCTCTTTTACTGCCACTAGTATGGTGTTGTTGGAGTTGCACTAATTTATACTATAGCAATGTATTTATAAATGTAGTATCAGGCCTGTTGCATTTTGTATAATACATCAGTGCTTTGTTGGCAATAAATTTATCATCCTAGGGTCTAAATGGATAATGATCCATCTTAAGGGATTGAATGACCACAAGTGTTGATGGATATGCTTGTCCAATATTATTTAAATATTGGTATACAATATCAATTGAATACTGATAATGCATAAGTTGTAAACTTAAGCATAATTTGGTTTTTAGCCAAATTTTCATCTAAAATTCATCATAAAATGGTTGCTTATTTGTTTATGTGTGTTGACATGATGCCAAATCCAATTTAGGATTTATTTGTGAACACACATATGCAATCATTATGATTGGAGTAATCCTTCTACAGAAGATACTCACTTAGTCAGTTGTACCACAATCAACTTGATTGTTTCAAGTCATGGAGTGACTTGAGTAATACATAATGTATATTGCAATTTTTTATTTAGATTTAAAATGTGAAATCTCTGTTGAGGACTTGAATATCCAAATCTATAGAAGTTATTTTATGTGCCAATGATTAAATATGGGAACGTAATTTTCACATATACCACGAGGGTATGTTTTTCGGTCTCTACGTGAAACTATTGCTACAATCTCTCATTATCTTACCATCTTGCTTTCATAAAGAATGCATTTGTGAGAAGATGATATTACTGTGGTAAATATCTCTCACCAGTGAACGAGAGAAATTCTCCATAATTGCCACCTTTTCTTTGACCCAATTTGAGTGTTGATACACTCTGCCTAGGGCTTTTGATCTGGATCCAGTTGAAGGTTTATAGAAATTTTGAGGAGCGTATGTCGACAATTTGTAGTCTTTGTATGATTGATTCAATAGAACCAATATAGCATGTGAAATATTATCCCTTTAGAACTCTTACCTCATTTCTCATGATGATAGAGTTAGGATGTTCCAATGACCCAATGCCTAAATTTATGTGCACATGTATTGGACTTTTGAATGCTAAATATTCATAGGCTTTTGGATTTCAATATCCATAAAGTGAATGACAACATGCATGATGTTGATTTGCGTTTACTATCTTGGAGGATGTCTTCCCCTATTTTCATTTCGTGGATGCTTGTAATAAGCTATATCCCTAGTGACCATACTTCTCCTCCTCTTATTTTAATTTGGGAGTTGATATCACTCTTTCTGGCACATTAATTGTAGGGATTGGATACAATGACATTTTTGATAAGCAAATGCATTTGGTAGGCTATTTGTAATGTGTTACAAATATAAGATGTTATGAACTGGTGGTTCAAATATTCTTTGGTATGTACGTGGATGTGAGGATTGAATATGTGTAACATTCATTTTGGATTCCTGGCATTCTATGTGTGGTATTAATCTCTCCCTAATGCATGGAATTATCCTCAAAGTGTGATCAACATACGGGCTTTGTATAAATCCCTAAATGAGACCTAAGGTATTATATGAATGACGGAGAATAATATCTTGTGTGGGTCCCTAATGCCCATGATCTATGCTAAGATGGTGATATCGGTATGTGCAAAATATATCCAACACACGGATGAGAAATATTTGGTTGTGACCATATTTCGTACTAACTACAACGGAGGGAGCCTTATGATTGTAGTGTTATGAATTTAGATTATGCGGTGTGTAAGTCCGCATATTACCAACTTGATGTTGATAAATTGAACTTTTTTTTATGGTCATACAAATGAGTTATCTCAATAAGAGATTCAATTAAGCCATAATTGGTATGAACATAGGGACTTAGTGATTTAGTTCCCAAAACCAAATAATTGTATATGAATGGATTTGATCCTATGTCCAGGAAAATTTGCTCTAAGTTGAAAAATTAGAGTAATGAATTTGGTAAAATTGTGATGATTTATGATCAGTAAAGGAACACATGTGGGACTATTTGCAAATGCATGCATGAGCACTTTAGAGTGCCTAGATAGTCCATAAATGGCTGAATATGACCAACTTATCTTGAATGCTTTCAAGAAATTTAGTGGCTCATTATTTGGAATTTTAAGATAAGAGGGCCTTAAAATTAATTCTCTTGTGACACGTGCGGTGCACAAAATCTGAGGATTTTGAGAATATATGCTATCACCAATAGAATTGATAATAATTTTTCTTGTCATCCATGAGTCAGAATGACAAAGGCTATCATGCCAATTCTTGATATGACCAAGATTGAAAAATTATTTTATACGCAACATGTCATACAGAATTGATGTATGTACATATGACATATCCAATATGATATGAAAGGAATTTTATGAATATTTCAATTTCCATGTCCATTTTACCAAGTTCAGTGCTGATATGTCATCATTTCTCTAAGTAATAGGTTTCAATATGAAACCATACAAATGGATGTCATGAAAACATATTGAGGTATTTGTAGAATACATGAGTGCATCTATGATTAATAATTGAATACCTGTAAGAAGAGTATATATCTCCTGTAATTATGGTAGTGGTGGTCCACTTAATGAAATTCCATTTCTTTCTGGTTGGATCCCGAATAAATACCATGTATGAGGTACATGATATTAATGATGGACAATATACTACATGTAGTAGTATAATAGTGAACTAATGATAATTTTAAGAATTATATGGAGACTTTTGGAGATCTCTATTGAAATGAGCTTCAAATTGATCCCCATGAATTCGCTTGCCTCCAAATAAGTGGAGGTATTGTTGAACCAAATATTTGATTTGAAAATAATGCGTACATGAAATGTACAACCACACTTTAGAGAAAACATGAGATTTGTCATTATGGTCACTTTTAAGAAAAGTGACATTTTATGTATGGGATTCATTATGTTGTAAATTCCATGAACTGAAAGTTCTATTCTTTGTTGATAACTCTACTGGGAGTTCAAAGAATAAATGGATCTTGCTCCTTTGGATACTCAGATTTGTAAAATCTGAATGGAGGAAATGTAGTAACACACAAAGGTGCAAGTGTGGCAATTTCAATAATGGATAGGGTACTTTGATTAGTGTAGAACTATGGTGGCATTGGTTCCATGAATCTCCTAATGAGATTGTTGATATCAAGTGCCCACATTGGAGAGTAAATCCCATCCAAAGCGAATTCGAAAAATTTCATTTTGGAAACATTAGTCATGTCCTATAGGAGTAGATCATGTATTTTGAACGAATTTACTCGAGGAGTAAATTATATAAAATATAGCATCAAATATATTGTTGTGCAAAACCTATTTAATCAAGTTGATACTTGATTATTGTTGGGATACGAGGTAGGCTACGCTAGCGTAAATTAAAAATTTTCTACTGCGTAAACCAGGAAAGCTGTCATATATGGGTCATGGGATTACCACTCGACGCACTGGTGCAGAAGATGTAGAATCTCCTCGGGGCAGCGAAGTCGATCAGCGTAGTCGAACATGTAGCCGATCATGTCGACGTCGAGCAGCTCCTCAGCAGCTCATCACGTGCAGCAAGGTCGTCCTCGTGCCGCGGCTCGTCATCGGCTCGTCATGGCTCGTCCAAGTGCTGCAGGTGCAACACCTTCAAGGTATCCACATGTGCAGGGAGGAAGCGTCGCAAGACGGACTGCTAGGTCCGCGAGTTGCAACAGGCGAGGGCATGGGAGGCGCGGCAGATGTGTTTCAGCCAAAAGGTGTAAACCCTAGGGCACCCCCACCCCTCTATTTATAGAGGTTCCTGACGGGCCTCTGGGTCCGAGGCCCATTAGTACTTCTAAACCTAATCCAACTTGGATCACATCCGAATTAGGCTTCCATCCTCTTAAGTGTGTGACCCTATGGGTTCGGATACGTATAGACATGGCCCGAGTACTCCTACTCGGCCCAATAGTCGGTAGCAGCCTCTAGCGAGTCGTGCCAACTCCTATACGCACACGAAGATCATATCAGACGAACCATCACAACATCATGTACATGCTATTCCCTTTGCCTCATGATATTTGGTCTAGCTTCAAGCTGACCGCTCTTTCTCGATCCTGTGATTCGGAATTCCTTTGTAGGTTAACTCTTAACCGTTCGTAGCATGGCCATGCATTTTTGAATCCAATCACTCGAGGGCCCCAGATATATCACTCTCAATCAGAGAGGGGCAAATCCCATCTTGATTGACCATATCTCACAGCATACTTCTTGACAAACCCGAAAGTTACCTTTTTGACTACCCTATCACGGTGTAGCGTTTGATAGCCCCTAAGTAAGTCGATCCACATCTTGAGTTCATGCGACAATCTCAGGTCTAAGGACAAAGCGTACATGTTATGTAAAGAGAGAACTACTTCTTGTGTTGGGTCAGTCCTAGCACATGTCTCCACATGTGCCCACATTATTAGTTTAACATATCCATGTCCATGACTCGTGAAACATAGTCATCAACTAATACATGTGCTAGTCTAATATTCATGTGTGTCCTCACATGAACTCCGACTAGGGACAACTTTAGAATAACCATACAAGTAAAGAGTTTCACATACAATTCACATAATTGCAAATCAATTCAAGTAGCCTTTAAAGGATATTCAAGGAACACAATATAAATCATGGATACAAATGGAATATCATCATCTCTATGATTGCCTCTAGGGCATACCTCCAACAATCTCCCACTTGCACTAGAGTCAATCTAGAAGGTACCTAATACCCATAGCTCTTACATGCGCATCATGCTTAGCCTGCGGGAGTGGTTTTGTCAACGGATCAGAAATGTTCAGATCCGTGTGTATTTTGCATATCTTGATCTCACCCCGGTTAACGAAGTCTCAAATGAGATGAAATCGTCGCATTACGTGTTTGTTCTTCTAGTGGTTCCTTGGCTCCTTTGCTTGCGCAATTGCCCCATTGTTATCACAGTAGAGATTCAATGAGCTGGACGTATTCGGGAACACATCAAGCTCAATGAGGAAATTCCTTATCCAAAACCCTCCTTCGCGGCTTCCAAAGCCACGATGTACTCGGCTTCTGTCGTAGAATCGGCCACCGTCTCCTGCTTGGAACTCTTCCAACTAACAACACCACCATTTAGCGTGAACACAAATCCTTATTGTGACTTTGAATCATCTCTGTTAGTTTGGAAACTAGCATCGGTGGAACCTGTTACAACGAGCTCCTCCTCACCTCCATAGACGAGAAAATAACTTTAGTCCTTCTCAAGTACTTAAGAATATTTTTCACCGTTGTCCAGTGACTCTCACCCGGATCAGACTGGTATCTGCTTGTTATACTTAGCGCATATGAAACATCTGAGCGAGTACTTATCATTGCATACATGATAGATCCAATAGCCAAGGCATATGGCACTCTACTCATGCGATCCCGCTCATCAGCAATCGAAGGACACTGAGTCTTGCTGAGATGTATGCCATGTGACATAGGCAAGAACCCTTTCTTCGCCTCTTCCATGCTGAACCACTTCAAGACTTTGTCAATGTAAGTATCTTGGCTTAATCCTATAAGCCTTCTTGATCTATCTCTATAGATCTTAATGCCCAGAATATATGCCGCTTCCCCTAAGTCCTTCATCGAAAAACTATTTTTCAGTGAAGTCTTTACGGTCTCAAGCATAGGAATGTTATTTCCAATCAGCAATATGTCATCCACATATAAGATTAGAAATACTACAAAGCTCCCACTAACCTTCTTGTAAACACAAGACTCTTCTTCATTCTTGGTGAAGTCAAACCCTTTGACCACTTCATCAAAACGAATGTTCCAACTCCTAGATGCTTGCTTCAATCCATAAATGGATCTCTGAAACTTGCATACTTTTCCAGCATTTTTCGGATCGACAAAACCCTCGGGCTGTATCATATACACGTCCTTAGATAGGTTTCCGTTCAGGAAAGCTGTCTTGACATCCATCTGCTATATCTCATAATCGAAATATGTAGCTATAGCTAGAATAATCCGAATGGACTTAAGCATCACTACGGGCGAGAAGGTCTCATCGTAGTCAACTCCTTAAACTTGTCGAAAACCTTTTGCGACAAGCCGTGCTTTATAGATGTGAACATTTCCATCCATGTCCTTTTTCTTCTTATAGATCCACTTGCACTCTATGGCTTTAACACCATCAGGCGCGTCAACCAAGTTCCAAACTTGATTGTCTCCCATGGACTCTATTTCAGATTGCATGGCACTCTGCCATTTTTCGGAGTCTGGATCCATCATTGCTTTTGCATATGTTGCAGGCTCATCATTGTCCAACAATAATATTTTCCGCATTTCGCGGAGCCTTGCCGACCTTCGTGGTTGTGGCGGTTCTTCTCTTACCATGGGTATCTCAACTTGTTCTATTACGTTAGCATCACTCATTGATTCTTGCCCGATCGGCTCATCTTGAACTTCTTCAAGATGCACTGTCTTTCCACTCTTTTCTCCTTTGAGAAACTCTTTCTCTAGGAAAACCCCGTTCCGAGCGACAAATACTTTACCCTCTGATCGGTTGTAGAAATAATATCCTAAAGTTTCCTTTGGATATCCCACGAAAATCACTTATCCGACTTGGGTGTGATCTTGTCCGACTGAAGTCGCTTGACAAACACTTCACATCCCCAAATCTTTAGAAAAGACAAACTGGGAACTTTTTCGGTCCACATCTCATATGGTGTCTTAACTACGGATTTAGATGGTACCCTATTAAGTGTGAAAGCTGTTGTTTCCAGAGTGTATCCCCAAAACGATAACGGTAGGTCCGACTGGCTCATCATTGATCGAACCATGTCTAACAAAGTTCGATTACGTCGCTCGGATACACCGTTTCTCTGAGGTGTTCCAGGCGGCGTAAGTTGTGGAACAATTCCGCAATTCTTTATACGATTGCTAAACTCGTGGCTCAAATACTCACCTCCACGATCAGATCATAAGGCCTTAATTTTCTTGCCATGTTGATTTTCAACTTCATTCTGAAATTCCTTGAACTTTTCAAAGGTTTCAGACTTGTGCCTCATCAAGTAGACATAGCCATATCTACTAAAATCATCAGTGAAAGTTATGAAGTATTGGAATCCTCCTCTAGCCGTCGTGCTCATTGGTCTGCATACATCGCTATGTACGAGTTCCAACAAGTCTATTGCTCTCTCAGGAAAACCTATGAAAGACGTCTTGGTCATCTTGCCTAGCAAGAAAGCCTCACATGTCTCGTATGATTCAAAATCAAACGAAGTTAGAAGTCCATCAGAATGGAGCTTCTTCATGCGCTTTTCACTTATATGACCCAAACGACAATGTCACAAGTAGGTAGGACTCAAATCATTAGGCCAAGGCCTTTTAGCACTTACGATACAGACAGGTGAACCATCATGATTTAAAACAAACAATCCATTCACAGTGGGTGCAAAAGCCATAAACATATCATTCTTAGAGATCACACAACCATTGTTTTCACTCGCAAATGAATAACCATCCTTCATCAAGCATGAAGGAGACAAAATGTTTCGACTTAAACCAAGAACGAAATAACAATTATTCAACTCCATAATAAATCCTGATGGGAGGTGGAGTTGCATCGTCCCGACGGTCAATGCAGCAACTCTTGCGTTATTTTTTCCACGCGGAAATCAACTTCTCCTCTTTCCACGCTTCTACTTCTTATCATTCCCTACATCGAATTGCAAATATGAGCAACTGATCCGGTATCAAATACCCAAGAATTAATAATTGTATTAACAAGAAATATGTTGTCTATAACATTAATAACAAGCGTACCTGAGGTGGAAGTACTCTTACTTCCGCCATTCTTCAACGAAGCTAGGTACTGCTTGCAATTTCTCTTCCAGTGACCAAGTTCATGACAATAAAAGCACTCTTTGTCTAGAGCAGGTCCAGGTCCAGCTTTAACCTTAGGCGCTGGGTTTGGCTTGGACATTCCAGCCTTGCCCTTCTTCTTCCAAGAATTGCCCTTCTTCTTAAAACTAGGCTTGTTCTGTATAGCCATCACATGGCTACTACTAGCGCTTTTCTTAATGTTACCTTCTACTATTTTAAGCATGCCACACAGCTCATTCAGACCCTTCTCCGTCCCATGCATATGGTAGTTCGAGATGAAGTTCCCATAGCTGGGCGGAAGAGACGAAAGAATGAAATCAGTGGCCAACTCTTGGCCCAGTGGGAAGCCCAGCTTCTCCAACCGTTGAGTGTAACTAACCATCTTGATTACGTGTGGTCCTACTGCTGCGCCTTCTGCTAGCTTGCTCTCCACAAAGGCCTTAGACACATTGAACCTTTCAGTCCTGGCCTGTGTTTGGAACATGTCTCTAAGCGCCACGATCATATCGTGCGCCTCATGGTTTGTTTCGAATTGTAGCTGCAGCTCGGGTTCCATGCAAGCAAGCATAAGGCAGCTTACTTCGAGGTTACCATCACATGCTTTCTTTTAAGCATTCTTAACAGCAGCAGGTGCATCATCAGCAGGTTCTTCTGATAATGGGTTGTCTAGAACATCTTCCTTTTTCTCAGCCCTGAGAACAATTCTCAGGTTACGGATCCAATCCAAGTAGTTTGTTTCATTCAACTTGTCCTTCTCAAGGACCGAATGCAAACCAAACGGTGTGGTGCTGCTAGGTGCCATTTAATCTACAACAAAAGTAATGCAAAATACACTAAGACAAACGTATCCATGATAGAGCAAATCACATTAAACTATTTAACAGAATCTACTCCCACTAAAATCAATATCCTTCTATTGATACTTAGTGATTCGGGATCCACAACTAACAAGTCTACTAGTGAGCTTTAGCATCACTGCTAGCAAACAAGGTAGATCGGTAAGGAATTTCTTGCTAAACATATCACATATGACTCTTGTTGTTGGGTGACATCTCCATGTCTCGGCACCCAACCTTTATGCCCCAAGGTCCTTAACTGTTAAGGTAACCTTGTTAAGGAAACCAACCCTTATGCGTGTAAGTGTCCGACATAAACCCGTCTAGTCAAGGAAAACTAGTGGCACCCTAATTTCATAGACCCACCACCAATTGTACAAGACATGGGACGGTGCAAGTTTTAGTTGGGAGGGCATACTAACTTAAACTTTGTGAGGGATCGTTCTACTTCTAACATCACATCATGCAAGAAGTAAAACATAAAGAATAACATGCACACAGTTATGACACAGTATGGCCCGTTCTCTTATGGTGATCTCCATCTCCATAGAACCTGTTCACCATGGTGATCTCCATCACCATGTTCCATGGGCGCCATCCTCCTGGTGATGAGTCCTCCAAGACTAGAACATGCTATGACACCTAATAGCTAGTAATGACGATTACATAGTTGCTTGGATCATCACAAATTGGTACGCAGACCATTAAATACATTAAAGTGACAACACATATGGCTCCAGCCGTGTTGCCGTACTGATCACAAGATACATACATCCTGCAAAACAGAGTTAGTCGTTCTAACGTTCCAAACTTCAGAGGCCCAAAACTCCATCTTCCAAACCAAATTTGGGAAATATAATTTTGCCGAAAATGGCAAAGCCATTGAATTTCATGTGTAACTTTTTCTGTAGATCAATTTTCATATAAAATTCACCATGATCCGAGATCATACCGAAAAGTTACGGTTGTTTTATCGAAGCACACGCACACAGCAAAATTCTGACCCGGCAGTAGATCCAATCTACTATTGCGCATCTCATGCGCCTGGCGTATGAACCTGGATTTCGATTGGACCAATCACATTGATCTTCGCTCGCTGCAACTGGCATTACGTGTGTCACTTAACTTCGATGGCGGAAATCTGACCGGTAGGAGTATGTCGTTACACAACCATTGCAGCAAGAACACGAAATCAGGACATAGATCAAACTGAAAACTTGCATATCTCCATATGCACACATCCTAAATTCAAAACAAAATAGCTACGGCTCTGATACCACTGTTGGGATACGAGGTAGGCTACGCTAGCGCAAATCAAAATTTTTCTATCGCGTAAACCAGGAAAATTGTCGTCTATGGATCACGGGATGACCACTCGACGCACTAGTGCGGAAGATGAAGAATCGCGTCGGGGCAGCGAAGTCGATCAGCGTAGTCAAACATGTAGTCAATCACGTCGACGTCGAGCAGCTCCTCAGCAGCTCATCACGTGCAGCAAGGTCGTCCCCGTGCCACGGCTCATCGTCGGCTCGTCATGGCTCGTCGGCGGCTCGTCCAAGTGCTGCAGGCGCAACACCTCCAAGGTATCCACAAGTGCAGGGAGGAAGCGTCGCAAGCCGGACTGCTAGGTCCGCGAGTTGCAACAGGCGAGGGCGTGGGAGGCGCGTCAGATGTGTTTCAGCCAAAAGGTGTAAACCCTAGGGCACCCCCACCCCTCTATTTATAGAGGTTCCTGACGGGCCTCTGGGTCCGAGGCCCATTAGTACTTCTAAACCTAATCCAACTCGGATTACATCCAAATTGGGCTTCCAGCCCCTTAAGTGTGTGACCCTATGGGTTTGGATACGTATAGACATGGCCCGAGTATTCCTACTCGGCCCAATAGTCGGTAGCGGCCTCTAGCAAGACGTGCCAACTCCTATACGCACACGAAGATCATATCAGACAAACCATCACAACATCATGTACATGTTATTCCCTTTGCCTCACGATATTTGGTCTAGCTTCAAGCCGACCACTCTTTCTCGATCCTGTGATTCGAATCCCTTCGTAGGTTAACTCTTAACAGTACGTAGCATAGCCATGCATTTTCGAATCCGATCACTCGAGGAGCCTAGAGATATCACTCTCAATCAGAGAGGGGCAAATCCCATCTTGATTGACCATGTCTCACAGCATGCTTCTTGACAAACCCGTAAGCTACCTTTTTAACTACCTTGTCATGGTGTAGCATTTGATAGCCCCTAAGTAAGTCGATCCACATCTTGAGTACATGCGACAATCTCAGGTCTAAGGACAAAGCGTACATGTTGTGTAAAGAGAGAACTACTTCTCATGTTGGGTCAGTCCTAGCACATGTCTCCTTATGTGCCCACATTATTAGTTTAACATCTCCATATCCATGACTCGTGAAACATAGTCATCAACTAATACATGTGCTAGTCTAATATTCATGTTGTCGTTGTCAAGATATGTGGATCAAGACTCTAGACTACTAAATTTCTTTTATGCGCGTAAGGCTTCGGATGGTGGCGTGGGAGACACGGGGTTAGACTGGTTCGGGCAAAAGGAGGCCCTACGTCCAGTATCGAGGCTGCTCGTGTTACCCACGCGGGGTTCTGTAGTAGGGGTTACAGATGGGCAAGAGAGGGAACTGATCCCAGGTCTCTTGAGTGTGCTTGTGCTCTAAGGGAGTGTGAGAGTGTACTGTTGGCTTGAGAAAAAGAGTCTGAGTCCCCTGTCTCAGGATCCCCGGTCCTCCTTTTGTAGCACAAGAGGGAGCTCGGGGTTACCGCCGAGCCGGGCATCAAGTGAAGAGGTAGAAAGGATAAGCCAAGTAGAAAAATAATACAAGGGGAGGGTCCCAAGGCCACCGCTCTTGCTCCGGCCTCCGGTCCCTGTCAGCGCGTCCAGCGAGGGAGGGCGATTCCTTCCAGATCTTGTCGATGATCTGCCTGGTCGCCGTCGCCGTCGAGCATGATGATGAGCCTCAGCCTCGGCATCCGTGCCCGCCGGGGAGGAGGTCCGATTCTGTTGCCTTGCCGATTACCGTAAGACCCGGACGTCGCATCCCTGAAACTGCCGTTGGGCGCACGGGGCGCGAGAGCAAGCGATGCGCCCTCCTGTGTCGTTCGGCGCAGCTCATGAGTACTCTGTGGCGAATCAGAAGGAGCCATGGCCACTGCAGCTTGCGCCGCACGTCCGCGCACCAGTATTCGGGACTGGTTATGTTGGGGACGCCGCTCTCTTTTGGCTTGACAGGGCCGCGGCGCATTTATGGTGAGGTCGATAGGGGGACCCACGAGATCGTCATCCTGATCCTCCAGTCCACGCCCGAGGCGAATATTCGTCTTGTGGACCCGAGCGAGTCCAACCCCCGCGCCCGGTCCCCTAGGTCGGGCGAGGCGGAGTTTTTGTGGTGGGGGTCGGGCGCTCCCGACCCCGGTCCCCTAGGTCGGGCGAGGCGGAGTTTAGTCTTCAAGGGGTTGGGAGCGTCCGACCCCGGGACTCCAGGTCGGGCAAGGTGGAGTTTAGTCTTCAAGGGGTCGGGAGCGTTCGACCCCGGGACTCCGGGTCGGGCGAGGCGGAGTTTAGTCTTCTAGGGGTCGGGAGCGTCCGACCCCAGGACTCCGGGTCGGGCGAGGCGGAACGTGACCTCTCCCTTTCATGTTGGGCTGATGGAAATTTTGCTACCTTAGATGGGCCTGGGCCTTCATGACTGTTGCTTTAAGCAGCATTAGGAGGTCGTTAATATTTCCCCCCAACAGTAGCCCCCGAGCCTGTGGTGGAGCAAAGATGCTCGTCCAGAGGCTTTTTTCATCGCTCGTCGGGGATCTCTGCTCGCCCTGCAAGCTGCGGTTGATCACGGATAGGGAGTGTTGTTGGTTCGGCTTGGCCAGGAAGTTTGATCAGAAGAGGTGTCCTGTGGATGACTTGGCGCGGGGCGACTCCTCATTGCTCCATGGGGGCGCTCCCGCCTCGAGTCCTCAAATCGCGACCACACGCGTGGTCATTGGTTGTGACGCTAGCCCCCGAGCCCCTGCGCGTTGCAGGAGACCGATCGGGAGGCTAGATCGGCTTTTGATCGTTACCCCTCAAGCATCCGTTCGCTGGGATGGAGGGGATGAGCCGTGCCACGCTATCCTCGTTGGACGAACCGTGGTGCTCGTTGAGCTGCGAACGGGTCGGTTTGAGTGGAGTCCCAGTCCCCGTTCGGGGGGGTCCGGCTAGGGCCAGGCTGGTGGCGTACACCAAGCTCCAGCCGGCCGGTTCATATAGTTCCCGAGTCCGTTCGGTTGGATTCGGGGGCTCATTGCCTTTCCTCGTGGAAAAACCATGAACTTTGATGCCGGTCTGGACTCAAATGTGAGTTTGAGACGCCCAGGGCCATCGCGGTCGCTAGCGGACCCATCCCTTCCCACCCCTCGCTCGTGGGCATCCTGAGGCGACTGTCAAACCTGTAGCGGGCCAGCCTTCGAACCTCTGGATCGTAATGGGCCGTAGGGGCGTTTCCAGCCCCGTATCCCTTATTACCTTTCGGTGGGCCTTGGGCTGAATCGGGGCGGATGTTGTGTCTTGGGCCGAACGTGGGGGACGTCGTGTGCACGTCTTCCGGGAGACGGAGTTATGGAGGGCGCCGACCCACGAATCGAGGAGGAGAGGATGTCTCTGCGGCCGATCGTGCGCATGGTTTCCGAAAGGAAAGTGGGCATGATGGGGGCATACCTGGCACCGCATTTATGGCGACATGGGCGTCAGTTCCGCTCCCTTCGCACCTTCCCTATAAAACGAAGGCTCCGCCTTGCAGGTTCCGCCCGCCTTCTGCTTTCAAGTCTTTTCGCCTTCCTAGCTCACCCTCAGCTCATCCGCGCCCGCTTCATCTTCCTCCGCTCAGCGCTACGCCCTTTCTCCCCATCCCCGTCGAGTTCCTTCCTCCTTCGGCGATGGGATCCTAGGGGATTTCCCACTTCAACTCCTCGCGCGTCGAAGGCATGGTGAGGAAAGGCCTCCACTGCTAGAGGACAGAGGTAGGCGAGTGGGAGCTCTCGGGGTCGGAGCAGGTGCCGACGCCTCCCGCCGGCTACGTCGTCTCCTTCGCCCACTTCCACGAGCGGGGGTTCGCGACTCCGCCGAGCCGCTTCTTCCGCGGGCTCCTCCATTACTACGGGCTCGAGCTGCAGCACCTCAACCCCAACAGGATCCAGCATATCGTGGCGTTCGTCGCACTGTGCGAGGGGTTCTTGGGCATTAAGCCCAACTTCTCGCTGTGGAAGTACTTTTTCACAGTCAGCCTGTACCAGAAGACGGAGAGGAGGGGAACCAACAGCGGTCGCCCCCGGTGCCGATCGGGTGCACCGGGATCCACCTCCGCCATACTCGCTCCAAGGAGTACATGGCGATGAAGACCGCGGCGTCCCACAAGGGGTGGCACAACCAGTGGTTCTATGTGAAGAACTACTCGAACTCCCCCCTGCCGGAGTTCACCGGCCACACCATCGACGTGGCGCCGGAGGTGTGGCCGTACGGACCGGTCGAGAAGGAGAAGAAGCGGATCCTCGACCTGCTGCAGGCCATCGAGCAATTGAAGAGGAGAGGGCTTACCGGAGTCGGGGTCATCGGGGCGTACCATGCCCGGCGGGTGGCACCGCTAATGCTCCGGGCTCATTCGCTCGCCGACATGACTCCGGGCATGTCGACCGAGGGTACCGTCCTGGCGACGGGTGCGCTCGCCGCCTCCGAGATCCGACAGCGGATTCGGGAGGCGTTGGAGGCCAAGGACGCCGACTACCCGGTGCCCGGGCACCCGCCGATGCGCCCGGACGAGGGCTTCATCGATTTGGTAAGGAATTTGTGCGCCAACCTCCTTTTTTTTGTGTTCGTCGCTCTGACTGGGGCCATTTTGTGTTTGTAGGGCATGCTGACCCGGGTTGTGGACTCGCACCCACCGGTGCCAGAGGACGCCGATCGGCGGCTGCAAAACCGTCTCCTTGCTGAAGAGCAGAAGCGCCACAAGGACAAGGAGACAGCGAAAAAGAAGAAGAAGGCCGCAAGGGAGTTCCAACGGCGGCGGTGAGGGCAGGTCGTGTTGGACGATAATGACGATGAGGAGGAAGATGAGGAGGATGATGAGGAGGAGGAAGAGCTTGCCTTGTCCCCTCGGTCGGGTGCGCTCGTTATTCGGGAGGCGCGCCCGTAAACGGCCGTGAGGGATGAAGCGGGCGGACTGTCCGCCCGAGGCTTGGTTCCGCAAGGCTCCGAGGCTATGCCCCAGGGATCGGCACGGAGCGCCCCTCAGGGGTCGGCGCGGGGCGCCCCCCAGGAGTCGGCGCAGCGCGCCCCCCAGGGGTCGGCGTGGGGCGTCCCCCAGGAGCTAGCGCGGAGCGCTCCCCGGAGGTCTACGGAGCCTGCCCCCGCCGTCACGCCTGCGGCCCAAGAGCGGAGGAGCGGGGGCAAGCGGCCGCTGCCGGAAGCCCCGGGGTCGGCGTCCGGCTCGGAGGCGAAGCGCGCGCGCCGTCCTTGCTCCGGAGGAACGTGAGTTGGATTTCCTCATGAACCTTGCTCCTTTCCCCACCTTGCGTTTGTTTCCGCTGACATTTGTTTGTTGTTTCGCAGCGCCGCCCCCCGTGATCTCGTTATGCAGCTGGCGCCCAAAAAGGCGCTGCAGGTGTTGTCCACCTCTGCGGGGCGGACCGCGGCCCCGCCCTCAGCGAGCGGTGGGGTCCCCGGTGAGGTCGCGGGTCCCGCCGCGGGAGCGGCCCCCGTGATGGCAACCGGTGGAGTGGTGGCGCCATCGGGCGCGCGAGAGGGTGTTGACCCCGCTCCGCCTTCCGCTTCTTCAGCCGACCCTTCGGTGCAGAGCGTCGTTCCCTAGGGCCCTCCGGCCGAGGAGGTGATCGACCTCGACGCCGACGAGACGGAGGGAACGGCGGTGATGGGAATAGGGACGGTTGTCCCTGCAGCCGCGATGGGGATGGCGGTGGCGACAGAGGAGGGAGGGACTGCCTCCGCGGTCGCGGCGGAGGAGGCGGCGGTGACGGAGGCAGGGACCTCTGCCCCGGAGGTCCCGGCGGAGGTGGCACTGGCGGCGGAGGCGGAGGTGCCCGCTCGAGGGGCTCCGGCAGGGGTGGAGGAGCCTCCCTCGGCGATTGCGGCGGAGGGCGAGGTGGCCGCAGGGATACTTGTTCCGCCGCCTGCGTCGGAGGCGGTGGCGCCGTTGGGCGGGCCCACGGCAGCCCCGACGGTGACAGGTGCGCAGGCGCCGGAACCGTCGGCGAGCCCTGCGGCTTCCGGGATGATGGAGCCTGCTTCGACGGCGGCGTCAGGATCAGCTCCCGCCTCGGCCTTGGCCGCTACCGTTCCCAGGGCGTGGAGGGGGTTTGTCCTGTGTTGGACGTCCCATGAGGACCCGCCGAGGCACCTCTTCACCCTGGATGACGCCGCGGAGTGGCGCAAGTGGCAGGCGGTGCAGGGCAGCCTCGCCAACGCCCGCGCGGCTCTATCCTCGGTGCTGGGGGAGTTGGACAACGTCGTCCTCCCTGGTAGCCAGGTACGTTACCTCTCCTGTTGGTGATTGTCCCTTTTCCCGTTGCTTTACCCCTGATGGTGTACTGCTTTGTAGGCTCTCCAAGAATGTAGTCGGGGGAAATCTAATTTCCTCCGGCTGGAGCGGGGGCTCTGGGAGCGCTTCAACTTGGAGAGGGAGCGAACTAGGGAGCTAACTATGCAGGTTGCCGCCGCCCAGGGGGTCATCAACAACCTGCAAAGACGCGAGCAAGCGGCGCTGGAGGACGTGCGGCGGTCGGAGGCCAAATTCCAAGCCGTCGTCGATAAGGCCCGCCTCGACCGCGAGGAACTCCAGGCTGCTGCTGTCGAGAAGGCCCGCCTTGATGCCGAGGAGCTCGGACGGCTGAGGGGGGATCTCGATGCCCTTCAGAAGACCGTCGAGCGCATCCGGCGCGAGCGGCAAAAGGCCTGGCAGGAGCGGGATTCCGAGGCGGCCCGGAAGAGCGAGGCTGAGAAGATGGCGGCCGAGCTTGGCGCGGAGGTCAGTCAGCTCCGGGTACAAGTGTAGGGGCTCCAGACCGCTGTGTCCCAGGGGGCCGACCGAGAGCGTGAGCTGAAGGCCCGGTCCGACGGTGAGACTCCTTTTCATTTCTGTGTCTCCGTGGTGATTTCTAACTTGGTGGGTCTTTCCGGGTGGTTCTTGCAGACAAAATCGCTCGGCTAAGGGAGCTACTCGACGCGGAGCGTGGTAAGCACGGTGCCCTGCGGGAGGCGGTCCGCGTCGTCAGCGACGGACTCAGCATGGTCCAGGGGGAGGGGTCGAGCTCGCTGACGGCTCGTGTCCTCGGGATGTACCGCCGGGCCCGCGAGATCGCCGTGGATGTGCTCCACACCAGCGTGCGGCGAGCCTTCAGGGTCTTCGGCTCTCATTACTCTAGCATCAACTTCGCCGGGATGAGCGGAGGATACGCCGCCGGCTACTCCAAGGCCGAGCTGGATGAGATCAACGCGTCGGTGTTCAACCCGGCGGAGGCCCTGGCGAAGCTCTTGGAGGATGAGGCCGTCCCTCCCGAAGATCCCCCGGCGAGCTAACTGTGTCGAGCTGGCGCCCCAGATGTAAATGCATTAGTTTCAGACTTGTTTTGTGATGGCCATAGAGGCCTTTTCTATAGCTTGTCGTAAAAAAGTTCTCAATTCCCTTTCTTGTTTTTTGGACTTGGAAAGTTTAGAGTGCATTTTCGGGCATGTCAGTAAGCTTTGATGAGCGAGGGCACCGTAGCCGCTGGGGCGTAGGTTTTTTCGCAGTCCGATCAATCTTGCCTGAACACCGTTCGTGCACTCTCTCCTTTTTATGCCCAAAAGTTCAGAAAGGGGGGCTCGGTTCGGAAGGAAAAACGTTTTTTAGATGGTGCCAAGTGGCTTGATCCGGAGCCCCCAATAACCCCCGAGGGATATGCGACCCTGGAGCGAAGCCAGGGTCGGATATCCCTGAGCTCGACGGAAAAAGCTTGAACGGAACTGGCTTGAAATTCCTTTTTCCGTAAAAAGAAAGCTTCGAATTTACAGAAAAGTTTATGTACAGAACTTGGAAACGAAAACTAGGGGTAGAAACGCCTTAGTTGTTCTATGTTCCAAGCATTGCCGAAGATCTGCCCGTCGAGGGTCGCTAG
This sequence comes from Setaria italica, assembly GCF_000263155.2. NCBI lineage: Eukaryota > Viridiplantae > Streptophyta > Magnoliopsida > Poales > Poaceae > Setaria > Setaria italica. The sequence goes on along the minus strand of NC_028458.1, from coordinate 22,609,614 downwards.
CTTGTAGGTGCCTGGCCGTAGTACTTGCGCGACGATGAAAGGACCTTCCCACGGGGGAGTCAGCTTGTGCCGACCCCTGTTATCCTGGACGAGGCGGAGCACCAGGTCGCCAACGTTGAAGGCTCAGCCTTGCACCTTGCGGTTGTGGTAACGTTGTAGGGCCTGCTGGTATTTGGCCGAGTGCAGCAGGGCCACGTCGCGTGCCTCATCGAGCTGATCTTGTGCGTCTTCGAGCGATGCCTGGTTCCCTTGTTTGTCGTACGCCTTGACCCTCGGCGATCCGTATTCTAGGTCGGTGGGCAGGATGGCCTCGGACCCGTAGACCATGAAGAACGGGGTGAAGCCAGTCGCCCGACTGGGGGTTGTCCTCAGGCTCCAAAGGACTGCGGGAAGCTCGGCGACCCACCGTCCGCCAAACTTTTTGAGGCGGTCGAAGATCCATGGCTTGAGACCCTGGAGTATCCTGCCGTTGGCTCGTTCGACCTGCCCGTTTGTGCGGGGGTGCGCCACGGCCGACCAGTCTACCCGAATGTGGTGGTCGTCGCAGAACTGGAGAAATTTCTTCCCAGTGAACTGCGTGCCGTTGTCGGTGATGATGGAGTTGGGGATTCCAAAGTGATGGATGATGTCGGTGAAGAACTGTACCGCCTGCTCGGATTTGATTTGCGCGACCGGTCTTGCTTCGATCCACTTAGAGAACTTGTCGACAGCGACAAGTAGGTAGGTGAAGCCCCCGGGCGCTTTCTTGAAGGGCCCGACGAGATCCAGCCCCCAGACCGCGAACGGCCATGTGATGGGGATGGTCTGGAGTGCCTGCGCGGGCAGATGGGTTTGGCGCACAAAGAACTGGCAGCCCTCACAGGTGCGGACTACTTGGGTGGCGTCAGCGACCGCCGTCGGCCAGTAGAAACCTTGCCGGAAGGCGTTACCAACGAGGGTTCTTGGCGCAGCGTGGTGGCCGCAGGCTCCGGCGTGGATGTCCTGGATCAGTGCCTTTCCCTGTTCGATCAGGATGCAGCGCTGGAGGATGCCGGTGTGGCTTCTCTTGTAGAGCTCCTGATCGATAACGGCGAAGGATTTGGCGCGACGCGTGATCCTACGGGCCTCCATTTTGTTCGCCGGGAGCGTGTCACGGACGAGGTAATCGAGGTATGGGGCTCTCCAGTCGGTTGGGGGGTCGGGCCCCACCGCGGGGTCTGCCGCGATTTCCATGACCATGGGGCTGGAGGGGTCAGCTTCCGGGGCCAGGTCAGGCAAAGCGGTGCCGACCCTGTCGGGGCTGGTGCCCGGGCCTGGGACAGGTGGCGCGCTACCGACCTCCCCTAGGTCGGGACCCGAGCCCAAAATTGGTGGCGCTTCGCCGACCCTCGTCGGTTCTTGGTAACGGATTGAAGGCTTGGACTGGTCGCTGACAAAGACGCCGTCGGGGACGGGCATTCGGCCGGATGCTGCCTTCGCCAGTTGAATCACCTTGTGATGTGGTTGAGCTCCAGCCCGTCGAACTTGTCTTCAAGCTTGCGAACCTCGTTGCAGTAGGCTGCCATCTTGGGGTTGTGGCAGCTCCACTCCTTCATGACTTGTTCGACGACTAGTTGGGAGTCACCCCGGATGTCTAGCCGTCAGATGCCCAGCTCGATGGCGATGCGAAGCCCGTTGAGGAGGGCCTCGTACTCGGCAACATTGTTGGACGCAGGAAAGTGGAGGCGGATCATGTACCTGATGCGCACGCCTAGAGGAGAGACGAAGACGAGGGCTGCTCCGGCATGGGCCCTCATCAACGACCCATCGAAGTACATTGTCCAGTACTCCTGCTTCTCCGGCACCGATGGCGTTTGGATCTCCGTCCACTCTGCCACGAAATCGGCGAGTACCTGGGACTTGATGGCGGTGCGGGGGGCGTAGGTGATGCCCTGGTCCATGAGCTCGAGCGCCCACTTCGCGATCCGTCCCGTGGCGTCTTGGTTCCGGATCACTTCGCCTAGTGGGAACGACGAAACAACCATTACCGGGTGGAAGGTGAAGTAGTGGCGCAGCTTCCTCTTCGTGATGAGGATGGCGTAGATGAGCTTCTGGATCTGCGGGTAGCGCGCCTTGGACTCGGACAAGACTTCGCTGACGAAATACACCGGGCGATGCACCTTGAGAGCGTGTCCCTCCTCTTCTCGTTCCACCACTAAGGCCGCGCTAACCACCTGGGTGGTTGCCGTGATGTAGAGCAAGAGGGGCTCGCCGTCGGTCGGCGGAACCAGGATCGGGGCCTTCGTTAGGAGGTCCTTGAGTCGGTCAAGTGCCTCCTGGGCCTCGTCGGTCCATTCGAAGCGGTCAGTCTTCTTTAAGAGTCGATAGAGAGGAAGCTCGGTGCGAGATGAAGCGGCTCAGGGCCGCTAAGCATCCCGTGACGTGCTGGACTCCCTTTATGTTTCGGATTGGCCCCATGTCGCTGATGGCCGCTATCTTCTCTGGATTGGCTTCGATGCCACGCACGGAGACGATGAAGCCTAGCAGCATGCCCCTTGGAACTCCGAAAATGCATTTTTCGAGATTGAGCTTAATACGCTTATCCCTCAGCCTTTCGAAGGCTAGTTCGAGGTCATGGACGAGCTGGTCACCCCTCTTGGATTTGACAACGATATCGTCAACGTAAGCCTCAACGGTCCGCCCGATGAGGTCCCCAAAACATTTTAGCATGCATCGCTGGAACGTAGCCCCCGCGTTTTTGAGGCCGAATGGCATTTTAACGTAGCAGTAGGGACCGAAGGGGGTGATGAAAGAGGTAGCAAGCTGGTCGGATTCTTTCATCGCGATCTGATGGTAGCCGGAATACGCGTCAAGGAAGCTAAGGGTTTCGCACCCGGCAGTTGAGTCGACTATCTGATCTATGCGTGGCAAAGGAAACGGATCCTTTGGGCATGCCTTGTTGAGACCGGTATAATCAACACACATCCTCCATTTCCCATTCTTTTTTCGTACAAGAACAGGGTTAGCTAGCCACTCGGGGTGGTACGCTTCCTTGATGAATCCGGCCATCAAAAGCTTCTGGAGCTCCTCGCTGATGGCCTTGCGCCTCTCCTCATCGAAGCGGCGTAGTCCTTGCTTCACTGGCTTGGAGCCGGCCTTGATGTTCAAGGAGTGCTCGGCGACTTCTCTCGGAATGCCGGGCATGTCCGAGGGCTTCCACGTGAAGATGTTGTTGTTCGTGCGGAGGAAGCCGACGAGCGCGCTTTCCTATTTGGGAGATAGGGTAGCGCCGATCCGCACGGTCTTGCCGTTGGAGCTGCTGGGGTCGAGGAGGACCTCCTTGACGCGTTCGGTGGCCTCAAAGGAGGTGGCCGACTGCTTGGAGTCAGGCTGGTCCTCGGTGCCCTCCGCGAGTTGGACCGCCAGATCCCCAATGAAGGTGATGGCTGCGGCGTACTCGCAGCATTCCACGTCGCACTCGTACGCCTTTTGGAAAGACGTGCCGACGGTGATGACCCCGTTGGGCCCCGGCAGCTTGAGCTTGAGGTAGGTGTAGTTGGGGATGGCCATGAACTTCGCGTAGCATGGTCGCCCCAAGATGGCGTGATAGGTTCTGCGGAACCCCACCACCTCAAAGGTGAGGACCTCCTTCCTGTAGTTGGAAGGGGTCCCGAAAGTGACGGGCAAGTCGATTTGCCCGAGAGGCATCGCCTATTTTCCTGGCACGACGCCGTGGAACGGCGCCTTGCTGGGGCGGAGGCGGGAGCGGTCAATCCCCATAGCATCGAGGGTCTCGGCGTAGAGGATGTTCAGGCTGCTGCCTCCATCCATGAGCACCTTGGTGAGGCGCGTTGTGCCGACGATGGGGTCGACGACGAGGGGGTAGCGTCCTGGATGCCGGACGCGTCCCGGGTGGTCGGACCGATCGAAGGTGATGGCTGGTCCCGACCAGTCGAGGAAGGCCGGCGTTGCCGGCTCGGCCGCGTAGACCTCTCGGCGCTCCAGCTTCTGACGGCGCTTGGAGTCATACGCTGCCGGGCCGCCGAAGATCATGAAGCAGCCGTCCACCTTGGGGAAGCCGTCTTCCTTCTCTTCGTCGCCCTTCTTCTCCTCATCGGGCTTTCGCTTCCGGTCGCCCTTCACTGGGTTGCCTACAAAGTACCTCTTCATGAGGTTGCAGTCCTTATAGGCGTGTTTCGCGGGAAACTCGTGGTTCGGGCACGGTCCCTCAAGCAGTTTGTCGAAGAAGCCAGGAGTGCCCTCCGGGGGCGGCTGTCCCGCTTGCGCTCGACAGCAGCCACAAGGGGAGCCTCGCGCCGCTGTTTGCCTTTCTTCTTCTGATGGCGGTTGGAGGTGCCCTCATCAGCATCCTCCTCCCGCTTTGCCTTGCCTTTGGAGCGGTCGAAGATCGCTCCAATGGCCTCTTCGCCCGAGGCGTAGCTGGTGCCAATATTGAGGAGCTCCTCTGTGGTTCGCGGGCCTTAGCGCCCTAGCTCGTGGACGAGGGGTCAGTACGAGGTTCCCGCTAAGAAGGCCCCTATGACGTCGGCGTCCGCGACGTTGGAGAGCTCAGTGCGCTTCCTGGAGAAGCGTCGGATGTAGTCCCGGAGGGACTCGTCCGATCCCTGGCGACAGCTCCGGAGATCCCAGGAGTTGCCGGGGCGCGTGTACGTGTCCTGGAAGTTTCCTATAAAAATCTCCTTCAGGTCGTTCCAGTAGCGGATCCGTCCTGAAGGGATATGTTCCAGCCAGGCTCGTGCTGAGTCGGCCAGGAAGAGTGGTAGGTTGCGGATGATGAACAGATCATCGTCCGTCCCGCCGGCTTGACATGCGAGCTGGTAGTCGCTGAGCAAAACCCCAGGGTTCGTCTCCCCCGAGTATTTGGCTACGTTCGTCGGTTGCCTGAAGCGCGGCGGAAAAAGCGCGTTCAGGATGCGCGCGGAGAAGGCCTGGGGCCCCGCCGGGTCGGGGCTCGGGCTGCGATCTTCCTCGCTGTCGTAGCGCCCGCCGCGGTGGACGTGGTAGCTGCGATCTACCCCGTCCTCCCTATCCGCGCGGGAGCGCCTCCGCGCGTCCAGGGTGTCGCGGGCGTCGCGGATGGGGCCGACGCGTCGATGAATGGATCGAGCCCCGCCTCCCGCGGGTGGTGGTGTCCGCCGAGCGAACGCGGCCTGGTTTGCCCTAGGAGGAGGCTGGTGGACAGACTCCCCCCGTCTCTCCGGAGGCGCGTCGGGCGCCGCCCTGCTGGCGTTTTGTCCGCGTCGCTGGGACGTGAAACTTTCCGCCTGCTGGACGGCGGCGCATTCGAGCAAGTCGCGCATCTCTTGGCACGCCCGTCGCTCCTCGGGCATCGCCGGCTCGGGGAGTTGCCGGAGTAGGGCCACCACGGCAGCGACGATCTGGCTGGCGCGAGCGAAGAGCTAAGGGTGCTCTTCGTCCGCGCAGATGCGCTGCTGGATGTCGCGCGCCCGCTGTCGCGCTCCGCCCTCGTGGCGGGGGCGTTCGACTTCTTGGCGGGATGCCGCGCTCGCCCCCGGCTGCCGAGGACGCTCCGGAGCCCTGCCAAGGGCCCCGGTCGTAGCCGCGGCGTGCGGAGGGGGAGTCCTCTGTCTCCCTTTGGCGCCGTCGTCGTTGGACCCCTCGGAGTGCACGTCGGCCATGAAGCACTCACGAGAGGGGTGGTGGCTCCCGCTGTCGGAGCCGGCGTCGGAGATTGTCCTCGCCACACCCGCGAGTTTATTGCTCGCGGGCGACACGGTCATGGATCGCATCAGGAGGTGACCGTAAGTCACCGTGGCATTGCGCGGCCCGAAGAGCTGACCACTTGGGAAGGGCCCTCCGGCGCGCGCCTGGCCGCTCGCCGCTGTCCCGGAGGCGAGGCCGGGGATGGCGGGACGAGCGGGCAAGACGAGGAGAAGGATCAGGTCGATCCCCTCCCCGGTGGCGAGGAAATCCAGACTCCCGAAGAGGATCAGGGAGCCCGGAGCGAAGCTGGTGTCGTGGCTGGCCATCTGAAGCCGGAGACGTACGCGCAAAGGTCCCCTACCTGGCGCGCCAACTGTCGTTGTCAAGATATGCGGATCAAGACTCTAGACTAGTAAATTTCTTTTATGCGCGTAAGGCTTCGGATGGTGGTGTGGGAGACACGGGGTTAGACTAGTTCGGGCAAAAGGAGGCCCTACGTCCAGTATCGAGGCTGCTCATGTTACCCACGCGGGGTTCTGTAGTAGGGGTTACAGATGGGCGAGAGAGGGAACTGATCCCAGGTCTCTTGAGTGTGCTTGTGCTCTAAGGGAGTGTGAGAGTGTACTGTTGGCTTAAGAAAAAGAGTCTGAGTCCCCCATCTCAGGATCCCCGGTCCTCCTTTTATAGCACAGGAGGGAGCTCGGGGTTACAGCCGAGCTGGGCGTTAGGAGAAGAGGTAGAAAGGATAAGCCAAGTAGAAAAATAATGCAAGGGGAGGGTCCTAAGGCCGCCGTTCTTGCTCCGGCTTCCGGTCCCTGTCAGCGCGTCCGGCGAGGCAGGGCGATTCCTTCCAGATCTTGTCGATGATCTCCCTGGTCGCCGTCGCCGTCGAGCGTGATGATGAGCCTCAGCCTCAGCATCCGTGCCCGTCGGGGAGGAGGTCCGATTCTGTTGCCCCGCCGATTACCGTAAGACCCGGACGTCGCATCCCTAAAACTGCCGTTGGGCGCACGGGACGCGAGAGCAAGCAATGTGCCCTCCTGTGTCGTTCGGCGCAGCTCATGAATACTCTGTGGCGAATCAGAAGGAGCCATGGCCACTGCAGCTCACGCCGCACGGCCGCGCACCGGTATTTGGGACCGGTTACGTTGGGGACGCCGCTCCCTTTTAGCTTGACAGGGCCGCGGTGCATTTATGGCGAGGTCGATAGGGGGACCCATGAGATCGTCATCCTGATCCCCCAGTCCGTGCTCGAGGCGAATATTCGTCTTGTGGACCCGAGCGAGTCCGACTCCCGCACCCAGGGTCGGGTGAGGCGGAGTTTCTGTGGTGGGGGTCGAGCGCTCCCGACCCCAGTCCCCTGGGTCGGGCGAGGCGGAGTTTAGTCTTCAAGGGGTCGGGAGCGTCCGACCCCGGGACTCCGGGTCGGGCGTGGTGGAGTTTAGTCTTCAAGGGGTCGGGAGCGTCCGACCCCGGGACTCCGGGTCGGGTGAGGCGGAGTTTAGTCTTCTAGGGGTCGGGAGCATCCGACCCTGGGACTCCGGGTCGAGCGAGGCGGAACGTGACCTCTCCCTTTCATGTTGGGCTGACGGCAATTTTGCTACCTTAGATGGGTCTGGGCCTTCATGATTGTTGCTTTAAGCGGCATTAGGAGGTCGTTAATATTTCCCCCCAACACATGTGTGTCCTCACATGAACTCCGACTAGGGACAACTTTAGAATAACCATACGAGTAAAGAGTTTCACATACAATTCACATAATTGCAAATCAATTCAAGTAGCCTTTAATGGATATTCAAGGAACACAATATAAATCATAGATACAAATGGAATATCATCATCTATATGATTGCCTCTAGGGCATACCTCCAACAATTATAAGTGAGCCTTCTATAATTTACAGGTGACAAAAGTCACTGCACATGTTCTGAACTCCACACAGATGATCCGATGATCATTGTGAAAATATAGTCTCTGTATACATATGATAGAAGATAGTCACCAAAATATGTTGCACTTTTGTTGCTATTTCTTTAAGCAAAAATTGGTGCTTAAATTTTGAATTCAAGATGAGTCTTGAATTATTCTATGCAAAATCTTTTACATTGTGACTTGAATTACAAGTAGTGTGAACCTCATCTTTTATAGGCGATGAAATTGTTGCTATTATCAAGTGTGACTCGATCATCATGTGCTAGTGAGTTAACACATCAAAAGGTAATCACCAAAATGGTGTAAACTTTAAACTAGTGGACGAGAAACTCGTTGCTATAGGCATAGTTTGCATGAGTGCAATAAATGCCTTAGACACCACTCATATATGTTACACTAGTAATATTAAATGGTCACATGGGGAGTAATCACCATGTTGGTGTTATGATTATGCAAAAAATAGTGAAGGTAAGATGGTTTTTGCAACAAAAATTAAGGTATATGTCAATGGGAAGTGCAACTGCTATAAATGTATTATTTTATATTCCTTTAGGAATTAATGACTTCATAGTCTTATTTAATTCAAATTTGTCATTGCATGAAATTTTGGATATACACATTCAAGGTAATCATCATAAGATGTAGACCTCTCAATGATAAGCAAATTTGCTACCTAAAAGCACGCTCTCAAGGCAAAAACATTCTTAGATAAGAACTTATCGCAGCCAGCGCCTAGGTTGCGTCACCTTGTGTTGTTCCAAAAACATATTTATATGCCTTAATTTTAATTTTGCATCATCTTATACATAATTTAGAATATTGATTAAGTAATAATTATGCAAACAGAATAAATTGCATAGGTAAAGATTGTTCTGAAACCAATGTGAGATTTGCAGATCATGAAGATTCTCAATTACTACTGTAAGTTTGGCATCCTTATTACATTGATGCTAATACCTAATGGTATATCTAGCAAAGTGTATGACAACACATAATTACAGAACAATCCAGGGACTAAAACATAAATATTTAGAATAGAATATTCTAAAACATGTAAATAGTTAGAAGCCTTGTGGCTTTATTGTAAAATATGGAGGCAATTCGGCTAAGGCAGAAATTGTTGAAGCCGGTCCAGTCTGCCTAGGTTTTGGCCTACCATGCGGATGTGGGGCCTGTTAACCTTGTGGCCCAAATCGGCTTGAGGTGGTCCGGCTAGCGGGAGCCTGGCTTGCAGGCTTTGCAGGCCACGTCAGCCTATGGCAGCCCAAGGTGGCTAGGCCTGCTACGACTCGGCCTGCTGGTCCGTATAAAAGGGTGAGGCGGCCACCTCCCCTGAGCCACCACCGCCTCCTATTGCTACACCGCTTGTCACCGAGCCGCAGTCGTGCTTGCCCAGCCACTTTTTGCTGCCGCCTCACCTCCGCGGTCGCACTGCTGCCACGTCGCTGCCTCTTGCCCCGTACTCGGCCCCATGTGCTGGCCCATCGCCGACCACTAGCCGGAGTCGAGGATGAAGCTGGAGTGGAAGATGTGGTAGGCGGGTGGCTGTTGGTGGAGAAGGCTTGTGCACCCTGGCGAGCCACCATTGTTCCGATGGTGAAGCTCGGATGCGCTGCCGCCGTCACCCTTTGTCATCCTTGCCCACCCCAGGCACCGGCTGTGGTCGGCCGCAAGCCATTGCCGGTCTACTGGTTGCGATGTGGCTGAGAGGGCTGGGTGCTGAGAGCGGTGCTAGCAAGGCCGGGGACGGAGGTGCCATCAGTGATGTAGGGCCAGGCTGCTGGTCTTGGTCCAGTGGTGGAGCAAGGAGGCATCCATGACGAGACGTGTCACCGATGATCATCCGAGTCATGGCATCCTGCAGGATGTCAACCATGGTGTGAAGCCATCGTCTTTGTACGCTCATAGGAGGTACTGGTGCCACTGGTGGCCGCCATGCACAAACAGCATAGCCGCATAGGAAGGATGAGTTGCATCTTTCATTGTGTTGAGCATGGTACAAACTTGTTTGTTCATCATGTCTCATTACGTGTAGATGCAATATAACGACTCACCAGTTCTGTGCTTGATTTTGTGATTAAAGATTTGAACCACAGTGCCTCGCCATAGTTGGTGATAATGAAGTCGTGGAAGATGTCGTCGGCAAGGAACCCGATGCTGCTTGCATCGTCACTGGACAGAGGCCAACACCTCTTTCATTCTTCCATTCCTTCAATGGTTGCACTCTCATCGTAGAGCATGCATGACTGATAACGTGTTGAAAATACAAAGAGAGACTGAAAGAATGAATATGATAATTCTCTTCATTGATTGAATGAATGACGTGGTTACATATTTATACATGGTGAAAGGACATGTCCAAAAAGGTAGATGTCCCTTAGGGGGGTTGGCTCCTTCAGGGGTGGCCCCTTCGAGGGTTAGCCCTTTCAAGGAGGCAGAAGCCAAAAGCCAAGAGCCACCCAATAATATTTGCACGTAATTGAGGACGTCCGAATGGTAGCAATCATGTACAACAAAGAAGTAATTCCACACACAGGTGACAAGTGGGTCTAAAGATGTAATTGCTCATTTGTTTGTGTGTATATATGCATCTATTGATACTACATCAAACTGACATATATAGGTACTAACTAATTAGGCGAGCCTCACTGCCTAAAAGTATATACTAATAAGGTCGTTTAAAGAGAGTTTTTTAACTGATAATAAGTTAGATGCATGCATTGATTATGAGGTATGTTGATGTTCCTTTTATATTATGCATTTCTTTCAATAAATAACTTTATTTTTCATATGGTTAGATCTTTACAACCTATAGTGTTGGATTGATGCATGCATTCTGCTAGGCAAACATACTGATAAGAAGTACCTGTTCAGCAGATGAAGCCCTCAGTTATTACTGACGACCTTATCGCAGATAGACATTGCAAGAAAATATAGTAACATGTATACAGCATGTCAGCAGATTATATATATTCGTGGTAGAATTTTTACCTGCAAATATTTACGAGTCAACAGTGGAAGCAACTTGTACTATGCATCTGTTCACTTAAGCCCTGGGCTAGATGAACCTTGCTGGGAGTCAGTATGTAGCTGCGACCAAAGAATAATTTACGAATCAATTCCGTTGACATGAATCAACCTAATCAACAGTCGCAAGTCTCGCGACTCTGCAGAAAAAACGAAAGGCACCGCACTGTATAATACTACTACATCTTGTTTTCGATATTGTGTATAGATCAACTTGATTATTCCGTTGCATGCGTATGGTTTCAAGCTACACGAAGTCAAACTCTTTATATAATGAAGTATGAAGACGACTATCATCAGCCGAGGCCAAATCACATGACAAGGAAACAAAAATAAAGAAGAACATAGTATATATGTGATGCTCTATCTGGCAGAGTACAATTGTAAAAAAAGATGAAAAGAATTTTATATGCGGTTTGTTTCACGGAATGACAGTAAATTTTACTGTACAATGACCCTACGATATTCCTACACACGTTCCAAATAGGACCTCAGATGCGACAGTGATGGTGGCCAACTTATGTTGCGTATGGAAGGAAGACAGTGTTTGCTACCGGGTGCTAAACTTTAGACGTGTCACATCAGATGTTCGGATGCTAATTAGGAGGACTAAACATGAGCTAATTATAAAACTAATTGCAGAACCCCTGGGCTAATTCGCGAGATGAATCTATTAAGGCTAATTAAATCATCATTAGCAAATGATTACTGTAGCATCACATTGTCTTAATAGATTCGTCTCACGAATTAGACTCCATCTGTGTAATTAGTTTTGTAATTAGACTATATTTAATATTCTTAATTAGTATCAAACATCTGATGTGATATGTGCTAAAGTTTAGCACGTGGAAGTCAAACAGGTCCAAAGTTAATCCAACTGTTCTACTGTCGTCGCATGCTTTACCATGTCACTTCAGCAGAAGGAAAAGGAAGCAATCACAAATCATCCAGGGTTGCGTGGCATTCGTGTACCATATTTATGTAAACTACCCAGCTTGGTTGCATTGGTTGATTCTAATCTTTTTTCATTATTAGGTACGTCATCTCCCTGAATATAGATGCTTCTGGGAATTTTAGCGGCTTGCTTTGTTGTCGCTTGCGGTGTGCGTAGCCTCTTGATGGTTCAAGTTGACCAACAGAAAGCCTGCTCTCATCCTAGTAATTAATAACTATGCTTGGATCCACCTAACTAAAATTTAGTTAGCTAATTGCTAGAACTAAAATTTAACTAACTAATTAAAGTAGCAGGTAGTTAAAAAATACGTTAGGTTAAATGATAGTTGGAGATGTATTTATCTCATCAATCTTCACTCTCCCTTATTCTACTCCTGCTCCACGCCACCACCAGCGTCTCCCTCATTCCTCGCCTTCCGTGTGGGGCCACACGGGGCACTCCGAGTGGTGGTGAGTGGCGACCTGAGCCCACACCAGGGGCAGGAGCCATGGGCGGAGCGGCGACCAGAGCTCGTCGCATGGGCTGAAGCCACGCAAGAGAAGCGGCGACCGAAGCCACACGGTAGGAGTAGCGGCGATCACGTCAGAGACCCGCGACCGGAACCACACGGGCGGAGTGGCGGGCGCCGCTGACGGGCGAATAGAACTAGGAGGTGCAGCAGCCCGAAGCTAGCAACACGGGGCCGGACTAGCGCAGGAGGGGCTTGATCGGCAGGGGTGGACTGGTGGCGGTGGTGGAGTGCGGAAGCACTAGGGTAGCGGTAGAGAGATGACAGAATCTTGCGATTTGGGGGAATGAGCGGCTGTGTGCAGGGGGGTTCCGAGGAAGGTGGAGGGACAATTCAATATTTAAACTTCTTTAGCTGGGATAGTTTGCTTTCCAATTAGTTAGAAGAGATTTAGCTGCTTTTTAGCTAGCCTGTTTGAATCCATCTCAATCAACTTTAGTCAGCTAAAATTTTGCTAGTGGATCAAAACAAGATCGGGATATGTTTGGTTACATGTATCATTTGATTCATGTATGAAATGGTTCAAAATGGACAATCATCTTTTGTTTGGTTAGGTGAACTGTACCAACTCATCGAGGATGTGATGCCATCCCACTTGGTATGACTATCTACAAAGAACGATGAACAATATGGTTCAACCAAATTAGTTGACCCATATCATCCAGGATCATCCATACATGCATCATGTGGTGCACTCAACCAAACACACCGAAGTATCGATGGCTGTTCCAAATATTAGAGCAGGGTCTACAAATGCATGCATGAATGGTGTCTTTGCTTTCCTAGTAACTTACACACCTCACAGAAATTAGATACTCAATCTGTTCTCAAATAAACACTTTCAAACTGATGTGACATGTAAAGAAATAACTACTACTTGGGTAGTTAGTTACATGTACAATATGCTAGGATCGATGCATATGCATGTCCATTCTTTTGTTTCGAGAATATTTGATCTCTTTATCTTTGGTCTCTTTCCACCTATCCAAAAATTTACTTACCAATGCCTTTTGATTTCTTGTATACTTCTCAAGAAACAATTGGGCAGTAACGGATCAATACGTCAACGATATGGAAATTGTGCGCATATCACAACGAGATAAAAAGCTACTTCTAGTGTGCCTCAACTAAAGAGGATTGATTTGGGTGAACAGATAATTTCCAACGCACAATAAACAGTTAATCATTTCCCTTTTAGAAGAAGAATAATTCATGGACCGGCAGATGTGAAGGAACGACATGTCATCTCAGAGTATATATACTTGAGGTGAGATTTTTGCATTGCTCCAGGGACAGGAGAGGGATAGAATATGATGAACATCACTTTTGAAAAGGATGGTTATACTTGGACAGATATAAAGGTTTTTCTTTGTTGTATATACAATGCAGTAGTTTGATCTGACCAGTATTGGTATTTTTTTAGCTGAAAAGAAGAAACCCACTATTCCTTTTTGGACGATGCCTATTATTCGGAGATGTTTTCCATTTGATGAAACTAGCAAACATACCCATGTATTTCTATGGATGAAAATCATTGAGATATATTATATGATGCTTTTGCTACTGCTAATAATATAAGCTTTAACCATCTAATGCATTTTTGCTAATAAAACATAATCTCGATTAAAAGATACATGTTCCTTCCTACATTAAAACATGTAATAATTGTATTATTTAGGCATCTAATATTATTAGTGCATAGCAGTAACATCATTCTCCACATACCACCTGTTAGATTTCTCAACTTTTTGATTTTTACTAAAGGTTATGTAGAAATACTGAGAACTCTCGTAATAGCTTCTTTGAAACTCACATTTCAATTTCTATCATATTGCACTCAAATAATCTCTACATTATTTTAGAAAATTTGTAGAATTTTAACTTTAACTTATATAATATGCATTACATCTCTATTTTTTAATATTTTAGCAAGATAGTTCCTAGAAAAAAGTAGTCACGACCATATTCTACCATAGAACAAGACCTCATTAGTATTGGAACAGATATTCCAAAAGGAAGCATTTTCAAGTTTGAGAATTGTTGGATGGAGCATGAGCATTTTATGGATATTGTTAAACATGGTTGGTCCCTACATGTTAATCATTCCGACAAAGCAAAGGTCCTAACAACCAAGTTCAAGAATCTTAGAAGAGTGCTTAAAGCTTGGCAGGCTCAGCTATCTAGTCTCAAATCCTACATCTCCAATGTGAAGGTAGTTCTTTCTCTTGTTGAGATTATTGAGGAATATAGAGATCTTTGTTTGGTTGAGTGGAACTTCAAAGTCCTTCTTGAAGAGAAATTGGTATCACTGTTGCATCAGCAGTGAATTTATCGGAAACAAAAAGGGAACATTAAGTGGTTGAAACTTGGTGATGAAGGCACTACATTCTTTCATGCAAATGCTACCATCAAGCACAAAAAGAACCTCATTACAAGTCTAGAATACAGTAATGGACATATATAATCATAGCATCACATCAAAGAGTCAATCCTTTGGGAGGCATATAAACAAAGGCTTGGAACTTCTGATTCTCATGGTATACTCTTTGATCTTGAACAACTCTTGAATGTTTCTAATAAACTTCATTGTCTAGATGATCCTTTCGCTCATGAACAAATTAACTATGTCATCAATAATTTACCTCATGACAGGTCACTGGGACCAGATGGCTTTAACACAGACTTATCAAGAGGTGTTGGTTGATAATTAAGTAGGATTTTTATGATCTTTGTGCAGCTTTTCACGCTGGAGATACATGTCTTAGAAGCATCAATGGTTCATATATTACCTTACGCTCAAAGGTTGATGGTGCCTCTAAAGTCTTGGACTTCAAGCCAATCTCTTTATTATTAAATTCCACCATGAAAATTTTAACAAAGCTCCTAGCAAATATATTTCAGAAGGTCATTATGGGTATCGTACATAAGAATCAATATAGCTTCGTAAAATCCAGAACAATTCAAGATTTTTTAGCTTGGGATTTTGGATACCTTCATTTATGTCATCAATCTCAGAAGGAAATTCTCATTTTGAAGCTAGATTTTGAGAAAGCTTTTGACAGAGTGGAGCATGAAGCCATGCTGGCCATTATGAAACATAAAGGGTTTAGTTGTGTTTGGTTAAAAAGGATGATAGCTATTTTTAGTTCAGGCACCTCTTCTGTTTTGTTTAATGGTGTTCTTGGAAAGACTTTTCATTGTAGGAGAGGTCCCCCTCTCACCACTTCTTTTTGTCTTGGCAGCAGACTTGCTTCAATCTATTTTGAGTGCACTACTACAAGAAGTAGTACTAACGACCAGAGTCTAACGACCGCCTACAATATGTGGTTGTCGGACCCTCTCCTCCATTCATCCGAGCGCTAACCACATTACACAACGACCAAAATAATGATTGTTATTATCCTACCATGTATGTCGTCGCTAACCAGGGTCCTGATTTTTTATCGGATAGATAAGTTGTACTCCATGCTAGCCTCGTCCTTGCTAAATGCATCTGTTCTCCTCCCCTCAGATCCATTCTGTTGCAAGAGATCTCCATCTAGGCGATGCATCCCCGTCGCCTCTCACCTACCCTCCTCGTCCCTGCTACAACTATTCCTCAGCTCCTTAGTGCCCTTTGTCATGGCTGTGGATCAGCGGAAAGCCAAAAGAAGGAGGCAGCTGCGACCTTACGGCCACAGCTGGCGGTGGCGTGGTTTAGGACTAGGCGGTGCCCAGACAAGGTAATCTCTGCTGAGGTGGTTTCTAGTTTGTATTCCTCTCCTCGTCATATGTTGTAATCAAAACTGCGTGTTCTGCATCTGTAGAATTGAAATTACAGGTGTTCCGTGCTGACTACTGTACTTTTCTTAATTCATCTAGCAGCACTTGAAATTTACTAATCAGAAGCACCCCAATTCTCGATTGGATTGTATGATCCGGTTTAGAGTGTAACTTACACAAACTTTTTCATCAGTAAGTTACTAATTGTACCGCAGACTCTTGCATATCATTGAATTCTTTTATGTTCTGTAACTGAATTTGTGTGCTTGAAATAATGTTGGATGCAGTAGTACGTGGCAATACAACAACAAATACTATCAATGGGATTTCTGTATCAGTAAATCCTTGCACAAATTCCTTATTAGGTGATAACTTATTTTTTTAATTTTACTAACTACATGTATTTAGATCTCTATTTTTTCTGGAGGGAGAACAGATGGGGCAAGGCTCCTACTGATTAATATACATTTTGATCTCTAATTTACTGATCGGATACTTTTACTGCTGATTTTATACTGATGAACAACTCTTTTGCTTATATTTTTTTAATCATGTTACATCTGCCATAGTAACAAGATCCAATCTGTTCACTAGATCAGTAATAGACAAATGCATATGTTGGTTGACGGATGGAGAATTTACAGTAATTTGATTTTACTTCATCTGAATTGGTTCTAGCGTGGTAGTTCTGATTTCTGAATATGTAATAGACAACTTGTGAATCTGATGGACACACTGTTTGTAATCAGGCAAGGTCATATGTTAACCAGAATGACTGTGAATTATTCATGTACGCACCTGAGCATCTAGGGACCAACAACCTGAGTAAGTTTCATGGTTTCAGCTTAATAATACTATTGTAGCATGTTCACATAGTCTCCTCATTTAGACTAGTTTATAGTTTCGAAACTACAATGGTAAATAATGTTCTACCTCCACATGTTCTCACTTTATGCTGGTCACTAATTATATCTTCGCATTTTTTCTATTGTAGATGCACTGTTGCGCACACACTGGTCTGTGGAGAAAGCTACTCATTTATAAAGCTCTTGCAAAATAGTATTTGTCCAATCAAATGCAAATATAGAAGGCTACCTAAAGTATTAGAATCTTCACCTTTTTTCGATGTAGCAGTAGATTTGTTTTTTTGTCCATTTAGTTTGTTGCTATGTAAATGGATATGTTATTTCAGGTTTGTTGACCACAATCAGACAAAAATGGTATTTCCTCCAAGTTAATTGATGTGTTATGAGATGGAAGAATTATCCAATACGGAATAGTAACTAGCAGTGAGATTGTGATATTGGTACTGTTTCAAATAAAAATATATGGTCGTTAATCAGCACACTGCAGTGCTTTCAACAAAACATTTTGGTCGCTACTGCTACAAAGTGGTCGTTAACATTCAAACATGGCTCCTATGTAACATTGGCAACAACAGGAAAAGTGGTCGTTATTTATGCATAATTAACGACAACATGCATATCCTGTTGTTAAAGAGTTAATGACCGAAATTATTATGTGGTTGTTAATACTTTTAACGATGGAGCCTTTAACGACCATGAATGACCACATTTTTGTGGTTGTTAATAACTTTTAATGACCACAATTAGGATTTTAACGACCATAATTCCCGTTGTTAATACCCCAAACTCTTGTGATGCAAGAAGAAGAGTACATAGTCAGGAATTTCCCATTCTTCAGTATGCTGACGATACTCTTATCATCATGAAATGTTGCCCCTCTCATTTGCAAACCCGCAAGGATATTTTACACTCTTTTGGTTCCTCCGCTGGTCTCAAAGTTAATTACTCAAAGTCAATGATGGTGCCTATCAATATTGCTGAAGACAGGTTAAACCTCCTACCACAAACCTTTAGGTGCAATGTGGGAACTCTAACTTTTACTTATTTAGGCCTGCCTCTAGGCCTCACAATGCCGAGAATTGAGGAGTTTATGCCAATGTTTTCTATATGTGAAAATAGATTGGTCAGCACTTCAACCTTTCTTTCCAAAGCAAAAAGATTGGATTTAACTAATTCAATCTTTACATCTCTCCCAATGTTTTATATGAGTACCTTTCTGTTGCACAAGACTGTCTACAAACAAGTGGATAAATACAAGAAGCATTGCCTCTTGAGAAGCTCTCATATCAATAACAAAACTTCTCCAAAAGTTGCTGGTAATTAGTTAGTTTGCCAAAAGGAGAGGGAGAGTTGGGGGTCCTTAACCTGCAAACTCAGAATGAAGCATTAACGATGAAGAACCTGCATAAGTTCTTCAATAGAGCAGATATTCCCTAGGTACACCTTCTATGGAGAAATATTATGTTAATGGGTGTTTTCCTAATCATGTTAATAAGGGCTCCTTCTAGTGGAAGGATGTGCTTAAACTCCTAGATAAATTCAAAGGTTTGGCTTCAATTTTGATTAATGATGGATAGACATGCTATCTTTGGAAGGATAGAGTTCCTGCTCGGTCGTTTCCTCAACTCTTCTCCTTTGTAGAAGGAAGGATATCACCATTCAGAAATCCCAAGCCATAAGTGAATCAGGCTAGCTCTTTCATCTCCTTCTATCTGCTACTACTCTAGAACAACTCCCAAAACTTGCTTTCAGCCTGGAGAGTCTTGAGATTAATACTGCACATGATGTGTGGGCATACATTTGGGTTCTACTTTGTTTCGCTCAAAGAAAGTATGTTAGCATCTCACCGGTCATAGGCAGATCCATCCAGTTTTCACTTGGCTCTGGAGATCATCTTGTCAATATAAGCACAAAGTCTTCTTCTGGTTGGTTCTCGGAGACAGACTCAGCACATGAACATCCTTAGGAGAAAAAACATGCACTTACCCTCCTATGGTTGTGTTTTATGTGCGAATGGAGGGGAGGAAACTTTATTCCATGTGCTTCTTGGTTGTCCCTTAGCTCTAGAGTGTTGGATCCTACTGGGACCTTTCCTTGATATTTTCGATGAGCCTTATGCCATCTTGTACAGTTTCAAATGGCAGTTGCATGTGCCCTTCTTCATGAAAGTTATCATTATCATGAGCTGGTGTATTTGGATATCACGAAATGATTTGATCTTTAAAGGGATTCTTCCATCAATTCAATCATGCTTAGTCCATTTCAAAGCAGTGTTTACTTTAGTTATTCTTAGAGTAAAAGAGGACTGGATAGTACCAATGTCTCAATGGCCACACCAGACATTGTAATCTTTCTTATTTTCTTCTTTATTTTTTAATTGTAATAGTGTAACTTTGCTCCTCTCATAATATCTTATTAATCTGTAAATACCCCTCCTATTTCAAAAAAAACAAGACCTCATCTCTTATTTTAATCTCTAACCTGAGTCGGCAAAGTCTTATTTTCACATATGGTCCCACTAAGGGCAAGCATCACTGCCTCATGAGCTTAGCGTGCAATACGTGATGCGTGTGCTCGTGCACATCATCGCGTTGAGGCTTAGTGGACATCGTGCAAGACATGGGAATTAGACGCACGGCCAAAATACTATTACTTTTTGATATTCTATTCGTACAGCAGTAACTATAAGAAAAATTAGCGGGTGTGTTTTGTTGCTTGTATCATTTTATTTGTGTATAAAATGCTTCAAAATAATAGTGATCTTTTTGTTTGGTTGCATGAATTGTACCAACTCATCAGGATGAAGCCATCCACTAAGGGTGTGTTTGGTTGGTTGTATCATTTGATTCATGTATGAAATGATTCAAAATGATCCTTTTATTTGGTTGGGTGAATTGGACCAACTCATCCAAGATGAGGCCATCCCACTTAATACATTATTCTACTAATTAGAGTGAACCATATGGTACAAGAAAATTGGTTGAACCATCCCATCCAGAATCATCCATGCATGCATCATGTGGTGCATACAACCAAACACACCCTAAATATATTATTCTACTAAGAGTAGTCAACCATGCTACAAGCAAATTGGTTAAATCACACCATCCAAGATCATCCATACATACATCATATGGTGCATGCAACCAAACACACCATTAATATCTTTATACATGATTAATATCTACTTGTTTTAATCTCAAATGAAACTAGCGTGCATTGGAAACAAAGAGGCTCGATACAACCGGGCATGATATGTATGCGCCAGTGGGCTTGAGGGACGAAAAGACCTCGTATTATACTATGTTGTGTCGTCCTAAACACAAAAACAACTTAGCCCGTGTGGTGAGAATCATGTTCTTGGAGCTTGATGATGGCCTAGGTTTGAACCCCTCCCCCTCCTATATTTGAGGATTTTCAGAAAATCAAAATTATTTTCAAGCATGGTGGCCTGGTGGACACATAGGACTCCGGTTTTTCACCGGGGTGATCGGTTCACTGAGGGACTCTGGTTTTATTGGTTCTAACGATTTTCACCTCGAAGACTTGGTTTCACACATTTTTCACCTAGGACTCCAGTTTTTAGCGAATTTTTACTGTGCGTGGGTGGGTTCCGTAATTGACGTAACAAAAACATTGCAGAAGCCTTTCTCACTTTATTAATAGTTAAAGATTATAACTTGCTACATAGTTAAAATAGAAATTTTATGTGCAAATCCTAATTTCGAACTCATTAGACCCTCTTCGTAGATAGCTACTACTGAAATATTAGTAGTTTTTTGAGATACACACCATAACAGGTAGGGTGGAAAGTGGTGCGTGGTTATCCTAATTATCAAAATTCGTATCACTAAACATGGTATATAGATATCTATATCCGCATTCATTTCTAATATGATATCTTAAGTGGATTATTTGGATTCATTTTTTCATGATTCGAATTTAGATCCATATTCGAAACAAATATGGATATGCCGTATTCGTATAGAATAAACATATCTCTAGACCATGCTAAAAGCATATTATTTCATCTAGTTGAAATTAATAATGTTTATTGATGTAAAACATTTTTGTATGATTTTTATTTATTTATTGATATTTACTTATTTCTCATTGAAATATTTTTATATATTAAATCAACAAGTAATTGTTGTCTACATACGTTATATATATTTGATCTCTACAAAAATTTATGGTACATGTATAGGATACAGTCATTATGTTTCATAATGATTTCGTTCAAAACCATCGATAAAAAACAAATAGATACTTGTCGATTGCTAACATCCGAGTAGGTATTTAAATGCGAATCTAATTTTAAGCTATCCCTTTTGTATTCGGATCTGATTCCATGCATGCACCCTGCGCAGTCGTTGACTCTGATGCCGATGTCTTTGAACACTTGTTCAGCCTGTATGATCTCAGATTCCTGGTTCGGCCATTGCAGGAGCGTCGTCCCACATTTGCAACCAAAACTTGCCGCCGCCGGCGCGCCAGGCAATGACGTGCCCGACAAGTTTCTAGCGGGCAAAACGGGCGCGTGAGGTATGACAGAGCAACTGCAGCCGCAACGGCAACCGCAAGAACGGAATGAATTTCGTCAGCTGCAGCCCGATCCATCGGCTGGCCGGTGCACGCGCACAAGCCGACGAGGAGGGCCGTACAACGGGCCGGTATACGGCGTGTAAGGCAGGAACTAAAAGCGACGTCCGTAGGTGTCAGCGAGGGCCACGACGGCGACGGGCCGTCTGCGTACATAATAATGCGCCCTCGGGCCCACATGTCAACGTCCCACAGCTAAGCTTGCCCGGGCCCCACTCCCTGGCTGTATTATCGTGGAGTCACTCGTTAGTTCGGTACCCTTCGTCCTGATCTGCGACCGGCCACTCTTTTTTATATTGTATATGATTCCACAATCATACCCTTTTTATATGTGTACATAGTTCCACAACCATACTCCCTTGGTTCCAAATTTTAAGTCATTCTAATTTTTTTAAAGTCAAATCATCTCAAGGTTGACCAAATTTATACAATAAAGTATTTATGATATTATGTTAGATTTTTCATTAAATATATTTTTATATGTTATGTAATCTTCTCTATAATTTTGATCAAACATAAAATAGTTTGACTCTCCAAGATGTTGGAATGATCTATAATTCGGAGTGGAGGGAGTACGTTTTTCTACTAAAAAACTACATATTCTTTTATTTGAGAGGCTAACAATTTTTGCCATCTCTCATGGCTTGATTGATTGCTAAATACCATGTTCCTTTCGAGTCCCGATTGAGTAGCAGTACATGTCGCGGCCACAGCAGTGGCTAGGAGTATGCGATAAGATTAGCATGTGGTTGCTACTATCACTTCATAATTGTTTGATGTAACTTTGATAAATACACCTTTTTCTGTGGTGCGTGGGGTAGGCTTCTGCAACTCCTCTGAAAATACTGTCCGGTGGTGCTTCTTTCCCATATCCTAAATAAAATTATTGGATGTTACCTTAATAGTTTTTATGCCAAAGGTTTTGGCTCTTGTTTTGATCATCAAACTTGTATAGATGGAAAAGATCCTCCTTTTTTAATTAGAAGGAAAAGGAAATTATATTCATCTCAATCCAAATGGCTGATAGTAAAGAAGCCAACTAATCTGGCTCATAGGCTAGGAGCTCCGCATGCACAATCTCGTAAGGAAGCAGCAAAATTCACCCTATCATGGACTTTCCTTTCTTGTATTTTTCCCTCAATAGCTTCCATTTTTGTTTATTGTTTAAAATAAATCATGCAACATATTTAAGTAGAACACATGCTTTCTAGAAAAGTTCTACTTCTTCAAATGACTTTTCGGAAAAATTCTTCAAATATGTTTTCTAAAAAATTATTAAAAATAGCTTCTTCAAACAAACTTCTAAGCTAACTTCCTTAAATAAGTTCTAAAGAATTTCTAAAGATTACATAGAAAATTTTCTAGAAAACCATTTTACAAAATAGGACGAAAATGTTTGCTAGAGATTACAGAAAGCAAATTTTGTTTGAAAAAGGCAGAAGCAAAGGAGTAGATGACCAGGAGAGATGAAAAGGGTAGGAGAAAGAAAAAGGGTAAAAAAACAAAAGAAAGAGGAAGGCGTCACGTGTAGCGTGTGCAACTGAGGATTTTCTCAAGCATTTTAATATACAAGTGAAACTAGCTTCATATAATAAGATCAAAAACTTTATATGCCCAAATTATCACTTGTGTTTTTAGGAAAACGGGTAGCTACGCTAGCTATAACAATTTATCATCTACCATGTTCAGCTAGAAAATTTGCGAGTAAAGGGATCATGAATCGTTATCACTAGATGTGCAGTGGAAAACGAGTTAGGGCAATCAAACCAACATAGAAGCGTGTTGGTGTAGAGGAAGTAGTTGATCACGATTGCCTTGTTCTCGTTCCGCCAGCAGCAATCTCGCACCGTCGTAGCGGATAAGCACAGCAACAGCACCGCGCCTCCACAGAGTCCACACGTACCGAAGCGGAATGTGTGTGCTAGTGTGCTAAAACCGTGCACCTCGGCTAGGGTTTCAGGGTTAGGTCAAGTGGAGGTGGCTGCTGACACTGCTAGAAATCGCAGCTTTAGTTCCGATTGGATAGAACCATAGATCCCGAAAATCCAACCGGGACTAAGTTTTTGAGACAAAAGAAAGATCCTCTTTAGTCCCCGTTGGTAAAACCAACCGGGATAAAATGGTTAAAATAAAAAATAAAAAAGGCTGCGCGCCGACCGCTACCAGCGCCGCCCGCTCGCCCGCACCACCCACTACCCCCGCCGCCGCTCGCCCGCGCCGGCCCGCCACCGCTCCCCCTGGAAGATAGGAAGAAGTTAAGATAGGAAGAAGATAGGAGAGGAGGAGAAGAGAAGGTAGGAGAGGAGGAGGAGATAAGAAAAGCCTGCGTGAGGAGATAAGGGAGAGGACGCCACTCCCTGCCACCGGTGGAGAGCGCTTTAATCCTGGTTGGAAACACCAACCAGGACTAAAGGGCCCCCTTTATTCCCGGTTGGTAATTTGAACCGGGACTAAAGTGGAGCCTTTAGGTCCGGTTGGTGTTTCCAACCGGGACAGAACGCTCCGCTAGATTTTTTTCAACCCAGTAGCCGTTACAACTAGGACTAAAGGGGCTCTTTAGTCCCGGTTGTTATTACCAACTGGGACTAAAGAGCCTCCCCGTCAGTGGTGAATTTTTTGACCCGGGACTAAAGGGGTCCAAAGTCAATCGGGACAAAAAAGGTTGGATGGAAGGTTCCTAGCGTGGTGGAATGACTCACCACCGGTCCCTACCCCATATATTTATAAAGTATGGTAATGGGATTATTCCACCCTCTCGGTCTATAACTATACGTTGAAATGAGTTGATAGAAGGAGAGAGGAAAAAACTACATCCTCCATTCCAAAATATAGCTACTACTTGATTTTTTTCAAAGAGATTAATGATGTAGATTAAAAGTATATGTTACACTTCATTAATTTTCATGCACTAATTAAGAGGTTAATTATATCTTTCCTATTTAATTGGTGCACTAATTAAGAGGTTAATTATACATTTCCTATTTAATCTGCATGCCATAATTAATTTGCATTCATAAAGGATATTTTAGACCTCTCAAGCTAAATAAAGCACAGGGAGTAGTTATATTATGGGATAAAATTTTAATGATAGAAGTAGTAGCTTTATTATAGGACGGAGGTAGTATATATACATATATATTCACGCAATAAGGTTTAGAAGCATTCGAGGTGGTGGAGGAGAGGAGTAAATGTAAGAAAATGAACTCTCTCTAAACTACTATTTATGAAGAAAACCTGATATTTAAATTGGAAGTCGCTCGAAACAAAGCCAATCAACAAGTGCGACAATTTTACCGAATCACACCTCCCATTTATGTATCCCAAACAAGAGGTAGTGTGGCTCTGATTTTTTTTTTTTGAAGCATTGCTGGAATGGCTCTGATATTTGTGACACGTCCAGCAAATAGCAACCTCCACTCCACATCGCAATCGCATGAATGAATGAGTGAACTGATGGCAAAGTGGGTTTGGTGTTCCATGCGTTTCACCCAAAGCAGCTACCGGAATGAGACACGTGTTGTACGGCTCCCAACCAACCATGTGTACGGCTTTGCTGGTGTCTATCTTGCCTGGGTCCGTGCTGGCCGCTGATGGTGCTCGGCGGTATCGAATATGACGTCTCTTCTATGCTGGCGTGTTTGCATTGGTTGCTTGCTCGATTAGGACGATGGTTACGGGTTCTATATTAGAAAAAATATTGATCTTTTTTTCTTATATGGATGGATTTGGTCAGTAACTAAACAGGCTTGTAAAATTAATCCATTGTCGATCAGAAAATTTCTTCCCTCCGTTCAATTACGAGTCATTTTAATTTTTCTAAATATATAATTCTAGATACATAGCAACATCTATGTATCTAGAACAATTTGTAACGGAGTGTTTCATGATAACATTTTGATCTCGTTTGGATTAGACTTTAGATTCTGATTAGATTTCAGAAGTTAGATTTTGGGTAGAATTGAGCGGTTGTTTGGAGTAGATTCTAGAATCCAAATTCCCCCTCTCTATGGCTTTTCCCATATGCCCATAATCTAGCGAAAGCTAGCCAACTTCAGCTTCTGAGATTTTGAGAATCCAGCTCCTAGATTTCAAAATCTGAGATTAAAATCCGCACTGTTTGGACCCACCCAACTTCTGGAAGCTGGATTCTCATAATTCAGTGAGATCCAAACGGCCCTTTTATTATCTACTCCCTCCGTCCCATGAAAAGTACAATTCTAACATTTGAAAAAAAACCATAAAAAAGTGCAATCCTAGGATCTGGATCTAACTAATCACCTAATTAAGTGATCAGGTCTGATTTGCATGCTAAAACTTACTGCATGTGGCCAATAAATGAGGGTATTAGAGTCTTTTTACAACAACATTAATCTGTCTGAAAAAATTAGAATTGCACTCTTCATGGGACGGAGGGAGTAATTGATAGGTGGAGTAGCAATTTCTGCTTCTACTAGGCTGGTCCATTATATCCTATAACTTTTGAAAAAATATACATTTTACTACTAGTTGCCCCATGATCAACAGGTATAGTAAAATTCGTCTCCTATGCTTCTTAAGCTAGCTGTATACTCCAATTGTCTACATAATGCTTTGATTGGTAAATAGGAACAGGTTCTTTTTTTTTTATCACTCACGACCGTACTCAAAGGAGCGATAATATATAAATCTCATAGCTGAGGCAAAACAAAAAGAAAACAGTTTCTTTTTTTTTATCACTCACGATCGTACTCAAACGAGTGATAATATATAAATCTCATGGCTGAGGCAAAACAAAAAAGGAAGCAGTTTCCCTCTAGTGTAGGAGTAGGTATTATTATGAGATGCTAAACCTCTGCTTAATTTGCAAGCTAGAAATTGACTCGACTGTCACAGGTACTATCTGCATACTTAATCCAAGATTACGAGTGTGCGGTTCAGGAGGGGGCGGTGGGCCCACCCTCCCCATGAGATGGTGAGTTGGCATCTCATTCCCCGTGTTAGTGGGAGAAGGGATCGGAGGACCTGAAGTACACTCCCAGAACTAAATCGCTTCCCAACCACTGCCAACCCCAGATCAGTTGGCACTCTGTCTTCTGTCTTTCCCGGCCCTAAGCCTTTTAGCCTGCATACTTCACTTTTTGGGATCTGATCTCATATACTTAGGTACTGATCTAAACTTGAGGAGACACTCAAGCATCGGGAGAAATATTTAGGGGTCCTTTTTCATATATGCATATCTGTAACTGTAAAAGAGCAATGGATATATGCTTGCTTTTCTGCCTCATGACTTGAGTTATATGAAATATTGTTATAGATCAAGATGAAGAGTGCGTCAAATAAAATCAGATCCTTGGTTAAATCATTAGTAAAATACATGTACTTCGAGTGCATACCACGCACCTAAATGCACACAATTGCAAACGATTGAGTTGAGCAATATACAATACTGCATATGCACAGGCAAGATCCGTTAACTGATGCTGCTAAGGCTGCTACATAAAAAGAAAATATTAAAAAAGTCATAAAAAGAAAAGAAAAACATATCTCGATCGATATGCATCATCCTGCAGAACGTATTTGGTTGTTTTATGCATGCAATCAGCTTAAGATTTTATTCGGGTGGCAGAACTTTACTTTGTTGACAGTGCATAAGATTGTGTAATTACGTACAGCGTCTCTGCTACTACATACGAATCCATTGAAAATTTCCTGAAAAGAATGGAAAAAGATCCATGACTTTTCCCCCAACTGTGAGGTAATTCTAACTCCAAGGGGGTCAAAGTCCATTGAAGCATATATCAATGGTTTTTTAGGTTTCTGATCGTTTCAAACATAATTCCAAAAAAAGTTATTTTGTGTCAAGAGCTAGTGAAGTGTAACGAAGAAGCACCCTGTGAGTGTAGATATTGACGACCACTTGTTTCTATAACTTCTCTCAATTGAAATTCTTCCTGGCAATGCAGAAACTGAACAAAGTCTCACCTCCACACAAATATATGCCAAAAACCGCTTTATTCCTGTGTGCAGTAGCAGCCACCATAAAAGGCTCCAGCGTCCAGATAGCTCTACACAAATCCAGCAAAACCAGCACCGTATTGCATTCAACTTGGGATTTATCGAAGTGGTTGATTTACGAAACCAAGAATTTGAAGGTGATCGTGAGAATACAAGGGACACGAGGGCTTTAGACAGATTCGGGCCTCCGGAGAGTAATACCCTAAGTCCTGTATGGTGGTTTGTATTGCTCGAGAGTTGATATGGGATGGCCTCGGGAGGCGCCCTTGGCCATTTTATATAGGCTGACGACCTAGGGTTACAAGTTGGTTTGAATCTAATATACTCGGTCGTTATATGGAAGGGTCGTTATATGGAAGGTGATCTGAGTCGGATGATAATATGTATCCCACAGTATCCGGGCTGATTTGAATCGTCCAACCTCCTTGGTGCGTACTCCAAGTATCTTGATATCCTTGGCCCGCACGTTCTTGTCGGGCAGGCTCACTTCTCAGAATCAGCCAGTACCTAGTCGGTAGGGACTATGGTATCTACATCCCTCACTTAGAAAACCAAACAAAACGATTCCCAAAGGACAAATAAATAGAAGAAAAATTTCCACGAAGAACAAAAAATGATGGACATAAAATATAAATAAAAAAATGAAAAATACCCAAAGGCTTAGGTGACTGTATTCCCTAGCTCTCCTCGGTTCTCACCGGCCCCAAGTGGGAGTGACGTCCGAATCTACCATCACCGTGTGCCCACCGCGTGCTCTGCTGTCTGCTCCCCTCCGCTCCCTCTATTTCTACCACCTCCGGTCCTCGTCTTCAGTCCCTCCACACCACCCCCTCCCCGGCCTCCTCTCTCTGCCTCCAACTCCAACCCATCTTTAGCCGCAGGAGCTCCTCGCCCGATCGGCGCCCCGTAACGAACCGCCAGCTAACAAACAGGAGGCGCCTCGACGTTCTCGCCCTGCTCCGGCCGTTGGCGAACCGAAAGGTGAGGCCTCGCTGCGTGCGACCCCCTGTTTTGCTCTGTTTCCATCTTGGGCTCCTGTGCTTCGCCGGCATAAATGTTTCTCCATGTTTGGCGATCTCCTCTGTGCCTGCGTGTACCTGGGGTCAGTCATTGAGGGTTTGGGGGAGGGGGATTGTGGATTTAAATCCATAGGATTTAGTTCGAATTGGAGCTAGATTCTGGAAATCAATAAAACAATCCCCCTAAACAGGCCCTGATAGCGCTCTTGGCCGTCGTTATCCAGTTCTTGGAAACAATCTTCCATCTCCTGGTAAATTCATGGACCCTGTTGCTTCGGATTCCTTTTTTTATCTTTTTAGCCATGAGTTTTGGTAAATACTACGGTGTAGCTCTTCTTCTTATGGTCCTGAATTCTCGACCAGTGGTACTAGGGGAAGAAGAGGGTCCAAGCATTGGCTGTTGCCTTGCCTCCTCCTCTTGTTGGTGTTTCCCCGTCTGTCCCTTTCAGTATGATTCTGAATTTGCCATCTGCCAATCAGTTACTGGAGAGGAAACCAAGATCAGTTCCTTCCTGCTGCACTGTAAATCCGTCCCCCGTCGTGAATCGACAACACCGCAAGAAAAATCTAATACTCTGATGATGCTTTTCTTGGAGTTTTTTACCCACATGTCCAATCACAAGGAGACCAGACCATTTTACTCTCTCCCTTGTTGTTCTTGGCCAGCTGAGCTCACTAGTTTACCACGATGATTTTGGCAGCTGCAGAGCAGTCCCGTCCTTCCGTTTCGTTCATTCATTCGCAGCGTATCGCAATCTCTAGACAGCTCGATTCATGGTGGAGGAATAGTTTAATCGATTTTGCTGCATGAAAACTCCAGAATTGCCGCTGATTTGCGTGCCTCCATTATTGGCAACGAACCCGACCAAAGGTTCGGCCTGCTTTGAACTCGTCGTGCGCGTCTGTCTGATCAGTTAGGAGATCACATCGTGTCGCACTGTAGCACCCTACCAAGAAACAGAGCCCGCCATCCCCGCAGTGCCCCCTCCTTGCCATGCGGATCGGGATCAGTCGCCGGCCATGGTGGATGAGCGCTGTGTGTCTGTAGCAGCTGCAGTTCATTTTATTTTTTTTCATTGCAGGATTCCCAACCAAACTGTTCTGGATGACTCAGTCGAATGATTGATTTGGTGCAGGGCTAGCTGCCAAGACGGCTCTCGCGCCGCCGGCTCTCCCCCGTTCACTCTGGCCTTCCCCGTGCCGGCGCCGCCTCGCAGCCTGAGCGAGGAGCATGCGAGCTTGCCCTCTTCCTCCGTCGTCGTCGTCCTCCTCGCGATCATCGCGTCACTGCTGCGGAGGGCTTCTCCCGTAGATAACGGTTAAGTACTGCTGCTGATTCCGTCCGTGAACGCCGCGACAGACGCGCAACAAGGAATGGCCAAGATGAGCTGCTTCCCCAACCTGCTCGCCGCCGGCAGGAAGAAGAAGAACCGCAAGGTCGCCGACGCCAAGAAGGCCAGCGGCAACGAGTGCCCCAAGGTGAAGCCGGTCGAGTTCATCGACTCGCCGGTCGCTGCCGGCGCCGGGGAATTCGAGAAGAAGGCCGCGCCCAACGACGTCAAGCTCGCCGCCACAGCCGCCGCGGACACGGTGCCCGTGGCGTCCCGCGAAGGAGGAGGTGATCAATTCGTCTCCAAGGAGTCGGTTGAGGGGGGTGAGCTATCAGATTTCGACTTCGACTTCCACGCGCCCAAGAAGCCCGACGGCGACGGCACGGAGGAGGTGATCGCGGGCGACGCGGCGGAGGAGCCGGCGGACCCGTCGCCCAAGCTGAAGCGGTCTTGCTCCAACATCGAGACCAAGCGGCCCGGCCCGCGCGAAGCGCCAGAGATGCCGGCGCGGTCGCGCTCCTATGGCGATCTGGGGAATCTGATGGGCGGTCTCGTCGCGGACACGTGGGCGACTCCGCACGGCGCGCCGGAGGCGAGCCCGGTGTCGGTGAAGACGTCGTACACCGCCGACCGCGTCATGCTCAAGAAGCGGTCGTCGAGCCAGGTGCTGCCCTCGCGCAGTCGGAAGCTCTGGTGGCGGCTCTTCCTCTGGAGCCACCGGAACCTGCACCGGCCGCGGTCGGAGCGCCCTGTCGAGGCGCGCTCGCCGGGCCGCCACGGCGGGTACACCTCGGACACGCTCGAAGAGGACCGCAAGAACAAGAAGGTCATGGTCGACGACTCGCCGCCGGCGTCCGTCCCGAACCAGTGGGTCGCCTTCTGCGCGGAGAACTCCCTCCACGACCGCGTCAGCGCCTGGGTGTGCAGCATCGAGAACGAGCCGCCTCCGTTCCGCATCGCCGAGGAGGACGAAGACTACGACGGAGGCGACGACGAGGTTGATGACGACAACGAGCGCGGCGGGTGCGCAGCGCGCCCGCGTCCCCTCGAACTCGGGGAGTCGTCTTCGGGGAAGAACCACGGCAAGCCCAAGCGTTGCGCGGCTGCCGACGAGGTCGTCCAGGCCAACACCATCGTGCAGTCCCTGAACGCCTTCTCGTCGGTGGCGCATATATCCGGGATGGGCCTCAAGGTCATGCCGATGATCGCGCCGTTCTCGAGCCTCCGAGCCGTCAACCTCTCCAGCAACCTCATCGGTGAGCACTGCACTGACAGCCCAAGAAAAATGTAGTAGCTTCTGTTGTCGGACAAGTGCTGAATTTGTGCTGCTCTTGGCAGTTCATATCTCCCCAGGATCGCTGCCGAAGGGCCTGCACTCCCTCGATCTGTCGAGGAACAAGATTGCAAACATCGAGGGGCTCCGGGAGCTGACGAAGCTGCGCGTGCTGAACCTCAGCTACAACCGGATCTCCCGCATTGGTCACGGTAAGCGCGTCGGTACTGATTACTGAACTTTCACTTCCAAATTTCCAGAGTTCAGGTTACTGCTCCGTGTCTCTAGGAGTAACTGGCAAAGACAAGGATTTGCTATCTGTTGCACACATGCACGATTGCATCTAGCCGACAAGTCGATTTGGATCAGAATCATTGAACGAGACATCCCACATTGTGGTACCTGTTTCATATCTTGGCTGCCAGAGGACACCACTGTTGGGGCTTGGGAGCTGGGACCATTGCAGTTGAGATGGCCTTGTCACAAGATCTCCCTGGCATTTTATTCACTCTGATCTTGGTATCTTGATAATCAGTTAGGATTTAGGAGCCGGTCCTTGGAGGAAAGGATTTGCAGAACAAAATTCAATCAGAAGCCCAATTGTTAGGCTGTTTTCTCAAGGACATCTCTCTGTCTCTGCAGGGCTGTCGAACTGCACGGCGATCCGGGAGCTGTACTTGGCGGGCAACAAGATCAGCGACGTGGAGGGGCTCCACCGGCTGCTGAAGCTGGCGGTGCTGGACCTGAGCTTCAACAAGGTGACGACGGCCAAGGCGCTGGGCCAGCTGGTGGCCAACTACACTCCCTCCTGGCGCTCAACCTCGTGGGCAACCCGGTGCAGGCCAACGTCGGCGACGACGCGCTGCGCCGGGCCGTCACGGGCCTCCTCCCCAACCTCGCCTACCTCAACAAGCAGCCCGTCAAACCGCAGCGCAGCGCGAGGGAGGTTGCAAACGACAGCGTCGCGCGCGCCGCGCTCGGCTGGTCCGGGTCCGGCGGCCGGAGCCTGAGGAAGAAGAGGGCGTCACGGCGGCTCGCGCAGAGCCCCCGGTCGTCGTCGCTGACGAGGGGCCGTGGCGGCAGCGGCGGGGACGGCAGCGTGAGGAGCAGGTCCAAGGGCAGGCACCACGGCTGAGGCAGCGCGACGAACCCGATATTCCGGAGGCGAACACCATGAATTCCAAGAGCTGCGATGGAATGGAATGGAACAATTGATGTACATACATTTTAGAGAGAGAAAGAGAGATTTTGCTTAGATTACAACTACGGGCTTGATGGATTGTTTGTAGATGCAAAAGGGCAATTTTAAGCTTGACGATGCCAACGTTGCCCAATTTCTCGAATGACGAGGTATTGAATTGAAAGATCAAAGGTTGCGGTCACCGTTTGTTGCGTAATTTGATAGCTTTCTTGTTAAAGTTTATGTGAAGAAAAAAGATATGCTTGACATTTACTGAAAATGAAGCGAGTGAGAAAAACAAAAAAAAATGTAAAAGTAATTTCCGACCTGCCGGATTCGAACCAGCGACCTAAGGATCTATCTGCAACAACTACAGTCCTCCGCTCTACCAACTGAGCTAAGGTCGGCTTGTGGTATAACCTGGATTTTATTTAATTTATTTGATATGTGTGGACTTCACATTACTGCTAGTTTGGTGCATGGGCCTTGGGCTGCAATCACTTATGATGCGGGCTTGACGATCATCATGGATGAATTTCATCATTACGAAAACAGAAGCGCCATGAATAAACGTCCGAAGGCACCAAGAAGTTAAACTCCAAATCTCACCACGAAGTAAAGAAGCGATTCACCGCGCATACGTTGCCGTCCTCACTCACTCAAAGCGACAAAGCTCATGCACAATACCAATACGTGTCTCGCCTTAGCCTGCCTTCCAAGCAATCCCCATCAACCTGCAGGTTCGTTTTGCAACGGTGCAACGCACGCACGCCGGGTATCCGTTCCATTTTCCACGCATGCCTTGCCTTGTCTGCTCGATTACCACCCCGCTCGAGCAAGCAACGACGATACCCAGCACGTCATCCATCCACACAGGCACAGCCACCTATATATATTCATCTCCGCACCGCAACCCCTTTAAGCTAATTGACTGCGTTGCACCGCGCTCTCGCATCCTTGTGCGTGCCGCGTGCGACCATGGAGAAGCCAAGGTCGTTCGGCGCCGCCGGCTGCGGCCTCCTCCTCTCCCTGCTGGTGATCGGCTTCGCGCGCCCATGCCACTCCTCCCTCTACCGCCCGCCGCCGCCCGCCATTGTCTACCACGCCGGCGCGGTGCTCGACGGCGCCGTGCCGGTCTCCGTCCTCTACTACGGCGCTTTCTCGCCGCACCAGAAGGCCGTCGTGGCCGACTTCCTGCTCTCCCTCTCCCCCCGCGGCCTCCAGCACCAGCAGCACCACGGCTTCGGCTCGCCGGGGCCGGCGCCGGCGCCGTCGGTGGCGCGGTGGTGGGAGACCGTGGACCGGTACGTGCGCAAGGCCGGCCGGGACCCGCCGCGGGTGCTCCTGGCCAGCCAGGTGCACGACGAGGCGTGCTCGCTCGGGAAGACGCTGTCCAGGCTCCAGGTCGAGCGGCTGGCGGCGCGGCTCGGCGTGGCGCCCGGGGGCGTGGCCGTCGTGCTCACGGCCGCCGATGTCACCGTCGAGGGCCAGTGCAGCAGCGCGTGCGGGGCGCACGGGGCCTCCACGCCGGGCGGCGCCGCGCACGTCTGGGTGGGCAACGCCGCCGCGCAGTGCCCGGGGCGGTGCGCCTGGCCGTTCCACCCGGCGGAGGGCTTCGCGTACGGCGCGCGTCACGCGCCCGGGCGCGGCGCCGGCCGCGGTGGCGAGACGATGGGCGCGCCCAACGGCGACGTCGGCGTGGACGGCATGCTGGTGAACCTGGCGGCGATGCTGGCCGGCGCGGTCACCAACCCGTACGGGCACGGGTTCTTCCAGGGGGACCCCGGGGCGCCGGTGGAGGTGGCGGCCGCGTGCCCGGGCGTCTACGGCCGGGGCGCGTACCCGGGGTACCCCGGCGCGGTGAGGCAGGACAAGGTCACCGGCGCGGGGTACAACGTGGTGGGCAGGAACGGCAGGAAGTACCTCGTGCCGGCGCTGGTCGACCCCGACAACTACTCCTGCATCATCTTGTCGTAGGCTCCTAAATCAGCTGGGGCGGCGAATGGTTGTTGCTGACAGCGCTTGAACGCTGGTATCCATAGTGATCTTCTAATGCTGCATGTAATTTGAGTCTAGGCGATGGGCGCCAGCTGATTATACTAGGAGTCGCTTATATTTGCCATATATGCCACAAACAACGAGAGGACTAAATGACAATGAAAAAATCACATGCGCACTTGCTTCTATGGATCAATGGGAAACGATTGTCGTGTGTTAATGGCAGTTCCTAAACTTCGCATTTTACCTACACTTAGGAGTCTGATGAATTATTGGGAATTTTGCTTGTCTTATTTTATTTGAGCATAACAATAATTGTTGATATGTTTCTATCAACTACTACCTCTGTCCTTAAATAATGTTTCGGACAAGCTAGTTAGGACAAGCTAGTTAGTTCAATGCTTGTCCTAAACGTCATATATTTAAGAATGGAGGGAGTATGTAATTGTTTGAATTGTTCTGTTGCAGTGCATGGGCAATTTTGCTAGTCCTCTAAAATGAAGTCATGTGAATGTTCTAACATGTGCGGCGTGCATTAATTCAATGTGATATATATGTTCAGCCACACCAATGCAACAAACCCAACCGTGGTAGTGGTCTATTTGCACACCCGCTTCTTCGATCATGCATGTCTTTGCAATTTTATTGAAAACCTAATTAAAGTTTCCTGTTCTTTATCTGCATGTAAACCTGCCTCGCAGAATTCCCTTATCTTCATCTCTATTTACTCGTACCATGCATCCCTGTATGCTGCAAACATTTTAACCAACTTAATTAGAATTATTTTACACTATCCAGATGGAAGGGAAACATCAAGTATCCAGATATCTTCAACCATTATACTATACAATTATTCACGAAGGTGAAGACTGTTTCTAGACCTGAATTGTATACTGTACAGTTGCTCGGCACGGCAGCTTTCTGCTACTGCCCTTGAACGGCACTGATCTTGTGGCTTCCATCCTCACGTACGCCGGCCTTCTTCCTTGTAGGACTCGGCATCTTCTCCTCTGAATGGAACTACGCGAGGGGACGCTTGGCAGAAGCAACATACAGGGTCTTCTTGCTAGGCGCCTCCAATCCGAGTCCATCATATTTGTCCTCCTCGATGGGCACCAGCTGCCCAACGGCCAGATTTCCCTTTGTTGGCGCTCGAACTACAGCTCCATCACTGCCACCGCTGCCATCATAGCCGCCTTGCCGCAGCCTGATTGGGGCAAAGTTGCATCATGGCCATCGGCAGCCATGATGGCCAAATGTATACAACGGCTACGCACAGGTACAAACAAATGGCCAGTTCCTTCTTTAACATCCTTTTGGCGATGAATAGAAAGAGGCAGGGTGGTGGTCTATTGGGTGCAAGCTGTGAACACGAGAGGAGAATTAGGAGTACAACTTTCTAACGTACCATGGCTGGTTTCTAGTTGTTGTTATTCTGTAACGCGAGAGATGCAAAATAGTAGTTTTGGAGATAGATGCCCAGGAGGCCTTCAGGGAAGCATGGTTTCCATCTAAAAAATCGGGTGGGAGAGAAGATGCATACACGATGGTTAACAGGTCTCACATGCCACAGCAAATCAGTCCAACTAGTGTGGATCCATAAGAAAAGGAACCAAAGCCCACCAAGCAGCCCACCATGTAAAGGCGGTGGGGAACCGGCCCAGCCCAGGGTTCGGCCGAACCTGGACAGGCAGTTCCCGCCCTCATCCTTCACGTGGCAGTGCTTGGTTGACCAAGAATGGCGGTGGGAGAAGATTCCCCATGGATACCTCCTGGGAACCACCCTCAACCACCTATAAAAGGAGGAGACCCCCCTCACACACCACACTTGAAGCCTCTCTCTCTCTATCTCTCTAGCTACTCTTGAAATCCTTAGGCTAGTGGAGTTAGGCTAGAGCTGAATTCTTGTAGTGCTAAGCTAGTCTTCGGGTCGGTTGGGGGCATAACCTCCGGCTCTCAGTATGGCTTTGTACTCGACTTCTCGGTATCCTATCTATAAAGAGTATGGTTGTTATGCTATTTCGATAGTATATTATGCCATGTCCTATGCTTTATTAAGTTATACTCATATGCTTAGACTGAATCTATGTTACCGCATCAATTCGTTGTGCCTTCGGCCTTGCTCTAGTTCTATGCCTGCACGCGGTCAAGGCAAGAATCAATTTCGGGTCCAGAGTAATCAGGCTCCGCATTGGACAGAAGGACAAGGTATTCAGGTTACAGACCAAGAAAGAGGAATGTTACCTGGTCAACCCCAGTCAACATCCTGTAGCCCGAATAGGATAAGAAAGCACACGCGGAAGGCAAAAGCACAAACCCCGATTCTTGGGAAGGCACCAACGACACCTTCAACCACAACCCCAAAGAAAACCTAGAAGGTATAGAAGGTGAAGGATGTACAGTCATCCGTGTCTCCTAGACCAGATGCACCATCCACAAGCTAAAAAGCCACAGAGGAAGTCCCGCTCAAAGGACTTAAAATGGTGAGCCGTTGCCAAAGGTAAATCAGTAGTTATCTCATATTTAAATTTTTAAAATTTTGATTTCCGTTATTTGGTTTTCCAAACTGCATATTTGATTTTCCAAAAATTGCATTTGCATGCTAGAATCCCTTTCATAAAAAACTTTCTAAAAATTCAAAAGTAATAAAGTGACTTGAGCAAAATACTTTGAAAATTATTTCTAAGCATTTCTGGAGCAAACTTTGGCTGGGCCTCCCCATTATGTCACCATATAGCCATTAGGGGGTCATGGGCCAAAGCTGGCAACCAGTGGGGCCACCAGGGGTCGGCCGAACCGTTGGTTCAGTCGAACCAGGCCCAATGGCTCTTGGGCCCCATCGACTCCAACAGGTCCTAGCCGTTGCCCTTAGAGGTGAGTGTTGAGCATCCATTCAACATTTTACTCACTCACTTCCTCTCCTCTCTTTGGCTCTCGGGTTTTCATTGAGTTTTTGCACAAGTTCAAGTGCAAGAAACCTCTCTCTCTCATTTCCTTTGCTGCAAGAATCAACCAACCTT
This sequence comes from Setaria italica, assembly GCF_000263155.2. Lineage (NCBI taxonomy): Eukaryota > Viridiplantae > Streptophyta > Magnoliopsida > Poales > Poaceae > Setaria > Setaria italica. The sequence continues at coordinate 22,572,504 of NC_028458.1, read as the reverse complement.
TGGGGAGCATCTCACGAGTAAGAGCTCATTTTGATTTCACTAACGTAACTCGTGTGCAAGTTGTGTTTTGCTCCATCCACCATGAAAGGAATTGGATGGAAGCTCTCTAGTGCATTCAGGAAGGTGATGGGATTGAGCTCAAGCATCTCCCATGGAAGCGCAAGCATGCACCACTCGGACGACTACACGCCAAGCCCAATTCGGGAGGAGGAGGTGCCGCAAGAAGAGCAATTTGAACCACAAGCCATGGAGGTTGAAGAACTTCAACCCAACCTACATGGCAACCGAGAAGCACAAGCCTATGCCCTCATCAAAGACCGAGTCTCCATCCACACTCGAGCATTCGACTTTGAGCTTCTTGAGAACACAAGTATGGATGTTGACTTTGCTAACATTTGGCATATAATTGGATGGAATGATTTTGTGCCTATTTCTGAGGAAGGTTCCCGCCTCCTCACCATCCAATTCTTATGCACATTGCAAAAAGACGATGATGGTATTTCCTTCCGTCTCTTTGGAACAGAGTATGAACTCTCTTGGAAAAACCTAAGTCTATTGTTTGGTTTTCATAAGAATTTCTTAATTGACTTTGACAAAGTTGTCCGCGATTTTAATCATCATTCCTTTTGGACAAGTATTTCCGGTTAAGTCGTCGTTGGCAAGTTTTCTCCTTGCTGTAATGATATTCATAATCCTACTTTGAGGTTGATGCAAAGTGGCTTGCTTTATCACTATTCCCTAGGGAAGATGTTAGGCCTATTCGTAATGATGAGCTTAAAATTCTCTTTGCCATGGTTAAGAAAATTAGAGTTTCTCCTGTTAAGCCTATGATTGCTCAGTGGTTAGAATATTTCAAGATGACTGGTCTTATTGAGTGTACCTCTTTGATTACTCACATTGCTTCCAAAGTCGGGGCATTAGATGGTATTGCAGTTCCTTATTGATGAAGCATATTTTATTCAAGGTCACATTCTTAAGCATGATGCAAACCAGCCACCGGTAATTTTCTTCCCTGACTATACAAATGAAATCCCGTTACCTAATCCGGAGTTTTATTTGTATAAGTTTCAGGAGCTAACCCTTCCTCTTATACCACAAGAGGAAGCTCGCAGGAGCAGTGTTTCTAGTAGGGTAACTTAGAGCAGGTCCAGGAACAAAGCCACTACCTCACAGTACCAGCCCTCGCAGTCCCAACACGTCATGCAGCAAATGTACCAGGCAAGGTGGGTTCCAACCGGGCAGATGTCAGGGTTTGCACCCGGGTATCAGCAAGGTTGGGACCAACCACCACGACCAACATGAAGCTGGAGGCTCAGGCTGGCAAAGCGCAAGCAGCACGGAGTGGGAACAAGGACCACATGGACATCACACCTCTTCCAGCTCCAGTGGTCCGCCCCCACTATTTGGTGCACGTCGATCCTTCTCAGCAAGAGGATACTGTGACATCACGGACCTCAGTCGTCAGCTGAATGATCTCGACGTTCGTACAGGTGAAATCCAAAACACTGTTAACACACATGTCTAGGGTTCGCCATGTGGCAGCAGGAGGTCGACACACAGTTCAACGCCATCAACACCTCGCTGCAGCAAAGCCACAGCAACATACAGACCTACTTCCGCTCCTAGGGGTACAACCCCCATCCAAGCCTGTGAGCAAAGAACAAGCTTGGGGGAGGACACTCCAAGAGAGGCAACTTGTATCTTGTATCTTTTCATTTCCTATCTTTGTATATAAAAAAAATATATCTGCATATGACAAAAAGAACAAAAATATTTCCTTGCTTTCATATGTGTAGTAAGAATGTTTTAGTTCTTCCTTGTCGAGATGATGAATAGTTACTCTACCCCCATTTCCTTTATGTGCCTAGTTTACAACTTAGTATTCTCCCAAGTTTTGAGTTTGTTGGCTGTCATTCATCCTAGAAGCTTGAATTTTGTGGGATGAAAAGCCTATTAGATGTAGGATGAAAAATGAGGCAACTCATATCTTGGTGAGAACTATACACATTGAGTGATCAAGAGCATCATATGAGGAATTTATTTTCTTTTCAAAAACTTATCAAAAAAAAATATCCGAAAAGAAAGTTGAACAAGGAGTAAGAAAATGGTGACTTTATATAACCATTCTATCGTGCAACTGCCCAAGACAAGGAAAAACCCAAAAGCCCCATGGGACTAAGGTAAAAAGGGTAGACAATACCAACTTATTCAATTCAAGGAAGAGTCCTCTGCTGTACACATGGTACATGAAAGAAACAAGGTATTGTAGCAACTCCTGATCAACAACCTAAGTCTTAGATTTTGCTCGGGACAAGCAAAGGGCAAGCTTGTGGAAGTTCGTTGATGGTCCTTATGACAGAAATCCGACCGTCACACTACTCAAAGAATAAAAAGGAAAACTAACATTCCTTACTCGCATATTTGTTATCAATAACCTAGTTCCACATGTATTGGTAAATAAGTGATTTTAGGGATTCAAGTCTGTACGAGAGAGGAAACATGCGCAAACGCGGACGAAACATATAGAAGAACACTTAATGCATACATGATGGTTAAGAGGGCCCACATGACAGAGCTAATCAGCCCAACTCAGTGTGGGTCCACGAGTAAAAGGACCCAGGCCTACCAGGCAAAGGTTGTGGGGAACCAGCCCAACCCAGGGTCGGCTGAACCTGGATAGGTGGTTCTCACCCTCATCCTCCACGTGGCGGTGCCTGGTTGACCAAGGATGGTGGTGGGAGAAGATTCCCTATGGATGCCTCCCGGGAACCGCCCTCAACCACCTATAAAAGAAGGAGACCCCTCTCTCACACACACCACACTTGAAGCCTCTCTCCCTTTCTCTCTAGTTATTCTTGTAATCTTTAGGCTAGTGCAGCAAGACTAGAGCTGAATTCTTATAGTGCTAAGCTAGTCTTCGAGTCGGTTGGGGGCGTAACCTCCGGCTCTCGGTATGGTTTTGTACTCGACTTGTCGGTATCCTATCTATAAAGAGTATGGTTGCTATACTATTTTGGTAGTATATTATGCTATGTCCTATGCTTTATTAAGTTATACTCATATGCTTAGGCTGAATCTATGTTACCGCATTGGTTCGTTGTGCCTTCAGGCTTGCTCTAGTTCTATGCCTATCGATCGCATGGTCAGGGTTCTGGAAGGGTCAGAGTAGTGATCACGTGTACAAGTGTGGTGCTCGGGTGCGTTGGGATCCATCGAATATGACTATGCTCCACGGTCTGAGCGGTAGGCGGCAGGTGGTGACAGCCCTATCCGTCCCTTTTAGTCCTCCACGTTCGGGTATGGTGTAGGAGTTCTGAAAGATTCCTTACTTTGGTAGATCATGAACGGGTATTGTCCCCGTAATGTTGTATGCCTAGACTTAGCTCTGATCATGTGCTTGTATAATCTTTGCTAGTATAGATAGATGCCATTAGGACCCCTTGTATGGGTTGCTCCCGCTAACTTTAGGCTTATTCTTTTATTCTTTATTCTTGAGATTGGCTTGTGTGTGTCATATTAAACTCATATATTTATCATAGTTTACCCATGTATGAACTTTGGTCTATTATTTAAGCTTATGATCTGGATATGTATCCGATCTAATGTCATCTTTTGGAAAAATATAAATATCGATACCCGGAATACTATCCGGATGACGTATATCCGTAAGCGAATTTATTCGTAACGTCACCTAGCCAACTCAGGCATCTTGGGGCAGTCCATGCCACCGAGAACAGGGATGACGCTGCAATAGAAAGGTGCTGTGGTAATCTGCGAATAGGAGGAGCCGGATATGTGTGGGGATGCGCGCGGGAGGGAATGGGATTTGGGAGTGTGGGTGTAGCGTACCTGTCGTTGGAGATGGCTGTGTTCGACGATTGGCATCACCGGCCCCCGAGCAGTGACCAGACCCCCAATGCGGTGTGTGTGACGTGCCCAAGGATTCACGAGGTGGAGACCTCATCAGCCACCGCATCGTCAACCTCCCCCGGCAAGCCAATCGACCTCCCAACCCCCAAATCCTTGAACCCTATCCAGTTTATGCCTCAAGCTGAGAGAGGGAGGAGGACGGGGAGGAAGAGGGGAAGAAGGAGGAGGTGAGGAGGAGGAGGAGGAAGAGGGCGCTCGTCGCCGGCCGTCGGCCGTGAGTGCTCTAAAAAAAGTAGTGAACCTTACCCACTAAAGATTTTACAAGCCATAATGAACTATGGTTGTCAATTGTGGTCACATTAACATATTTCCACCAAACTATATAGTTATTACAAAGGTCATAGCACATCCATTTTGCTTAGGAGTTAGGAATCCCTCGTCAACAGCCTTTTATTTTTTTAAAAAACATGATCCTCGTTAGTGAAAAACGATTTTTCTAACGTGAAACTGCCCTCCTTGGCTCGCTAAAAAGAATCTGATTGCATAAACGTGAGATCTCCAAACCTTTTCTTTCCCTTTTCTTCCACACAAGTCCAATGCTACGACTAGCAAAATGCCCGTGCGTTGCTATAGTAAAATGGATAGTATTTTTCAAAATTTATGTATTTTTTATTTCTACTACTATATTTTTTATTACACTTCATGGATTTTATCAATAGAATTTTTTCTTAACATATTTTCTTCTACTAATATACTGGTTGCATCCTTTTTTATTTAAGCAAGTGATTGCTAGAGGCAAAAATAGGTATAGACATATTTTATAACTTCTGTACTTAGTACCTATTGAACTCCCATACATGTCCTTATCCTTTAAAGTCGACAAATGGTCCCTAAAATTTAAAAACTAAAAAGCTAGCTAGAATAAAAAAATACTTGGCGTTACGTATATATTTACGTTCTTTGCAAGCTATATTTTTACTATTTACGAACAGCTACCTGACAGCCAACTCTGATTACATAATTTAAATATGCTTCGCAATCACAAGCAAAAGGGCAGCCTAGATGGTGGCATTCCTTCGTGGGAAGCACTTGCGGAGGTAAGTGGAGGCCAAGGTGGGCCATGGCCCCCCTTGCTCTGGAGAAAGTTCCGAACTTCGGGGGTGTTTGATACCACCTGCCAAAGTTTAGCACTTGTCATATCAGATGTTTGGATACTGATCAGGAGTATTAAACATATGCTAATTACAAAATTAATTGTATAGATGGAGTCTAATTCGCGAGACGAATCTATTATGTCTAATTAGTTCATGATTTGACAATGTGGTGCTACAGTAACATTTGCTAATGATGGATTAATTAGGTTTAATAGATTCGTCTCGTGAATTAGCTCGAAGTTCTGCAATTAGTTTTATAATTAGCTAATGTTTAGTCCTCCTAATTAGTATCCGAACATCTGATGTGATACTACTAAAATCTAACACCTAGTATCAAACACACAAATAGAAAGCCCATGGCACTAGCTTCTAGCTACTACATGCAGTGCTGTTGTAAATTTGCATGGCTGCATGCATGCATGTCTCACCTTCCAGCGCTGGCTCTCTCAGCTAGCTTTATTAACCGCTAAGTATGCCTGCTATATGCAAATTATTGCCGATTCTTCTTGAGACGTTAACATATTCGATTGCTTTTTCATACTAGCTATAATATATTTTCATGGAGTTAATTTGGGATTACGAGGTTGTTGAGATCATGATGAAATTGGCCTCCCCTTGATCTTAATCCTAGCTCCGCCACCGGTGGGAATCCTGAGGTTGTGGTTTTGAATCCCCGTCCATGCTTGTGTTTTTGGTTGGATTTTTTTTTCTATTTAATGTCAGTTTTTTTCCGCAGTAGCATGCGCGGTCTGATGGTTGCGTGGTGGTTCTAGGGGGTGTTTGGATACGAGGGCTAAACTTTAGCCCTGTCACATCGGATGTTCGGATGTTAATTAGAAGGACTAAACATGAGCTAATTACAAAACTAATTGCACAACCCCTAGGTTAAATCGCGAGACAAATCTATTAAGCCTAATTAATCCATCATTAGCAAATGATTACTGTAGCACCACATTGTCAAATCATGAACTAATTAGACTTAATAGATTCGTCTCGCAATTTAGCCTAGGGATTGTGCAATTAGTTTTGTAATTAGATTATGTTTAATACTTTTAATTAGTATCCAACATCCGATGTGACAGGAGGTCAAATTTAGCCTAGGGCAGCCAAACACACCCTTACTCCAGTTTTGGATCTAAACCTCGGTTTTTGCAACCGTGGGTGAGTGAGTTGCGGTTTGAGATGATGTACAGGAAAAACTGGAAAAAGTTTTACTCAATATAGGTAAAGATTAATGTTTCCTCTTAATTTTTCATGTATTTTCTTTGGAAAATCTAAACTCAACATCTCTAGTACTCACATTATGAAATTCTTACGCGATGCTATTTGGTTCGAACTTTCCTGTCTTCTTTTTCAGGCAACAATGCAGTGGCTATGTTGCAGTGTAGCACTGCTGACAGTGAACATTTGCAGCAGTTTTGCTTGCTTCGCATCGAAGCAGCTCGAAGCGAGGAAATCAACGGCCGCGATTGGATAGTCGGTCTAACGACAATCAATCATAGTCGCCCGAGCAACAACCAGTGGTTCCTTCCCCCCGTTCCATTCTTTCCTCCCCTCTCTCCCCTCCCAGAGTCCCAGATCCGATCTGATCCCCGCCGGCGACCACCGGGGCACCGCCATGGCGCTCAGCCTCCGCCGCAAGCAGCTCGGTAAGCTCTTACTCTCCGTTCGTCCCCACTGACCTCGCCCCCCTCTCTCTACCTGCGCGCGCGCCCATGTCTGGCTCTAACCGCGCTCTCTGCCTCCGATCCAGATGTGATCGTGCGGATGCTGCATCTGAACCAGCAGCAGTTGCCGAACGGCGGAGAGGGGCAGGGGGAGGAAGAGGCGTACAAGCTCCTGGTGATGGATCCGGCCTGCGTCTCCCTCCTCTCGCCGGTGCTCAAGGTCGGCGACCTCCGCCGCCACGGCGTCACCCTCACCCTCGGCATCGATCGGCCGCGGCAGGCGGTCCCCGACGCGCCGGCCGTCTACCTCGTCCGCCCCACGCCGTCCAACGTGGACCGCATCGCCGCCGACGCCGCCGCGGGCCTCTACGCGTCGTTCCACGTCAACTTCTCCACCTCCGTCCCGCGGCCCGTCCTCGAGCGCCTCGCCGCCGCCTGCGCCGCCGCGCCGCCCGCGTGCGCGGGCCGCGTGGCCCGCGTTGCCGACCAGTACATCGATTTCGTCTGCCTCGAGGAGGGGCTCTTCTCTCTGGCCCAGCCCCGTGCCTACGTGGCACTCAACGACCCCGCCGCCGCCGACGCTGACATCACGTCCCTCGTCGACGCCGTCGCGCTGGGCCTCTTCTGCGTCTTCGCCACGCTCGGTGTGGTGCCCGTTATCAGGTGCGCACGGGGAGGGCCTGCGGAGATGGTCGCTGCTGCCCTCGATGCCCGGTTCCGCGACCACCTACTCGCCAAGCCCAACCTCTTCACGGAGGCTGCATCAGCCGCTGTTGCGTCGTTCCAGCGCCCTGTGCTGTGCCTCTTCGACAGGAATTTTGAGCTGTCTGTGGGGGTGCAGCATGACTGGAGCTACCGGCCATTGGTCCATGATGTGCTTGGCTTGAAGCTTAACAAGCTGAAATTGCCTGCAGAGAAGTATGAATTGGATGACTCCGATAAATTCTGGGTCACAAACAGCTGGTCACCATTCCCCAAAGTTGCTGAGGAAATTGAGGCACAGCTTGCCAAGTACAAGCAGGATGTGGATGAGGTGAACCAGCGCACTGGTGGTGGCAGTGGAGTTGAGTTCGATGGAACTGATTTGATTGGCAACACAAGGCATCTCATGAATGCGGTCAATTCGCTCCCTGAGCTGACAGAAAGGAAGAAGATGATTGATAAGCACACAAATATTGCAACAGCATTGCTTGGGCATATCAAGGAGAGGTCTCTGGATGGATACTGTGACTGTGAGAATGATATGCTTGTGAATGGCACTGTGGACCGGAACACATTGCTGAGTCTCCTTAAAGGGAAGGGCACCAAGGAAGATAAGCTTCGGCTAGCTGTGACCTACCTGCTGTCCTTTGAGACACCACCATCATCAGAATTGGAGCAGGTTGAAGCTGCACTTCGAGAATCAGAAGTAGACATGTCAGCGTTTCAGTACGTGAAGAGGATAAAGGCATTAAACACTCAATTTGCTGCTGCATCAGGCACAGCAACCAAGAGCAACATTGTCGATTGGGCTGAGAAGCTTTATGGGCAGTCCCTTAGCGCTGTAACTGCAGGTGTGAAGAATCTCTTGTCAGATGGGAGGCAGCTGGCCTTGACGAGGACAGTTGAAGCTCTAATGGAAGGGAAACCAAACCCAGAGGTGGATGACTACCTCCTTTTTGACCCACGAGCTCCTAGGTCAGGAACTGGTGGTCAGTTTAAAGGACCCTTCAGAGAAGCTGCTGTTTTCATGATCGGTGGTGGAAATTACATTGAGTACAGGAGCTTGATGGAGCTAGAACAACGCACACAGCCTTCCAAGCATGTTATATATGGTGCAACAGAAATTCTTAGTGGGGCAGAGTTTATTCACCAACTTGCGGAATTGGGGCAGAAAGCTGGATTGGGTGGTGGCAGCAGCAACATACCACCAGGTGCAGCGCAGTAGATAGAAGCTCTTATGTTAAGGATTGATTCAAGCTTCAGAGATTACAGTAAATAGGCTTATACCCCACATCTTATTTTAAGGAGTGATTCAGGCTATGTAGATTAGTGGCGTCGAATTTCCTAAACTCAGGTTTATGCCCAATGGAATGAGCTGTCAATGCATAGCTTTGTGGTTATTTCAATTTGGCAGTCTGCTATGATCCATTGCCCATGTATGCCAATTTTAATTTGCTGTATTCTATTTCCTTTTGCCCCCTTTTAGTTTACCGAGAAATTTGTTGGTGGAATTTTGTTTGCACCCTACCAGGGATCAGTTCATGAATATTATGATCAAACACCATTTCTGATCTTTTGATAAATTGATTTTGGTTGAAATCATGGTACTAAAAGGTGCTTATATATTTTCTTGCTGTAGTGCATGAATGCCTTTGTGCTGAGCATACCTGAGTTCCTGTGATATCTAAGTGATTCACTATGTCATTAACATGTGTGTGCGGTAATACTATTATGCCGATTGGGAATATACCTCAAGAATGTGGCAAAGAATCATTTGCCTTGCATAGTTGGATGCTTGGATTAGGGGAATGTATTTTAGCCATTGCAAGTTCAAGGCCGTATTTACTGTATGGCATTTTTATTGAAGCTCAACTGGTGAATTGTTCTGTTTCCAGTATTAGTGTTCTTTTTCTGTCAAACTAGATCATAATGATATAACTGTACACATTAAGAATGCGAAGTTTAATAAAGTGTCTTTAACCTTAATTCTTTTAATCTTCAGCTAACTCTAGCTGAGATTGCGTTCTATTTCATGTTCACAGCCAAATTGCTGCTGCCATAACTGTGTTGTAAATTTTATTCACTCCCAATTTTCACTATGACTTGTGTCAGTTGTCCCCTTCCAGTTAAGTGATTGTTATGCAAGCATTCTAATATTTTTTGTTGGTTTCCCTACGAATAAGGCATATACCTGTACATAGTTGAAGTACATGATATTATTTATTTGCTGGCACACCAGAAAAACCCCTTTAACTTGCATACATTATGAGCGCATCTTAACTTGCATAGCATTATTGTTCTTCAATTAAAATATACGCTCCCTGTTCATTTAAATGGCACAACTGGATGGTTCTGCTACTTCCTGCAATACACTGTATGTATCACTATGCCTAATCATCATGGAACCTTGTATTTTGTCAGATTGATCAATTTTGGGACATGACTTTGGTTGAATTGCAGCAAAATCTGGCTCTACCTTGGTTATGTCTGATCCTGGATTGGCCATCCAATTTGATCCTGATATTCATCTCATAAAGAAACGTGTTTTCTGCATGGTGCAGTGGAAACTGGTAAAGCAGCAGCTAAACTAATAAGTTCCCCTGTATCCTTGTGCTGATACAGAATCTTTAGATGTCACACGAGGCGTCGACAATGATTTTGCGTTCTAGGCCCTCTATACCTGCTTCCAAATCATAGGATTTGTAGCTCCTTACTTGAAACTGTGTTGCCCTGCTTGCAAAAAGAAATGGTGACATAGTTCATGCTATGTGTCTTGTCAACCTTTTTTTCTTTGCTTCAGCTTTTTGTGATATTTGTAGGTAAATTTTAACAACAGCTGGTGTCCTTTTGCAGTTGTTAAGTTGTATGTGATCCAAAATACTGCTTATCTTGCCCTATACCCAGGAAGGAGCATAATAACTAGTAATATTAGTATAGTAGGAGCAGAGAAGCTTGAAAACATGTAAGGGAAAGGAAGGGGAAGGTCAAAGCTCTGGAATAACAATTTAATTAGACTAGTACTCCCTCTGTCCCAAAATCTAGTTCGTTTTCGATGTCACAAGTCATACTTTTCTAACTTTTACCAAATTTATAGAAAAATGCATCAACATCTACAACATCAAATTAGTTTTGTTAAATCCACTGTCAAATATGTTTTGGCAGGGCATTTATCTAGTATCATAGATGTTAATCTATTTTTCTGTAAGCCTAGGCGAACTTAGAAATGTATGGCTTAGGACAAAGCTAGAACAACCTACATTTCGGGAGTAGAAGATAACCTGGCTAGGGCTGCCCACTGTGCTGACGAACGGAAATTTCTGTGCTGATATTCTTATTGTTGGCCAAGGTCTGTGCTCTGTGTTGGTTCTGCCATTTTTCATTGACCTCATTTGACACTGCAAATTGTACCGGACCAGGACCTTTTGTACACTTGTACTGGACATTATCAGGCCAAAGATTCAGACAAAATTCGACGGTCACCTGCTGATTCATGTTCTGTTTGATCTCGCAGGCACTTATGACTTGACTTTTTGTTCTGTAATTTTACTTGCAAGCTAGGTCTGCATCCAGGTAATCCAAGGCACTTATTACTTGATTTTTTGTTCCTATTGAGCACTCCAACATGGTTAGACCCCTAAATGATACTTTTGGTAATGGTATTGTTTCGCGTCTCCCCTTGGTTTGGTTTTTCATGTCTTCCTTGTGACCCTCCAAACATTAAGTCTTTTTTGCTTGAAGGTAACATTGCATAAGCAGATTCTAATGTTGGAACCCCCTGCCATCGCAATATGCAGCATACCAATATTCATACCTTTTCTGGACGGCAAAACTTACCTAGTGAAACCTAACCTGCCATTGATATTTCACCATTTGCCAATAAAATTGGCGAATCCTTGTGAAAGGTGAGTCTCGGCTCTCGTTGTAGGGTCTGCTTGTGAAAGGTGTGAGTCTGGTGTCAACTCACCTTCCCTTGCTGGCGCTGGCAATGAGGTCTTGCCAGGCCGGGTGAGTCGATTTGCCTCTCCTGCACTTGCAAGCTAATTCTTGCTTGCACAAACATCGAGGAAAACTATCTGCACATCCAAACTCATTGCTCGCTGGGTATCCTTGACAAGCAAAGTCATACAGTGCTCAGCAAGGGATCCAAGTGGAGCCGTAATTGCCACTTCTCATTCTCTGGTGAAATTGACTTCTGTTGTAACTTATTCAATGCGATCAACTTTTGTTGTAACCTATGCAACATGATTAAAATCAGACATCAATGCATGGATTAGCTCAATAGCCTGTCAGAAATTAAGACCATTAGGAGGTGGCCTACCTGTTTAATGAGGGGCATGATGGATTTTTTCCTGCCTAAGTTGTCCTAAACATCCATGAAATGATTTAAATTTAGGGAGAAAGATTTTATATTAGGGATTGAGGGAGTACAAGGAACAGCTGGAGAAACTATGTGCGATGATTTGACAAGGAATTATGAAGCCTGGTGGACATGCCACTGTATCCTGAGAGTGAGACATTGACAAATGCACCTAATTCAGGGGAATGTGCACTACTAAGATCAGGCAACCATACATGGATTCAGTTATCATATATCATGAGAACCAAATGTAAGCAGAAGTTCAATCCTTTTTCTGTTTGTCCTCACCCACCTTAAATTCACTCTAATTTCCATTTGTGTTCCCAATGTTCTGCTTTGTTGTTGCTTGTTGGTACCGGTCAATTGTTAATTAGAATTTCCGACATGTTAATATTGTTTTAAATGATTTTTCCATGAACAAGATGTATTCCTATACATAGTGGAATTACATAATATTCTCATCGCTTTTCCTCAAAAAGGAAATAATATTCTCATCGCAATAAAAAAACATTATATTATTAATTTATTTTTTCTGGCACAGCAGAAAATCCCGATGTTTTTAAGCATATTATTATTATTCTCGATGCCCAATTCCTATTCATTCATTTATCTCCATGGCAGGACTGGATGGTTGTGTTGCTTCCTGCAATGAATTGCGTCACAGTGCCTTATTTTCAAGGATCTGTTGTTAGATTGATCAGTACTGGGGCATGAATTTGGTTGAACGGTAGCAGAATTGTTTTCAATCTTGGTTATGTCGATCCGGCATTGGGCATCCAATTTTATCCTGATGTTCATCTCCCAAAGAACTGTGTTTTCTGCGTGGGGCGTTGAAAACCGGCAATCAGTAGCTGAGCCCATAAGTTGTCTTCCATGCCTGTGCTGATACAGCCTCTGAAGGTGGCGTGCGAGGCGGCACATGTTGTCAATAATTTCACGTTCCAAATCCTTCTCTATATCTGCCTCCAAATCATTACGGATTCGTAGCTCCTCAGTTGAAATTGTGTTCTCTGGTACGGCACCCTGCTAAATAAAGGAAACGTGAGACAGTTCATGCTATGCTTCATCTCTACTTTGCTTTTTCCCCTTTTTTTTAATCTGCAAGAAAGTTTTATAAACAGCCTGATCTGATTTTGTGATCCATACAGCATACTACTGCTTAGCACGCTCCTGGAGTATTAGTATTGTGATGAGCTCGGAAGCAATTTTGTGATCCATACTAGTGCTTAGCGCTCTCTATATGCCCTGAAGGAGCATTAGTGTTGTGATCACAGCTCGTAAGCTGAAGAACATGACAAGGGCAGAGGAAGGAAAAAGAAAAATCAATGTTATCCAAACATGAAACAGCAATGTAATCAGACTAGTAGAGGATAACCTGGCTGGGGTTGCCCATGAGGAGCGCCGAAATGTTAGTCACCTTCTTGTTTCTATCTTTTTTTTTTGTGTGTGTGTGGGTACCTTCTTGTTTCTATGTTGATGTTTTTGTTTTGTCACAGGGGTCTCTGCTCTGTTGCAGTTCTGACATTTTCTCATCTGGCCTTGTGGGCATTTATAAACTGCATGTTGTGACAGACGAGGCCCTTTCGTACACTAGCTTTGGTCATTATGGAGCCGAAAATTCAGAAGAAATTCCATGATCACTTACTGATGTTGCATGTTCTTGTAATCTTGTTTGCTCCTGCAGGCGTTTATCACTTGGTTTTTTAATCAATAATTTTAGCAGCAGGCTGGGGCGGTGTCGCGTCTGATTTGGCCGTGAGTTCTTTTACTGGGCAGGTGCAACAAGAAGTTGTCAGTCTGGTCGCTCTTGGAAGCAAAGCTGCTGCCCTGTTGCACACCAATGGCACCGTTTTGAAGGAACACCAGGTGCTGCGTCAGCTGGAAATTGGAATGGCCCCAAGACGCATTTTGAAGGGTATATATGCACATAATGCAGCACTTTAGAGTGTATGCATCTGAGATGAGTTGTAACTTGATAACTCTTTGGGGGCTCACGGTTCCGTGTTAAATAAATAGCCGGGAAGAGCCATGGCATGGCTTACAGAAGGAGTCGTCTTGGATTACAAGATACTTATGATACAAGCAAAGAAACAGATCAACGTATCCTGTCCTGAAGATACAATTGGTATATGGAACTGTGTATAACAAACTAACAATATCTTAACACCCCCTATCAATCACAACTATATATCCACTAAGTTGAGATTACCGAAAGGATGGCAATTGCCATGACAACAGAGGCTTTGTGAGTCCATCAACAATTTAATATACAGTGTGAATAAATCTAATATCTAGTACCTTCTACAACACTTGCTGTCTCGAAATGATAATCAATTTCACTGGTTTGGTTCGAGCATGAATACTGGATTTTTCATAAATATTCCACAATTATGGCGTCTCACCAGAGGCGTACATCATAAAGATATGGAATTTTCAATTCATCTGAAGTTTCCGAACCCTCAGAGATGGCCTGGACTATTCTAGAAAGGGGATAGGGCTGGACTAATCTAGAAAGGGGATAGGCCTGGACTGTACTCGCTTCATTCTCTTTTAATAGTATTATTTCTTATTGACACAATGATAAAGGAAAACAATTTTACCTATCATCGTACTTATCATCCATTTAATCATGCCATTAACTAGTCCTTGTAAATAAGTGATTCATTAAGACCTACACTTTTTGATGCCCATGTAGCCAATCTCAATTGGAAGAACGAAGTGTCATACATCGGATCCAAGACAATCATTAAACGGATGGATAGTTGGACTGAAATAAAACTATCAAAAGAGAATTTTTCAGATTTGGAAATATATCTATCAAAAGCGAATGGAGGAAGTGTATGAAAGCTAACGTCCATTGCAAAGCTAGAGCAAGCTTCGCAATTAAAGCTCCACAGCATTATTCAGCCCCCATGATAGCTCTGCATCTATATGCAGTTCAACGACAGAGATGTACTGCTGCTACTTTACGTGGTAGCCGCTAGCCGGTAGGTTCACTGGTTTTTGCCTGCAAGGACAAAATTCGCTTTTGAAGTTTTTGCCTGCCAGCGTCGAGTTCTAAATTGCGGCCAGGAGGGTCTTGCCGTCGTTGACGACACATGTACACACAGATTTCACTTGCCCGTGGAAAAGGAAAACAGAACCTGACGACCACTTATCCCATCTAATTGTAACACAAGCTGAATTGCGCACACATACAAGACAAGCTGTTGCAAACAGGTCATATACACTCCTTTTCGTTCTATCCAAATATAATCTTTAGTTAGGGTAGGGACTCGAGTGTTACAAATTTACAATAACCGTGTAAGATCATGACCTCGATTGTAAACTAAAATTGCTATAGTTTAGAGATTACAGAACCTTATAAAATGTTTTTGAGGGGGACAAGTTTAGGGAAAACAGATGATGGTGCTGTCTTTTATTCCAAGGGAACACATAAAAAAATAAGTCCTGTTAGAAAATGTTCGAAATATAGACATTCCGAAATATCTATGGTTTTAGATTATTTTAAAACAAGAATATTAACAACTGGTTCTCGTAAACTTGACGATCACAAAAGGTTAGTACAAGCTACGATGCTAGTATATTTTTACTACTCAAATACCAGATATACCACCCTGAACTTAAATATGGATTATCACTACATTCAAAAATGCTTGTTTTGACTGTGGCCACTTCAGGGTGGCTGAGGACTAAACAATTTTTGAGGGTGGGTTCAGGTGATCAGTAAAATAAACCTATTCCTGCCCTAATGTGCAGTGTCTGTCTATAGTCATATGGTACAAGTCCCTTTTTTTTCCCCAATATCATCCTCTAAATCCGTTTCTTGCATCCTCTTTAAATGTATCTGCATTTGATACACGGGGAAGTGCTTCACCACCACACGATCTGGAGATGGTGCTCTAGTTTGTTGGAGCATAACAAGACTGAAGCTCGTATGGGTTAGCCGATTAGGTCGTCGGCTGGTCACGCTACGGTCTGCTGGAAACCATTTGATGCCTGATGGCGGTGGTCTGCAATAGGCAACATCGGAAATGGATTTGGATGCTTATTAAGAAGCCACCACATACGTTTATAAGCTGCAATTATACCTGCCTTGGGTATCCGTACTCTCTCTCCAAATTCACACCTACTTCAAATAGAGAGGGTATGGGTAGAAAATTATATACACATTAGAAATGGGGAGTATAGGGTATGGGGAGGGTACAATTTATCAATTGGATATGTATATAAGAAATGGGGAGAGTAAGGTACGGGGAGGGTACAATTTATCAATTGGATATGTATATATACATAGCACAAAGTTAATTATTCACTGGATATGGGTGGGATTGGGGAGGGTAAGGAGTGGATAATAATTATTTGGATTTGAGTGTGAACAAGAGTTTGTCCATACCCTTAGCAGGTATAGCTGCAATGTGGCCAGCAGGTAATTAACTTGTGTTCTGAAGAAACAGCAGTGTCTATTTTATGCATGCATCAAGTACAATCAAGCACCAAATACTTTGAGATTATCATAGTTTTAAAAAAACCTAAGCGCTCCAAGTTGCAAGAGCTACTTATAACCGCTTGCACCAAGTACAATGAATTCGAATCAATCCATCTTGACAGTTTTTTTTAAGCGGACATAGCTAGGGGCCTAATACACCGTAGGTCGCTGACCAAACAAAACTAAGACGGCAGATTATTAGAGCAATGCTTCCAAACTCTGTAATCTGGCATAGCTATAAACCAAGAACTCAGTCTTTCATCACCTACTCCACCCACATGATTTCTCCAAGATTCGCTCAAATTATTTAACCCTGCATCTTGTTAGAGCATATTGTACGGACCAATAGTAATAATGCCTGTAATGCGGCGCAAGGTTTGTGGTTTTGCTGAAACCAGATGCAACATTGGGGCTGGGATATGGTCCTGTCAGTCTGTGCTCGTCAAAACTATGTTGACGAACTTGACGGTAAATTGCAAAAACGTATGGCATCTTTGCATTGGTTTGAAGAAGATGTATTCATATATATTGATATAACAGATCTTGCTTTCATAATCCAAGGGTTCAAACCATTTTAACACTTTTTGTTTTCCTGGTGATGCCAGCCCCCCCCCCCCCCCCCCCGCCCTACCGGAAAGTTAAAAATTGCCGAGTGTTTTTTTTCGAACACTCAGCAAACAAGCTCTTTGCCGAGTACCAAGCTAAAAACACTCAGCAAAGAAAAAACACTCGGCAAATCGGGTCTTTACCGAGTGTCAAGAAAAAAACACTCGGCAAACCCGCCTCTTTGCCGAGTGTCAAAAAAAAAACACTCGGCAAAGAGGGGGCTTTGCCGAGTGTCAAAAAAGACACTCGGCAGTGTTTTTTTGACACTCGACAAAACAAAAGTTTTTTTTTCTCTTCTCACCTTGAAATTTTTTCTACTCCCCGCATACAACATGTGGTACTTCATATTAAAATTTGATATATTTTTAGATTTGTTTGCTATATTTAATTAATTAATTGCATTTGAAGGGAATTTTTGGTATAAGTCAAATTTGAACTGCAAGTGATTCAAATTATAGAATAAAATGAGTAGAAAAATGATATTTATGTTATTTAGCCCAGTTTGAGGCCTTACCCATGAAATGAAAAGAAATTTCAAACATCTTGTTCAGGAAACATAACCACAAACATGTGATCAAATGATTTTTAAATTCTAAAAAAGGAAAACGAAGTCGGAAAATCATGAGATTTGTCATGATGTGATGATATCATATGTGGAGGTTGTGGTAAAAAATTGAGAAGATTTTGCACATTTCGTCACGTACGATGTTTACAAACCGAAGCATCTCCGAAGAAGAATAGTAGCGTTGAGAAGAATTCGATTAGATTTAGAGTCAAAGTGACGATCGAGTTTTGATTTGACCACAAAACTTTTTTTATATGCAATAGAGAACATATATTGTTTCATGTGTCATTTTGCTAATTTTTTGGAACTGTTGGATATTTTTAATAATGTATTAAAGGTAATTATAGAATGTTTGCCGAGTGTTTTTCTTTTCACACTCGGCAAATTTTTTTTCTTTTTCTTTGCCGAGTGTCCCACATCAAACACTCGGCAAACGTCAAAAACAAATAATTCACCCTGCCCCCGCCCCCCCGACCCCAGCACCCCCTCCTTCCTTCGCGACACCCCCAGCAGCGCCCGACGCCCGACGCCCCCCTCCTCTTCCTCCGCGCAACACCGACCCACCTCCTCCCTCTCCCCGCCGCTGGCTAGCCGCCGCCGCCACCCCTTCCCTCCCTCCCTCTCCCTCTCCTACCGGCGCCCCTCCCCCTCCTCTCCCCTCCTACCTCCCCGGCGATGGCGCGGCCCGCCCCTCCCGGCCGGATCCGGCGGCGGCACGGGCCCTCCCGGCCGGATCCGACGGCGGCGCGGCCGCCCCTCCTTCCCCCGGCAAGGCCCCCTCCCCTTCCCCCGGCGAGGCCCCCTCCCCTTCTCTCCGGCAGCGGCACGGCCACCCCTCCTTCCCCCGGCGAGGCCCCCTCCCCTTCTCTCCAGCGGTGGCCCCTCCCCTCCCAGCCGGATGTGACGGCGTGGCGGGTGGCAGCGGGCGAGGCGGCATGGTGGCTGGCGGCAGCGGGCGAAGCGGCGTGGTGGCGGGTGGCAGCGGGCGAGGCGGCGTGGTGCGGGCGTGGCGGCCGGTGGTGGCCGTGGCCGGCGGTTGGTGTTTTTGTTTTTTTTTTTTCCAAAAATGTTTGCTGAGTGCTTTTTGACACTCGGTAAAGTATTTGCCGAGTGCTCGACGTTTGACACTCGGCAACTCCGCTGTTTGCCGAGGGAAAGTTCGCGGAGTCCATTTCGCCGAGTGTTACACTCGGCAAACTCTTTGCCGAGTGTTTTTAGGCCTTCGCCGAGTGCCTGAGGCACTCGGCAATTCCAGTAGTGCCCCCACCCCCGCGACCAATTATTTGATTAATTACAATTTTCTGCCTTTTGATATCATCATATAGCCTGTGTTCATTAATTATTACAATGATCCATTATGGACAGGGAAACATACGTAAGATTAAATGCTTATTATGTGGCTAACAATTGTATGCTTTTTGATACCCAAGGCAATAGTGATCATGCGCCAAATCAAACTAGCAACACTCAAAGCAAAGGTGTTGTATGTTTTGTTGTGTCTACAAAGGCAACACTTTAGGCTACCATTCCAGTTTCTTTTAGGAAAATTATCCTTGGTCAAAATAACTGCTCTACCTAAGTAACACAAGAAGACCTCTTTCTTGAGCGGGATCTTAAGCTTCCATAGACATTTTGCTAGGGTATAAGTGGGTTGTGTCATCATTTGCTTGTATGGAGTGAACTCAAAAAATGTGTGCAACATGCAAGCTCTCCAATTTAAGATAGCATGTCCATTACCCAAATGGACAGTGACAAACTTTGATACCATATTATACCAAGCAAACAGTTTATTATCCTGGTAATTGGTCTATGGAACGGGAGCTAGCTACCTCGAATGATTTACGTAGCTATGTTAGTAATCTCGTAGCTCAATTGGATACAGCTTGTTGATGCAAAACAGTAATGTTTGCTTGTCATATCACTGCTTTTGCAACCACACATCTAGAAGATACTGCCTAATTTATTTAAGACAGGTAGGATGGCAATCAAGCAATATAATCATAGGAAGAAACAAATAGATCTTATACAGACAGAAATATATGGAAAATAGAGTAGGGACAATATGCCTTTCTCCTCTTTGAAAAGGTCAGTTACTTGGTGGGTCTTGTGCACTTAATTTTGCCGGCTTTCCTTTACATTGTTTTGATACAGAGGCTAATGGAACGAGATAATATAATGATGGTATCATGGAAAAATGAATGTACAATTGCCATGTTGCTTGGTGCGTACAATTTATGGAAGAGATGTATATATAGCTGTTCCTTTAGGAACAAAAAACTCAACATTACGCCAAAACAATTTGTAAGGTTATGTTTTAGTCATGAGAAATTTCCTCAATTTCTTTGATAATTTAATAGCTGTCATGAAATTTTGACAAGGCTGCATTTTTTTTGAGAAATTCTTTAGTTCACTTTTCAAGATCCAACACGCGTTTGGTTCCCATTGCTTATTTTTAGCACGTGTCACATCGAATGTTTAGATACTAATTAGGAGTATTAAACGTAGACTATTTACAAAACCCATTACATAAGTGGAG